>NC_143019.1:74666103-74981103 GCF_055824585.1 Amblyomma mixtum | reverse complement strand
GGTCACAGCTCTGACTGCTAGGGCTGGCACGGTGGTGCTAGAAAGCGACAACTGCTTCTAGCTCTTTGAGCGTTACTACAAGAATAACCCCCATACTGTGTATGTACCTCCGGTCTACCATTGTTGAATGGAATGAAGGTGTGTTTATACAGCGTTCCGGGATATGCATTGGTTCTCGCGTGGCTCCGCTGCTAAGTGTCTTGTTCCTTAGCAGAATTGACAAAGCAATTGCAGGAGAGTTACCGGATGGCGTACTGAAAGTACACAGATACGTGGACGATTACCTCGTTTTTGTAAAAAACGAAGAATGCACGCAGGATGTCGTGAACACATTTGTCAGAAATGGTCATGGACTTGCTTTCACCATGGAGAACGTTAAACAAGGTAGGATTCAGTTCTTGGATGTGGAGCTGAGACTTGAGCCCGGACACGTTTGCTGGTTGTATTCGCCTCGCTCCGTAAAGCCCTTACTCAGTTTTCAGTCCGGGCATTCCAAGCTGGTAAAGGAAGGCATCGCCTTGTCTTGTGTTCGCGCCGCTCTGACCAAGTCGTGTGTCCATCTTATTGAGGAAGGAGTGCAAGGCCAAATTTCCAGGCTTAAGCACGCTGGTTTTCCTGAGGCAACTATTGGAAGGTTATGCGAAAGGTTGGTGGCCAAAATCAAATCGGACCATAAGCGTGCTCCTCAGGCGAATGAAGTCTCAAAGCGCCGGAAGATAGCTGCCATCCCATACGTCCACGCATTTTCACACGGTATGAAGAAAGTGGGGCGAAAATTTCAAATTGATGTGGTATTTTCGTCTCGCAGAAAATTAAGCAACATTTGCCGAGCTGTGCAGCGGAAGCGAGAGGCCCTACTAGGAAGGAGGATCGGTGGTGGTTGTACCACAGCACACGTAGAGAGGAGGGTTGAGTGCATCGAGGGTGTCGTTTATAAAATTCCCCTTTCTTGCGGTGGGTGGTATGTTGGCCAGACTGGGAGATGTCTAAACGAACGCCTGAGGGAGCACCATAATTTTTTGGACAAGGCAGCCGGTTCGAATTGGGCGCTTCACTGCAGGCAACCTGAGCACACGTGCGCCCCATTACTTCATCATCCATCCGTCATCTTCAAACATAAGGATCAGATAGTAAGGGAAATAGTAGAGGCATATCACATTGACAAAGGGGGTACAGCATGCATTAGTAAGCCCTCATTATCACTGGCTAACCGCGAAATCACCTTTTTGGAGCATGCATTTGTAGATATGTAGTTTTAATATTTTCAGTGATGATGCAGTGTTTTTTGTTCTGTTTAGTGTTTGGCGGGAATGCTATATATGTACACATATGCGTAATAAATCGTCAGTTGAAAGTCAGCGCTCGTGTTGTCGTGTTTGTTCCGTCCTCGTGTTTTTCCGCGCTGTTTTACCATGGATAGTAATAACCAACTTGCCCACCTTTCTGTACTTAATACTATATTTTTGTTGTTTCCGAATGATAACATCTCAAGACGTTGAAAAAACCGTTCCTCTTTTATTTTCGACTTATCACGGTTGTCGTGGATAACGGGAGTGAACCTGTTGCAGAATGTTCACAGGTACGAAGTTTTCAGAATTGCTACCCTTACCTTTCCGTGCTGCCATTCCAATGGTAGCAGAATGAGTGAGAGAATGTGAAGCACTGCATCAGAGGCTTTATCATTCATATATCACCTAATCTGATTGCACTGCAGGCGCACAGACATCTTCGTTGCCTTGAGCTGCGTTATCCTCTACTATCACCTTTGCATGATGATGACCTTTTATGGCATAAGGGCATCTGTGGGCAAAAACGCCATGGCACAAGGTTTTTTCTCCTTCTCAAGGTGTGGCCAAAGACCTTTTTCTCAAGCATTTCACCGTAAAGAAGCCGAACACCAAACAGGGGAAGCTTATTTCCGAATTCGGGTCTCCTTAGCTATTCACTGCATCTGACCCTCTACTGGTGTCCGCCGTAGAAACCGTTGCTCTTCTGTGGAGGTGATCTGTAATCGCTAGCCCTTAACGCGGCGCGCACTGGCAAGGCGGCCAGTTTTTCTACGTTAATATTTTAGGGCGATGACCACTTCTGCAATGCGTTCTACGTTTTGCTTCAAATTACAAAGCCAAACTTCGTCGCGGGCACATGAATGGTTCATTACCTGTTACATTAGCTCCATCACGCAGTTTGGAAATCGAAGGACACACTATGTGTACGCCACGATTTGTAATTATGCTATTGTTGTCTTTGCTATTCCTCGGAGAGCTACATTTCATCGCATTGCTAGCACTGGAGTTGCCTCTAAGTCTGCAAGGACAAAGTGCTTACTTTTATCAAGCGTTATAAAGAGCTCCATAAAACTTAAGCTGACAGCAGCAGCAGCAGAAGGCTCCAGTGTTAGAAACTCCTCTTAATAGTGACCTGTCACGTAGTGTAACGCCCTGCTATTTATTGCAGACTGGTCGTGCACACGGTGACCAGATGCCACTGAGCAACTTCCCGTTTCGTCACCATGGAGCGCGGCGGCCTCACCACGCCAGATTGGACCAGCCCATCGATGCCGTTGTCTACGTCAGCGTAAGCGCGGCAGCGATTTGCATTCCTATGTGCTCATTGCTCCAATGCACGAGTACATCTGTTCAAGAGGCCCAGTGCATGCTGCGTCAGGCCCGCACACCCAGATGGCGTATCGGGTAATGATGGGCGCAAGTACGCCCGGCAAGGCAGTGACAACTCACTGCGTTCCTGGCTGCCACCCACAGCTGCCACCCTGGGTGCCCCATTTTGCCGACTTATTTGCAACATCGGGAACATCGACTTATTTGGCAAATGAATGTCTCTTCCTGCTAGTGGTAGGAGATTTTGGATGGCGAAACTTTGCTTGGTTTGGGAAACAACAGGGGTAAAAAATCTTCATAGCTTGCATTTGCTGCAGAAAAAAAGCCGTCCGGTCCATAGCAAATGTGCCGATCCTTTTCCCCACAAGAAATATCGTTATAAAGTATGATATCCTTCCAATCTTCGCATTATACTTTTACAGGCTTCCATTATGCTATAAATACTCTTCAGAACAACGTGATGATCCCTTCACTGTACTTGGACAACTGAGAGAAAATAACAGCTGCCGTAACACTATAGATACAAAGAAACTTGGATCACTCCAACACCAAGAACTTACTCTATGAACCAGTCCTTAAGTTACAGCCTTCCTGTCTTGCTAAACAAACTAATCCATGACAATTTTGATATTACCAGAAATTCAAAGCACAATATCCGTTACTACTGCCGTGACAATTTCAGTCTGTGAAAGAAGCAGACATGAATTCCCTTGTCCAAAGTTTGGGACATCTGTCCTGTATATTCTAGTTATTTATAACATTTGCTTTGAGTACATGTGTGTATTACGATTTTTTTTGCATGTCTGTTCGCGCTTAGCGTAAATGTGGATCTGCATCGTATATCCATGGCATTACGAGTTGATGTGAATGATGTGACGCTCGCCTTCCTTCTGTACTGCCACTGCCTCACGGAGTCGGTAGCCTCAGCCAAGCTGCTACCACAGCCTTTAGTCCCGGCTCCTCCTTTGTAAGAAAGGAAAATGAACTTGAACTGGTCCAGCAGATGTAGGGAAGGTTTTAGCCTTCCTAGACGACAACCAGGAGTAATTGGCTTCGGACAGTTAGACGGTCCTCAGTTGTCTCCTGACCGTATTTGAGGAGTAAGGTCTCTAGCTGATCAAAAGCCTTTATGCTTCTTGCCTCAGATGAAGCCTGTGGGCATTCCCAGAGGATGCGATTGAGATGAGCTCTGGCTCATGCACTAGGAGGGTGAACTTTTTTCACTGCAAAAACTGCACTGATAATTCCTTGTTTAAATAGCTTAGGGTTATTTGCTTGCAGTAAATTCATTACGAAACAGCTTCGCCGGTGTTATCAGTTCGAGATAGTGAAATTAAATTTTTCCTAACATTTGCAAGTCCTTATTACGGCTAAAGACCTAAGGCTGTTTCTCGGGATTCCCATTTTGCTCAAGATTCTTCACTATACATTTCACCGACTGAAGCTTATTATTCCGTGCTTTTTATTTTGCCGCTTTTTTTTTCACGCTGAGGAGAGGTTTTTCACAGGCGAGGATAGCAAACGTGTGCATATTTTGGTGCGCGATACGAAAACTCGAGGTACCCAAGATATCGGTAATAGATTCACACGGCCTGAAATTAATTATTAAGCGCCCTGTTGCGCTGCTGGCAAGCGCCGAATTAGATATTAATACTGGCGTCTTTATAATAAGTGATTTCAAACTTCAGTTATATATGCCCGAAGTCAAAGACTACATGCCGCGGTAGAAATCTAATATTATGAGCCTGTGTTCAGCAAATTAGGTAGTCTCGGAATTCCGAATGCCCGTACAGCTTTAGTTTCGCTGAAAATGGCCGGAGCTACGAGGCATAAACGGAGGAAGATCGTTCCAAAGGGTGCGAAATGTGTTGCGTTACGCCGCTAAAACGCTATTTCCAATCAGTACGGCCCGACATTTGTTAGCAGCACGACTAAAATAACCCGTTCAACATGTAATAATAATGTACGGTCCCTTCCGTTTAGTTTTTTTTTTATATTGAAGTTGCAAAGGTTCACCTAAAGTGTTAAATAAACGACCACGTTGCTTTTTCAGCGAGCTACGGAACAAAAAAACTACACTAACTACATTTTCTGTTCATGCTAAATAAGATGTACTCAAGTATTTTATTCCCTTACGCACGATTGTTGCTTGATATGAACTAGACATTGCGGAATTAAAAACTATAGCCGAATTTTTTATTCCATTTCTTTCACTTTGTGCACTTCATTGGTTTTATATCACTCTCCTCTTCTCCCAGTTTCGCTTCCTTTGCTTCGAGCTCTTATTTTTTAGTTTCACAATTTGTACCAATTTGATTCGCGCTGAAAGGTAGCACTAAGAGGACAAAGATCAAAGGAAGACGCAAGACAGGACAAGAGCGATTTTATTCCTTCATCCTCTGGTCCTTGTTCTTTTCGTGCTAGCTTTCATCATGAATCAAATTCAACTCGACCGACTTTCCACCTTTCTACCAATTTGCGTTTCTCACAGCGGAGTCAACTATATTGTGGCAACTTCTTTGTTGTCTTGAAAAGAGTGCTTAGTTCTACAATCAGGACTTTTTTTTTCGTATTCCAGGTTTAAAATTTTTTTCCTGGCTCTATTTTCTTCTTTCCCATGTAAAGTCGTTGTCTAAAGTAAATAAACGAAGGGGTCTGCCTCGCAGCTGCTTTGGGGCGCCTCTTTAAGCATCCGAGGGGGGGGGGGGCTCACATTCGGCGGGGTGACGCCGGCAGTTCCTATCACCTTCAAAAGATCTGGAACACATTGGGCTGAGTACTTAGGACAGAGGCCATAC
Source organism: Amblyomma mixtum (assembly GCF_055824585.1). Classification (NCBI taxonomy): domain Eukaryota; kingdom Metazoa; phylum Arthropoda; class Arachnida; order Ixodida; family Ixodidae; genus Amblyomma; species Amblyomma mixtum. The sequence goes on along the minus strand of NC_143019.1, from coordinate 74,975,687 downwards.
TTGAGCTCACCCTACGCTGGGAATCAAAGTTTGATGTTCCAATACGTAAAAAAAAAATAAACATCTCACACCACGCATTCGTTCGCAGGTGGTGTTCGTGCTGTTTGCGGCCATCATCCTTCTGCTGGTGGCCACTAGTTGCCGCAGGTTTCAGCCCGGCGGCTCCTCCCAGCCAGAAGAGCCGGTCCAGAACCCCAACGAGCCCAGGACGACGATAGTGCGCCTCAAGGACCGCGGTGCCCGTGTATGCACCGAGACGCTCCCCGAACGCAACTCGGTGTGAAACAAGGAGTATGGCAGCGCAGGAGAGCTTCGGGGACAGCAACACGCCATGAAGTGAACGTCGAACGTTCCAGAGTAAGCTCCCATATTTCTGGTGACGAAATGTTCCTTAAAAAAAATTGCGACATTGCTTTCCTTCTGAACCTCAGGTTAGAGTTGGAGTGCGACATAACAGTGGCGAGAAGTGGGTTCAGGCTTCCTGAATTTTAACTTCCGGTTTTGCCGAACTGATGATCCCGTTCCGTCAGCATCAAGCGAAATTAAAAGCCTTACTTGAGTGGAACTCCACATAATGCGTAGAATGTTCAGTTCCGTTCAGTTTTGTTTTCAGTTGTAGAGAAAAATCATATGATTATTCTTAATAAATTCTAATCCCCTCTCCCCCTCTTTCGATCTCAGCCGCGGGGATCGTATTTCAATAGAGGAGAAATTCTAGAGGCCCGTGTACTGTGCGATGTCAGTGCACGTTAAAGAACACCAGGTGGCCGAAATACCGGAGCCCTCCACTATGGCGTCCCTCGTAGGCTGAGTCGTTTTGGGAAGTTAAACCTCCGTAAACCAAACTAAACCAAACGTTTTTACTTCCCGCACCTAGTTACCGTCTGAAGCAACCTGGCGACTTCTTTTTAGCTCGCTGTCATCCTGTGACGAAAGCGTGGCACGATAAGATTCAGACCTACGGCATAAATGGAATTCGATCCAATATAATCCCATATAATCAGATTCTTTGACTATACTTTTCGTGACAGAACAGCCGACGCGTAAAAATGTTTCTATCCTATCGTTCTTGACGTGACTGGGTACAGCGACTAGTCTGCGAGGCTAAAGAATGGATCGCGAAAAAAAAAAAGCTACAAACAATATTTACCATATTTGAATCAGTGCGTAAGCATAGATTTTTTGTATCTAGAAGACGACGATGACGGGACAGTGCCGCGAGACGGAGTGTTGGCGCTAGGCCAGCTGCGTACACGCAAGAAACGATTTTGCTCGAGTCAGAAGCATCGTATTAGCGTTACGTAGAAAGCAAACAGCAGGCACTGCCACGGGACGGGCGAACAGACAACGGACGATTTTTCTCGGGGTTGGTACCTATTGGATTAGTGCTTACAAACTAAAAATTGTTCCAAAATGCGTCACAGGTATAAGCAGCAACCAATAATATTATGAATAGTCCATTCTTCTCGTCACAAAGGTCGGCTTAGAGATTTCGACAATAGCACTGGCCTGATGTTACCTTATCCTTATATGGACAGGTCTCATGCTACCAGAGGTCATAATTCATTACCATGTAGTCGTCGCAACTTCCTAGTAGAGGCATCAGATTCTAGAGGCCTTCTGTACTATAATTTTTATGAGGACTAGGCGGCGCTTTAACTCTTTTTACTGCTTTCGGCAGTTGGTTTTCGTTAGCGTTTGTTGCCTCTTTTGGATACATTTAGTAGGCGGACATTGGTGTAAAGCGAAAAACGCGGTAAAAGTACAAGTGCAATTTTCCACATGCAGTAGTAACCGAGAACGGGCAGTATTATTGTCATGCAACTGAGTTACACTAAGTCAAAAGGAGAAAATAACAAGATACGCAAGCCGGGGCTGCTCCGTGAGACGGTGTTGTCGTTGGCGCAGTTCTACACTTTCGGGTAGTGCTTCGCTACTCTAAAAGCCTCCGCCGACCGCGAGGCTCCAGACCTCGAAAACGCCATCGTTTAGAGTCGTGCTGTTTTTTTATCATAACTCGCTTAGGCAAGTTGGTTGTTTAAGTACTTCTCTCCACTCAATGTAAAGCGCCATGCCTAAGCGTCACGAAAAAGTGTCGCGTTCGGTCTACATCAACCCTTCAGTGGCAGTTCTATCGGTGCAATCAGCACACAGAGCACATAATGATGCGCCCTTTAGCGCAACTAACTTTGCATTCAACCCAACTTAAGAACACAACTGTGACCTGGCAACCCAGTTTTGAGGAATAAACTTCAACTTGCGCTTTTGTTTGTCGGCCCCACCATTTACTTCCGCTGTTTTTTTAATGGAAATATTATTTACTTTTACAATCATAGCTGTCTGTACACGACCATATGTGTGGTAATTAACTCTTTCGCCGCGGTGGCTCAGCGGTTTTGAGGTTCAGTTGCTGGTTCGTAGATTTCGGCTTGAAACCTGGATGGGGTGGCCGTGCACTGAAGGCGTAACACACAAACGACCATGGGCTGAGCGATGTCAGCGCAAGTTAAAGGACTCCAGGTAGTCTAAATTAATCCCGAGCCCTCCACTCTGGAGCTCCTCATTGCCTTTGTCACTTCGGGACGCTGAAACTTTTGAATCCGCTCATGTCTTTAATTACCCGCAAATCAAGTGCTCCTGCTGACAAAATGCGCAAAATTTACTGTGACTTTCGACCGCAGACTACTAGAATATTATTTCTTACAAAAGAACCGGTAATTCATGCGTAAGGAATAATATTCGCCTAAAAAACCCGAACGCTGCGTTGAGGTATACAAACCATGAAAAATGGCTGAGGCTTAACTTGGTTAAGCCTGGAGAATGCGAAGAATCATAGTGTCGCGTAATTTGGAGGCGCACAACCACAGCGACGGCGCGAGGTGGGCCCCCGTTTCTCCACTGTCGTGGCGTCATCGTGTCACGTGGTGTGACGTCATGTATCACGTGATTTGGAGGCGCACAACCACAGCGACGGCGCGAGGTGGGCCCCCGTTTCTCCACTGTCGTGACGTCACCGTGTCACGTGGTGTGACGTCATGTATCACGTGATTTGGAGGCGCGTAACCACGGTGAAGGGCTGAAGTGGTAGCTACAGTAGTATGCTTCGCATAAAAGGTCCCCGCCGCGGTGGCTCAGCGGTTACGGCGCTCGGCTGCTGGCCCGAAAACGCGGGTTCGATCCCGGCCGCGGTGGCTGAATTTCTTGAAGGCGAAATTCTAGAGGCCCGTGTGCTGTGCGATATCAGTGCACGTTAAAGAACCCCAGGTGGTCGAAATTTCCGGAGCCCTTCACTACGGCGTCTCTCATAGCCTCAGTCGCTTTGGGACGTTAAACCCCAATAAACCAAAAACCATGAAAAGGTCGCAGGTTTTTTTCTTTTGGAAATAGAAAGCTATAATTCAAGCCCGTATATTTATTATTAATCACAGTTCCGGCGCTTGCAAGGCGATCACGAAGCCCCGCTGGTAAAAAGAAAGTCCTTCAGCTTGAACCCCTGAGTGAGTGAGTGAAAAACCTTTATTGTCCAACAGAATGAGACTACCTCATTCAGACCTCCCCTGTCTTATACCCTCAGTTGAGGGAGGAGGATCAGGAGAGACCCGGCCGCATGGGGTAGTCGCGTCAGAATCACTCTTAAGCCCCATGTAAGCCTCCTTCGCAGTTTTGGAAGCGGCATGCGATGTTCACAGGTTAACACTTATGAAATGTGCATCCTCCCTTTCCTGGAGTGCTAGGCTTTTTTCGGAATAGTCGTACTACCACGAAGACATGGTTAAGGGTGCGCAGGTATTCACGAGAAATTTCTGGAGCTTTTGTAGGAATTTCCGATCAGCCGTGGTAAACAGTTGGTTTTCGCTAATCTTTTCCCGTTTCTTTCTGCCATCTATGCCACTATAGGCTCCGGAGCCGAGGAGATTAAGGTGTGACGGCGGAGACTACCCGTGGATCTGCCCGATCTTCTCGAACTAGTGCCTTGTGGACAGAAACACAAGCCAGCGATGACGCTGTGCTTTAAGACAGAGACTGACGGCGTTCTGTGAATCATATCTACAAGCGGCTGCGTAGCTTGGGCACTATCGCCGGACTGCTACTAAGTTCGGACGGAAATACCACTTCGAAGAATGTGCTGGAGACTTCGGCTGTATCTAAAATTGCTGTCTGTGTCGTATTCGACGTGTGTGCTTGAAGTGTGTGTGCAAGCGTGTCTGTGAGGTGAGCATACCTGGCCCTGTACATTTGGTGACGTTTCCGAAAAACCAGAAATGATCATTGCGTAAGGCGACCATTGAGTCAACAAGCGCACAAGCTACTACTTGTCAATTAAGGGTAGAAAGAAAGAAGGTGATTTTACTGCAGGTCAACGCAAAAACCAAGAGGTGAGACTGGAAGGCGGTAAAAAAAGGTAATAATTTTGAGGTTGTAGCTGCCAAATGTAAATTTTCTTCATTGGTACGCGTAGATACACCAAAGAAAGTGGAAAGAGAATAAGTTCGAAGGGGCACATTTGGCTACTTTTTTTTTGCGTAGAAAAGCGCCATCATGGTTCTCATCATTCACGTTAATGTTGCTTGTGACATCTTTATAACAGAGAGCCTATGACACACTTCGCGAATACAAAAGATACTCAGATTCACTTTCCTGTTCCAACTTTGTTAGTGCTGCCCGCGCTTGTCAGCCATTTCAGAGATGTGCTCTGCAAACAATGCACTGAGCCGATGTCTAACAATCAAAACACGTGTAAAATTAATTAAAAGTGAAGGGAAATTTGTGCGGGAGTATCGGAGCATCAGAGTTTGAATATACGATTTCAATTTCGGGCTTGTGTGCGTAGTCAGATAATGCCTTCTTCTCCTCCTTTCCACCCCCCCCTCCCTCACCACCGGCTGCAGATGTTTTCACGCTACGTGCCAGCAAGACTCCTCCCACCCTGCTTATCGCATTTACTTCTTCCTTAAAGGTTGATCTGAAAGCTCACGGGAATGGGGACCAGAAGGAGGATGGTAGCCATAGTGTTTTGCCATATCGATATTCGCCACGGTGTTTTTGATGTGTCAGCATGTACTTAAGGCTCGTACGACAGCATTTACGATTGTGCTTGTTCCTGTTGCTCTGCAAGAGTTAATTTCTTGTTGCTGAGTGCCGCTTAATCGACCTGGATGGCTGAACTTGTTGATTGTGTGAATAAAACGCTCGCCTTCGTCCTATGTCTAACTCCGTGCTTCAATGCAGAGCTCGTTCTTGTGCTGAAATGGAATTTTGTTTCAGACTTGTTGGTTTTCTTGGTTTATCAGATTAACGTGCAGGCAGCACGATGCGGAGCAGCAACTAAAGCGGAAACACGTCTGGATTTATTACGTAAGTATTTGTCCTTTTAAACAAAAATCTGCACCATGTTTGGACGCGGGTCCGCAGTGGTTGTTGGAACGCGGGCCCCCGGTCGCCGACCGACAGGAGCAATGACGAGGAAACGGGGAGTTTAATAGAAAAATAACAAGAGCAATGTATTCACATATTACATCGTGCAGCAGCGAACTATAGGATACATGATAAGAAACATCAAAATGAGGAATTTCGCGAACAAAGGACGTTGGATCTCTTAAATACAGTCGTGAGCACAGATTCCCGCCCTTTTCGTACAATCAAGAAAGACTGTCCTTTTGGATGCTTTCTTTAGGAGCGTCCCGGTAGCTGATTGGCCCAAACTTGCCGATGGAGAGAATTCTGCTCTAGCACAGATTCCCGCCCTTTTCGTACAATCAGGAAGGACTGTCCTTTCGGTCGCTATCTTTAGGAGCGTCCCGGTAGCTGATTGGCCCAAACCTGTAGCTGGAGAGAATTCTGCTCTAGCACAGATTCCCGCCCTTTTCGTCCAATCAGGAAGGAATGTACTTTTGGACGCTGTCTTTGAGAGCGTCCCGGTACGTAATTGGCCCGAACTTGTAGCTGGAGAGAACTCTGATCTCTCTCTCCATTTCTTGCTCTGATGTTTCCAGCGTCGGCGGTGACGCGCAGGCTCGGAGAGACGCAGGGCACAGATGGGAAGGCAAGGGTAGGGGGGGGGGGGGGGGGTGTACTTCCAGACCGGTGTACCAGCTCTTTGTCACGCTACGGCGGTTAATTAGCGCCTATGCGGCGAGGCAGGTGTTGCAAGTAAGTTCACAGCAACCATAAACAACAGCTTTAAGATCGAGTTATAATCAAGTAACAGGTCTTTCACTGAAAAAAAAACAAAATGTTCGACGGAACAAATTCTTGTTCGAAATGGCAAAGTGTAGCCAGAGGAGCGTAGTACGCGTTCGGCATTCATAATACCGAATATTTCTGCTAGCCAATATGGTAACGAGTATCGGTTCAAAACCCCACTTTTATGTACAGCCCCCGTCAAAAGTATACACCCAAGGGGTTCGCTTCTAAGCTCTTTAGTGCGGCTCCCTGGCGCGTCAAGCAGTCCAAACCTTGGGAGGAGTGATGACGCAAAGCCGTTTTTCTTTCAAGATATTACGGTCGCTGAGGATGCATAATGAGGCACGCAGCAGGCCTCACAAGCAAACCTCTTGGGCTGTGTACTTTTGACGGGGGCTGTACCTTCTGTCGCCGCTGGACGCTGTCCTACAATTAAATTCAGATTATAAGACTATGAACCTGCGGCCTGAGAGGGAGAACAACACTAGGGGTGTTTTCTTAAACGACCCTAGTTTTAAGTCACACGTTAACGCATCATGCGGTACAAATGGCCTAATTTATTAAGGGTCTAGATATGAGACCGCGTTCTCCGTCCATCGGGCAATTCTATGGGTATAAATATTTCGCTTGTGGCTCGTCGTATATGCTCCAATTCATCCTGCAATGCAAGAAACGAAAACGTACAGGTCAAAACGAACGATAGCGTAAAAAAAACAAATCAATGCTTCTTTTGCGGCATCTCTCCCAAGGCTCAGTGGCCTAGCAAAGTTTATCCGAAACCTACACACCAACACTGGCTTCTAGTATGTAGCAATAAAAACCACAAAGTGCTAGAAAATTGTAGTGCTCGGTTTTGAAAAAGATGTATTATTGGGCATAAACAAAACTGATGAATAATTAACTCATATCTGCCGATTCAAAACAACTTCAATCAAGAGTTCAGTTCATCCCCCTTCTCCATGAGCGTAACTTGTGTGAATAACGTTAGTTGTTGTTAACTTTTCGTTATTTCCAGCTGCAATTTTCCTCGCTTGCTTTTAAATAGTCCTAGCAATGATTTACGGATTAGGCTTGTACCACCACCTTGATTCCGTTTATTATGATTCGATCGTTCTCACTTGGCCAGCATTTACATCCCAAAATCCTAGAAAGCAAACATTCCGCTCATGATGGATTCCCAGACCAGCAAAATATTCTATCCAACCTTCCCTACACCGGTGTGCTATCACCAATAGCTACCATTTTCACGTGGCTTAGGAGCCAAATGTATAATCGGCAATCAAGTAAACCTTAGCATCGCCGACTTTCGTATTTTACTCAGAGCTGTTCGAAACCACTGGAACCTTTTGAATGCCTGTAATCTTCGCGACAGAAAAAAATATAGCGAGAGTAAGTTCGTAAAACAAATTAATGAACAAGTCCGTCATTCTTAATCTCTGGGAATTATAACATGAAGAGTCAATGTCTGCCCTATCAAAAAAATTACTTAACTGAGTATTATTTTTAACCTAGATTAATTTTATAGCCCCGGTTCTGTCTTACTATTCAATGCCGCCAACTCACCTCCGTGCTACTAGTAGTGGTACTGTGAAGGAGCTGGTATTTTGGCGGTGCCTGTCTCACGACCCGTTGGCGGCACAACAGGATGGGCCAGATGATGAAGAACACTGTGTTGAGCAGGAACTCTGCTCTGTAGCTCATCGCCCTCGTCTGGCACTTCCTGTAAGCAGTGACATCTCATGTTAATACCATCACTTACTGTACTACTGTCTGTAGCGCTAGCCCTATTAGAGACCATACGGACACATTAAAACAGTTTTAAGCACACCTCTTTGCGCACACTGTGAACTGAGCGGTTCGAGCCGAGAACCGTACGTTTTAGGGTGCACGGGGTAGCCTTCGTGGTCGTGCTGCACGGTGTATCTTGAGATTTCAGGCTCATGGTACCGCTTCAGGCGTGCCTTGCCGTAGATACAGGACTGGATGCCGTACTGGCCAATGCGCTCGAAGCCCATGCCACCAAGGCAAGCCTTCACAAATCCTGGGTTATGGCGGAAGGCACAACACATTTATAGTTAGAAATAAATTGGAGAACATGAAAAAATTATTCTTTAGTTTTGTAAACAGTTTTGGGTGCTTTAAGAACACAATTGTCCGTGGTGCCATGAAAAACCTACACTGTATCACATAACATGGGAATGTCAAAAAGTCGACGTTGTCCCAGTTATACCAAACCCAAGTGCGGAGCAATGGGAGGGTCTGCTCTCCAGCGATTGCCGGGGTGACCAGATCGGTCTGATACGGCGAGCTCAGCTGACGGCAGCATACAGCGGAGTCCTGGAATAGGGGCAACCGACCGTTGCGGGGATGGACTCATCTGAGCGCATAAAAGCACTTGCGCTAGAGCTAAATAAAGTTATTTTTTGCTGTGGGTGCTTATAAAGAACTCTTGCTTTAAATTGCAAATGATCTCTTAAGCTGTATTTGTTCAGAATTGCCTAGTACTTTAAAATCATATACTCAATATAAATATAGGGCATAAATTCTTTTTTTTAACTGATCAGCTTTTAGCGTACTTGCATTATATTGTGACTTGGCAAATACGAGCGTAAAGAGACTCTTGGTGCTACTTCTAGGAAGTATTTCTGTACCACAAGCTCCTTGATGCGATGCCTGACGCGACGCCGCATAGGCTCACTCAGCAGAAAAGCAATCTCCACATTCAAGTGGCCTTCATAAAAAATGCAGTCATGAAGGCCAAGCAAACGGGTAACACGAGCCACGAGATATGCCGGCAGCGTACCAGCGGCAAGAAGAACGAAGACGATGCCGGTGATGGCGCTAGAGGCGCGAAGGGGTCCGTCCCGATCGCCGTGGGAGCGCGCCGAGCGCCTCTTGTGGAGGCCGGCCTTGGCTGCATCCAGCTCGGTGATCAGATGGCACGACAGGCTCTCGTTACCGCACTGGGGCAGCGTGGAATGGGAGGAAGATGACCCGAGGAAGGATGGAGAACGATGAAGGAATAGGAAGAAGGCCGTGATACGAAGGCAGCCATGAAAGAATGAAAAGGGGAATACTTAAGGGGACGTGGGAGAAGGAAAAAAAGCATTGCATATGAGCGGCGTATAAGTAAAAGGCTGCAGAAGACAACGCTTTGTTGCAAAATTTTAGCGCAAAAAACACGGACAGAAAGAGCAGACAACGCGAGCGTCAGCGCTTGTGTCGTCTACTCTTTCTCTCCGTGTTCGCGCTAAAATTTTGCAAGATCAAGATGTATGTCAACCAACTCGCCCAATATGCACTATTGTTGAACAACAGTTTGTTTGCTTTACTTCTATCACACATACAGTGACACAATTATACGAAGCGCGAGAAACATACGAGAACAAAGTGCACAGAACTGTGGTAAGGCTGCGATAACGTCGCCTTGATTTTTATATATATATATATATATATATATATATATATATATATATATATATATATATATATATATATATATATATATATATATAGCGAAGTATACGCTTCGTTAAAGGAAACATATTTATTCTACTCGACGTTTCGATCGAAAGACCGATCTTCTTCAGGAGTGATTTTACATTGTTAATGCATCCCCTTTTATAGGGGTGGGTCTGACACATAAAAGGGGATGCATTAACAATGTAAAACCACTCCTGAAGAAGATCGGTCTTCCGATCGAAACGTCGAGTAGAATTAATATGTTTCCTTCAACGAAGCGTATACAGAGAATCCCGTTTTTATGTGCGGGAATTTAAAAAATTCCTGTGAGCAAACTACTGGCCTAATCGAGGGCAAACTTCGCTCACGGGGTAGCATATTATGGTCTACGTTATTTGAAATGTAATTAAACGTCGGTACTTGCCTGCATTTCCTGAAATTAAGAAGAAACTGCTGTCAACTGCGAGTAAAGCTGTCGCAGATGAGAGCTATACGCGAGCCGAGCGGCTGGTTTGACAGGGCGCGCCATCTGCCGGAAGGCGACATTCGACGAGCAGTCGAGCCGGGACGTCGTTTGCCTCGTCTTCCGGCAGATGGCGCGCCCTGTCAAACCAGCTGCTCGGCTCGCGTATAGCTCTCGTCTGCGACAGCTTTACTCGCAGTTGACAGCAGTTCCTTCTTAATTTCAGGAAATGCAGGCAAGTACCGACGTTTAATTACATCTCAAATAACGTAGACCATAATATGCTACCCCGTGAGCGAAGTTTGCTCTCGATTAGGCCAGTAGTTTGCTCACAGGAATTTTTTAAATTCCCGCACATAAAAACGCAATTCTCTGTACTTCGCTATATACTCTTGTAAGCAGTCAAGTACTCCATGCTTTTGCAACACACACACACACACACACACACACACACACACACACACACACACACACACACACACACACACACACACACACACACACACACACACACACACACACACACACACATATATATATATATATATATATATATATATATATATATATATATATATATATATATATATATATATATATATACAAATATGAGACAAGCCAACAGCCACAGAAAGCAAGGGACACGGGATTTTTAAATTTATTTATTTATTTATCCCTATATATATATATATATAAAGGCCGCCGCGGTGGCTCAGCGGTTATGGTGCTCGGCTGCTGACCCGAAAGACGCGGGTTCGATCTCGTCCGCGGCGGCCGGAATTTCTTTGGAGGAGAAATTCTAGAGGCCCGTGTACTGTGCGATGTCAGTGCACGTTAAAGAACCCCAGGTGGTCGAAATTTCCGGAGCCCTCCACTACGGCGTCTCTCATAGCCTTAGTCGCTTTGGGACGTTAAACCCCATAAACCAACCATATATATAAAGCCAGCCGACGTTTCGGACAGAGCTCGCCCTTTCTCAAGACTGAAGTGTTACGGCTCTTCCTTATCTTGTTAAGGCGTTGTCACCTGCACACCTGTCTGACACATAAACAAAAAACAAGAAAATGAATGCGGGAAAAAAGAATGACTGAAAGGAAGAAAACAGATAACTTAGGAAAGGATAAGCGCCGTCGCCTGACGCACACTCCTTCTTTGGTCTCCGCTGCCGCAGGCGTGTGCGACAGACGACGGCGCTTATCCTCTCCTTTTTCCTTTTTTCTTTCCATCCGTTTTCCTTTCCCGCATCCCTTCTCCTGTTGTTTTGTTTATATATCGACCATATGCGCCAATGACAAAGTCTTAAGGAGAGAAGGAAGAACCCAGTAATTAAGTCTTAAGAAAGGACGGCCTTGACGAATTCCGTGATTTGTATAAGGGGTAAAAGCGCTCTTCGGGCACTAACAAGGGCGTCCGCAGAATTTTTTGCAGGGGGGGGCCCCGTTGGTGCCCCGGGGGGGGGGGGGGGGGGGGTATGTTCGTAGCAGAAAGGCGCTATTTGCGGAGTAAATTTATTTATTTATATATAAATAAAAATTAAACAAAATGCACACATGAAAGAAAAATTACAAACAGCAAATTAAAGCGCGGCTAGGAGAGGTACATTGGAGTTTATCAACGAAGAAACAACTAAAATTAATAAAAATGCAAAAAGATGCTATATCACTTCGTGGAGAAGAGTGCTCAGTCTTGCTGCATACGGGTTCTCGACTCACCCGGATTGATGACCAGCACACAGCACAATATGTTCACAAACACGCAACTACAGTCACTCAGTCAGTCTTCCTTGAACAGCAACTGTAGGCGCCTCGGATTTTTCTGGGCGAATTGCGTAATTACACGTGTGATAAATTCACTTCTGTGCTTCATTACACGCTCTCGGTGCACACTCATCATACACATTGATTGGAAAAACTGTTGAACGCGTACGTTGAAAACAAAAGATGACTATATATACAACGAAAACTTATTTACAAGATAAATGCACGCTCGCAGCTTCATACACCTCGCTCCATCTTGCTTGCGCATCCGCACAGTCGAGCAACCGCACACACACTGCTCTCCGCTCGTCGTTTTCTCGTCCGCTGTCTTGGTTGTTCTCAGCTTCGCTGACAACCGGCCACTAAAAACACCCAAGCACAAACACAGAGGCGCGCACACGTGCAAGGGCTTACTTGCCGCAGTATCCCCGAATGCGCACTTTGGGGGTGAAAGGAACGCCGCGCAACTTCCGAGGGGAAGGGACACTCGCCACTCCAGTCGGAAAATTTGTTTTTGTGTTTTTATGGGGTTCAGAGCCCCAAAACGACTCAGGCTATGAGGGATGGAGTAGTACAGAGTTCCGGGTAATGTCGACCACCTGGGTCTCTTTACCATGCACTGACACGCACAGTACATGGGCGCTGTTGTGATTTGAGGCCCAGCCAGAGGTGACAGGCGAGCCAGGCAGGCGCCATCGGGCTGCGTTGACCAAAGGCGCTGGTTTTCGCAGAAGACGCAAAGAACGCTGGTGTGGGGGCGCCTCGGGAGACTGCGTCGCCGTGAACAAAAGCAGCTAATCCCCTTTGCCGGAGATTCTGAAAGCGGCGCTTCTACCGAACTGCGCTACCCGTGGATCGGAGGAGACAGCGAGCGGCGGCGGCGCCAACTCATCGCCCGCTTGCCCCTGAGCAGCCCGACAAAGCGGGCGTGGACACGGCTGATTTTACCTTCCCTCCTTAAGAATTCATCGGTGACCGGCGTAACGACAGGCGAAAACAAGATGCCCCGTGTACTGTCTGCCTCCGTGTCGCTATCTCTCTAGAGATCAAAGAAACAGACACCCATCTCAAGGCGGCTCGAAACACATGCTCGCCGGTGCCGCTGTATGTCTGGAACAGGTCGCCCTTCAGTAGAGCTAACGATGGCGTGGTTTGAAAACGGCGGAACGACGCACGCCCGGACGCGGCATTTCGCAGATGTGACCATGCGGGGCTGCTTTTACCCTTTTGACTGAGCGCACCACCGCCCCTGGCGTGCGGCCATCACTCACGGTTCGAGTGAGTGATTTTCCAGGGGGGTGCAGCCGCCCCCCCTTGCCCCCCCCTCCGGACGCCCATGGGCACTAATAATGGGTCTTGACGAAGGCCTTCCAAGCCAGAGCAATTACCAAAGCCCCATCCATTGCTTATGAATTCCACTGGCGGACTCATGCGATCGAGCGACGTAACTACGATTTTTAGATGTCATCAAGTTATTTTGCGTGCTATGAGCGGTACTTAGCTTCTCTACTGTTTACTGATTCAACGAAAGCGATATCGTGAGGCTTTCCTTAACGCTTGCAAATAGGCTGCGTGCTAGAGAACAATGACATTTTTTCACGCTAAGAGTAGGGTGTCAGCGCCTGCAGTGAATATTGTTACTGTGTGGCAAAGTGGCACGTGGAAGCGATCACATGATTAAATGATTTAATTGCTGCGGAAATAGCGCGAGTGGTTCGTCCCGCACCACTGCCCTTTTCCTAACTGTATTCGTCGTAGCAATATAAAACCAGATTTCAGAGCAAGTGGCTGAGTGAGTGACTGAGATCGAGTAAACTTTTTCGAGGCCTATTCGGTCTTGTTGAGAATAGCATACGGTGAGGAATTCACGACGTACATAGTAAGTCTTAGAGACGTGGCTAACGGAGAACATTGTTCTTGAGAGGAGAATAAATTCGATTAAAAAAATGTGCAAGTGGAAATAAAAGAGGCCGGTCACCCTGCCAATTTAAGCAAAATTCAACTGCGGTTACAGTGCAGAAATGGCGGAGTTACTGATATCACTGTTCGGATTCAATACCCCGAACTCTTCCGCACTCCTCGGGAAATCTGGAAGTTATCTTAACACTTCTGAAAGCAGGCAGAAGTACGAAAGGATTTATTCCAGAAAGTGCAATATTGCTTTGCTTTAAAAGAGGCTCCGGCTATGAGGGACGCCGTAGAGGAGGCTTCCGTGTAACTTCGACGACCCGGGGTTCTTTAACGTGCACTGACATCGCACAGTACACAGGCCTCTAGCCTTTCACCTTCCGCCTTCACAGAAAGTGGACCGCCACGCCGGTATCGAACCCGCGTCTTTCTGGTCAGCAGCCAAGCACCATAACCACTGATACAATGCCTAGAATACCACTGAGCCACCGCGGCCACACAAAAAGTGTAAGAGCAGGGACGGTAGTCATTAGTGCAATTATACAGAAGTAATCTTACCCCTTCCGTTTTTCTACTGGACAGTGAAAAACGTAAGGAAAACACATAATTACTGGGGAAAAAAAGGCGCCTAATTGCATGGCACTGGCGTTTACGATCAATATGGTATAGAAGATTCCTCACTACCGTCACCTAGCGGCGAATTTTATTCTCATTCATTATAGTTCAGTAACCACCCGCCGGGTGCCGCCACTATTCAATGTGCAAGTTGTTGTTCCTGCCGGAAGAGAAGATAACTGCTCAGAAAGCGCAGATATGTTGCATCTTCTGCGAAACACAAGAATGCGGTGGGGCAGTGCAGCTTACGATGCCATGATTTTGCATGTATGTCTTCTGTCATATACTTGCGAAAGTTTAAACTAAAGGAAAACTTCTTTGTCATGCGAAAGACCCACAAAAAGAGCTTCTCATAGATATATTGCTTGGTAAAGCAGGGTTCTACGTATGCCTGCAATCAAGTTCCGCCCTTATTCAGAACCGCGACATAGTTCCTCAGCAAAAAAATCAGGAGGCTATTCCTGAAACGCTTTTGGTTGCCTAAACAATTGAGAAGCAGATCATAAGAAGAAATTATGAGTTCAAGAATTTTGATCGCTCTGCCTTGTTAGGTATAGACTAACAATAAAGCGCTTATTTTGTTTATTGCTCTGATTGATAAGCGCAATATTAAAGGATGCCGCTGACCATGCCCGCGTCCAGTTTTACCGACTACCTTTTAAGTTGTGACCAACTATAGACATTTTTTCTACTTACACAGCAAAATTTTATTTAGTTGGGTGAAAAAAATTTGTAAAAATTAATTTCAAACTATAATATGGTATGTGGGGCAGCAAATTCACACTAGTTGCAAAAGGCGCCATCTCAGGCAGTTGACTTAAAAAGAATCACGTCCTTTCAGCGCGTATGAGGGCAGCGCTGACAGGTATTACTTTGATTCATCCTGAGTAATATTACTTCCTTCACTGTCCCAGGTACAGGACGAAAAATCTGGGAACGGGTATAATGACTGGGAAGAAAATGACACATTTTCATACAACAATTACATCCGCGAAGACCCACCACTATCCTCACCTAGCGACGACTTTTTACCCGAACCTTCTGTTTCAGTCACCTTGCTCCAGGTGCCGCCACTATTCATTATGTGCCCAGTGGCGCCTGCCCAAAAACTCGGGAACGACAAAACAAGCGCGCGAAATTTGACCGCTTTCAGGAGACGCATGAAAACGATGGCGTTCGCACTGACACAACATATCTTTATCAGTTTCCATTCCGTCACGGCCTGCCGATGGCTGAAATGAAATGAACAATTGTGCCCCTGTGTCGAAAACAGCCCGCAAAAATTCGAAAATAAATTCCTCATGAACGAGATGTTCACTCGACGTTTTGTCTACTTAGGCAGCAAAGTATCAACAATTTCTTCGATACTTATAAACGCAGTAAAAACAAATGTACGAGAAGATATCATGACGACTAACGCCCCTAATCTGCACTTAGGCTGTGAGCGACGTCATTGTGGTCGGAATATTTTCGCCCAAGACCGGCTGTTTTTTAACATGCACTGAGATAACGACTTACGCTGCACTGGCAGGAAAGATAACAGAAGCACTGCTTGCCGGGTCTGAGCGTGACAATCCTTGAGGCAAACATGCCGAACTCCGAGTCATGAACCTCAACTGCGTGAAAAATAGGAAGAGCCAATGAAATAGCACGAGAATACACTTTGCTTGCAAAACCAGCCAGCACCGCACGTGCACACACTTGGCACGTAGTACGTGTACCGTAAGAACATGCGTAGCAACTTTCCAGTGTTTCTCAAAAACAAAAGCATACAACAACTGCACCTTACCGATGCTCATCTGTGGGGCACAAACTTGAAGCCTAACGAAAAAGCTTGAACCTAAATTGAGGACAGGGCAGGGAAGTATGGAAATGAAAATGGCAGGTGCAATAAGTGACAGCGGAAAAGAAACGTGGTGTGAGGGAACAAAAGTAAATAAAATCCCATCTGAAATCGAGAAGAGGAAACTAAGATTGAAGGGTATGTAAACGGAGAGAAGATAGCCAATGATCCCTGAGGCGTAATCCAAGGGAAGGAAAATGTTGCAGTGATGGCAGGGAGTCTAAATGGCCTAATTAGATTAGGTAGTTAGCGGGGAGAGGAGGGCGCAGGCGAAACAGCACAGGTAAGTTTCTGGGAGAGTGTAGAGTCCTTTCTCCTTGAATGGGCTTGGGCTGAAGATGATGATGAAGAACATCCTTAATATCCCCCGTGTTTTAGAAAGACAGACTGTACAGTGCAGCGACATGCAAGCAGTTTTTGTCATTATATTGTGTGGTTGTGCACTCATCAGAAAAAAAGGGAAAAGAGGAAAGGGGGCGTAAAGATGACAAGAAGACCAAAGAATGCGAGTTTAGATGCAGCGCATGCTCTGCACGATACCTATGAAGTATGGTATCTCCGAGATCTTTGTGCTTCAGTTTTTCCAGCTACTGAGAGGTTTGCTGGACACTGACGGTGGAGAACCGGCTTTTAAGTTAGTCGCATAAGCACTCCCACTACAGTTTGTCTAGGTCTGTACAGGGCGTTCCTCGAAATTTCAACCAAGGCAGAAAAAGATGGTGCACCTGAGGCGTCTGATGCCAAAAAAATATTTTTTGCCAAAGTGTGACAAACTTTAGAGTATCTTTTCAAACTACCGCTAATCTTTTAATTTGGCACGACTATTAAGTAAAATCTGAAATGTTATTTCAGGTCTAAGTGCCTTTAGTTAAGGTTTAGGGCAGCTGGGTCCCCAAACAGCGGAAGCAGTTCTGTCCACCGCCGTAGCACCATAGGTGGCGTCTTTTTTTTTTGGCACTTAAACAATCCTAAAATCATGAAAAAAAAACATTTACCTACAGATGCTCTTTCGGTGCCATATTGTCCGCTCCAAACCGAATTCAAAGCGCACAAAAAGTCCACGTTAACGACCATTCCAAAGTGAGAGGCCTTCGCTTACTGCGACGCGCTGCGAAATGAAAGAGCGAGCGAATGAATGAATGAATGAATGAATGAATGAATGAATGAATGAATGAATGAATGAATGAATGAATGAATGAATGAATGAATGAATGAATCCTTTATTACAAAAAAGGGATTGCGCCCTGCCGCTGTTGGGGAATTAGGAAGGATTGGGGTGTAGGCGCAGAAGCAACTTCTAGTGAGATCTACGCTTTGTAACTCAGTCGACCTTTGTTACACTACTCGAATAAAGCCACTCTCGCTACCGTATGCCGCGATTGCATGTTGTGCTGCGGAGCTTGATCGCACCTGGTCTGCTATGGTGGACACGTCGTCGTGTGGTATATGCTGAACTTTGTGTCTGCCTCACGATAAAGCTGGGAAAAAAGTAAATGATTTCTGCCTTGATCTACGGGCCTTCGCCGCTTTCCCTTCCTTTCTGTTTTGTTCTTTTATGATGACCCAACAAAAGCACCGTCTTAACTCGCTGTCGCTGTCCTGCATATCACTTATCTGAGACGGCGACATGCGCTTTCCATGTTCCGAACCACCTATTCTAACACCATGTTCCGAACGATGTGCAATTCCGCTCTTAGCCCGATGCTGAAAGTGTATTGTGCCTATTGCTTCAACAAAGTTAGCGTGCACGCTCGTTCGCTGAAAATTCGGTCAAGGACGGCGGAATTTGCTGGCACAACGCAGTAGTCAGGTGGTCTTATTTTTCATTATTCGGGGGCTTTCTATATGCCGAAAGAAAGGAGCACGAAGGAGGCACGTTGCTGAATCGGTTTTTCCTGAACCCCTCACTCATTGACAGAATGCACTGGGGCATGAAAAGAAATTAGATTTTCTATGATTATTCTTACCCGGTTAACTTCTTGGGCAGAATTTGAAAAGTACTCTGAGTTGCTCTACGCAATGGCGAAGAATTATGTGGTCCGTTGACCTCGTCTGCGTAGCTACACTCAAGTTGTGAGCCTTGATTCATGTTATGTATAGCACGCGGTGTATTACTTGCAATGAGTATATCGAATATATCGAAAAAGCTTGTTTTGTACATCTGTTTTGAAGGGAGATCTACCGCTCACGCGAAGCGAACAGGCAAAACTACTACTACTACGTTTAGCGGATTTAAGGGCAAATACACTAAGAGACCATGCTATCAGTAGCTCTGTTTTGTCCTAGGTGTGGGCTGATGTAATTCGCACGTTCGCGCCGGAAGGTTTCTGCAGCTGGCTTGGGGTGGTGTAAATTTGACAGATATGCGAGAGGCATTTCTCCTTCATTAGGCATAGTTTAAAGGGGTGAAAAGGAAGAAGCTGCTTGGAAACGCCGATTTTTGTATACAGCGCCTTGTCCGTTTTCGTTCTTCGTCCGGCCTATCCATTCTTTCGGCTTTTATTATGGAGACATGCACCAATTCGCCCAACGGTCGATTCTTCTGAATGGAAAACTACTCTCGACATTTTCGGCGCCAATTTTTTCATTTCCCTGCATCCTTTCCCTTGATTAGCTTTGAGCCATCCTCAGTACATCCTAGCACCTGACATGAGAGAATGTCAGTCAATTGACCATCGTTGTACTGTTGCGCTTTTTAAAAACGTGGGAGTCATCGAAATATGTTCAGGCACTAAGCAGTGATTCGTTAAAACAACACGAAATAAAGGCGACGTATCACATTCGAAAAAGTATCCCAAATCGATGTATGTACTATAGCGCATAGTATGACTTGCAACGCACCGGAGCGAGCTGCAGAAAGCAGGGGGGGGGGGGGGGGGGGGAGCTCACAGCGAAGCATGTGACGTGCGTGAAAAAACAAAAGGAAAGGTATTGGCAATTCCAGAGATGCGCGTTGCCCCTGGGCTAGGGCATCGTAAGCGCGCTCATCAACGAGTCCGGGTATGGGCGTAGTCAGGCTGATGATGAAGATGATGTTGACGCCAGGGCGCTGCGGAGGCGGTGGCTCGTTGAAAGTAAACCTGCGCGCGATATTACCTTAGCTGAAAAAGGGAAATAATGCAGTGGACGAGCAAACCATGACTTTGAATTATTACAAAGGCACGAGACCAGTGCTTCGCCTCCTTGGAAGGAAGGCTTGCTGGTCGCGTGTGCCGCCACAAAAACGCAGCACCATTGACTACGGTTGGTAATGCATTCACGGTTACTATTGGATATAAACGCTGCAGTCGTAAAACTGCAGTGTGCAAAAAATAACGTTGCCACCGTCGCGGATGGACAGGCGTCAAACACGCCGTCTTTCAACACCTTTCCCAGCAGTGCTGCTAATACAAACATGCTCGCAAACGAAAATCAAGCGAAAGTACTTTGCACACCTTACAACATTTCCCTCCGCTGTAACGATATGCAGCAATTTCAAGACAGCTCTCTTCTTATATACAGCGTAGCTTTGACTTTTAGCATATATTTTCGTCCTTTCTCCGGTTGTTCTGTGTTATACACAGCGTTTGAACGGAAAAGGGTAAAGAAAGCAGCCACGCACCTGGCACGGTGTGTACATTGGATGCAGGATAACTACATTCTACACATCCTTCCCAAACTGTGTCGTCTTTAGCCAGCCATCTCAATTCCTGTGAATTTTTATTTAAAAAATAAGGATATTCGCCGCCGTCTAAACATCACAACTTCGAATTTTTTGTACTTTCTACTCATATTCCCATTTCTAAATATGATATTGTTGAAATCTCATATATGGTATGGCATATGATATTCATACGCGGTGTCTATACAACTATGCAATGCAAGAATGATATAGCAACCTACCTGTGCACTTGATGTCATCGCGAATGTCCAATGCACCGAAGTGCACAGACGCGAGAAGCAGCATAGACCGTCGAGGCGTCACCAGAGCGGAGTCGGTGTCACTGTTGGCAACCCCGTGGCTGCACTGGGTCACCTGCATCGTGAAGATGGTGGCCATCTCACCCAGGTTGGTCACGTCGACCCGCACCACCGAGCTGGAATCGCTGCTCTGAGCGGACACGACGTTGATTCTACCTTTCTTCCTGACACGGAGAGAGAAACCAACACGCCAGAGGAGAAGCCCGTCAGTTCGTGATGCATGAAGAAATATTCAACGGTTATAGGTGACAGAAGACAGTCCGAAACCGTGCGTTCAATACGACAGGAAAAAAAAATGGCTAGCGGTTTAGCTTTGCTAAGCACGAAATATTGAGTGAAAGCAAGGTTTTTTGCAGGTACACACCACAGCCTAGTACCTTAAAGTGCGATTGAGGTGTCCAATGGTCCAGGGAGCCATTTGTACATCTTTCCTGCAAAATCAACAGAGTCTAAACCTTCCGTTGGTTTTGAGAAAAGAAAATGCGCCCAACTGCATCAATTTGCATGTGGTGATTGCCGCGTGCTCACAGCACGATTGAGGTGTCCACTGACACAGTGAACCAGTTCAGAGGCTTCGCACAGACACACTGCTGAAACCTGGGGAGTGCGGCTAAAAGTCTTTCCGCACTAAAAACAGCGCTCCGAAATGGAGTGACGAAGATACGATCAAAACGTATAAGGCTGAACTAGCAGCTAAAAAAATTCTTCCGGAAACAGAGTATGTACAGACAGGAGTATCTACAGAATCTACGGAGGCATAACTGAGTACGTTCAGAAGAGGAAACACGTAATCAGTAATCGCTAGCTTTCAATAAACGCAAACTATTGGTGAAGACTCAGGATAGGCTAGCCAAAGTTTTCAATCCTAGTTAAGTGCTGTCTTTTCTCTTTCTTGATGAACCAGTCGACCGAATTACTAGCCAATATTGTGCCGTTCGCCGGCGCTCATGAAATGACGCAACGACTCTCACGCCCTCTTTGACCAGCAGTGGTATGTAGCTTTACACATACTGCTTGAACGCCGCCACGGTGGCTCAGTGGTTATTGGGCTCGGCTGCTGAGCAGAAAGACGAGGGTTTGATCCCCGCCGCGGCGGTCGAATTCCAATGGAGGCAAAAATCCAGAGGCCCATGTACTCTGAGATGGGAGTGCACGTTAAACAACCTCAGATGTTCCCAATTTCCAGAGCTCTTCTCAAAGCCGTCCCTCATAGCCTGAGTCGCTTTGGGACGTTAAACTCCCACAACCAGTAAGGAATAACATATTGTTTGGGGCTTTAATTGACCGTCCAGAGCGCATCTTGGGACCACAAGTACCAGCGACAAAAGCATCATCAATGTGAAACACAGCAGCGGCAGACACACAGAAGTTTCGCGAAAAATGCTGACAACATTCATATGTGTTTGCAGCACGTCTTGAGACGCTACGCGCTGTATTAAAGAGCCAAAGATATTTAACCCTGCCGTGATATACACATTTTGTAATCAAATGCATACTGTAATTCACATCGCCTCATTTAATTTCGTAGACACCACGCTACACTAGCATTAAACAATTTTTGAATGGCCGTCATTTTTGCTTGTGAGCTACTAGTTATCCCATAAGGCACTATTCAAGAACTTAAAGCCCCAATAGAGAGGCGGTATTGAAAACTAACCCGTCAAACAATTAGTACCGCTCAGTACGCTTACCCGGACTTGCGCCGAAACATATAGGAAGTATATTCAGCCCCCAGTTCACGGGTCATGGCGTTCAGACTTGGCGGAAGGCTTCGATTTTTATAGTATTTCGACGACAATTTTATGGGTCGCTTGCGATCATAAGGAAGCCAGTCACGATAAGCAGAAATATTTCAACTAAAACAGTACTTCTGGCAAGCATGTGCTTTAGTTTCTTTTAATGACGAATGAAACATAATTTTCTTGACAGATTACGTGTACACGTGTGCTTCCTTGACATCTGCTTCAGATTTTATCAATGACATCTTGTCATGCGTAGTTGAAATAGACTCTCACATGAACAGCCGGGAAGCGTCTCCAGTTTTTATCAAAGAACGCCTCCCCGCGTTTCTCTTCATTGGACCCTAGGGAACCTGCACTTATACCGTACTCAAAGTCTGTGTAAATATGGCTCTCAGGTGCCCACTAAAATTGAGACAGCTGTGCCACATTTCCTTTCCCGAGAAAGGCACTAATCTCCTATTTAATTTATATTTGTAGGCTGCTAGCGACAGCTCTATCGCAGTGGTGTCATGAAATTTGCGGCTCAGTAGTAGTGCGTATGTCAAAAAAAGTAATATCGGCACTCCTGGACCACGCAAGCACCTCACCAACCAGGGTAAAAAAAGAAGGGATTACTGTATGCACCAGGTGGTTAATAACCTTGTGGTCACGTGATTAAGGTACGCTCTTATTGAACCTGAATGTGCGAGCCCTTTCAGGCCGAAGAGAGTGGTTGAGCCATCGTCGTCTCCTCATTCCCCAGCACTGGGGCGAGTGCGTGGTAGTACAATTTTTCAAGGTAGAACGCGAATAGTAATGTAAGAAAAAATATTTCTTTAGTGCGACGGAACTGTAACCAGAATTCGCATCAAGACCTTTAGCTCCATTTGTTTTTAATTTGATTCCAATTTCAACAATTCATGGTGGAACAAAAGCGCAAACTTAGACAGAGAACACAGAACAAGAGGGGAGACACTACAAGCGCGGACTTGCTACTAAGGTTTATTAGAAAAACAGAACAGAGTATATAGAGTAACCACCTCGGACTGCTTTGGTCATAACCACGGGGAAATAGATTACATGAATGGGGTGAAAGAGATATCTAAACAAGAGCGGCGCGCGTATGCACCCGGTTGTTTAAGCTCTTGTTTAGATATCTCTTTCACGCCATGCACGTAATCTATTTCCCCGTGGTTATGACTTAAGCAGCCTGAGGTGGTTACTGTATATACTCTGTTCCGTTTTCTAATAAACCTTAGTTGCAAGTCAGCGCTTGTAGTGTCTCCCCTCTTGTTCAGTGTTCTATAAGTTTGCGCTGTAGTTCCACCATGAATTCACCTGTGGCAAGACCTACATAGGTCAGACAGGGCGTTGTGTAAACGTGCGGCTAAAAGAACACGAGAAATCGCTCTCTGGGTCGAAGTCCTCGCATTTGGTTGACCATTGCCAAGGATGTAAAGAGTGTAAGCCGGATTGTGTGCCGGAATGTGGGCCAGTGTGCAAGAAAAAATGCAATCCACTTTATGCGCAGGCTGAAATTCTGTCAAATCATAAAGAACGCCTCCAGCGCGAAATTACCGAGGCTTTTTATATTTCGCGACAGGGAAATTCATGCATAAGCGCACCGTCCATTTCTTTAACAGCAAAGGAGCTGGCATATCTGGATCACACGTGGAATTAATATCATTTCCTTCTCCCTCCTTTTTTGGGGTTTTTTTGGGTATTTTGGTTTACCCTTCGTGATTGTGACCATGAAGTTTCCTGTTTTTGCACTTTTTATGTACCTTTTGTACCCTCAGCACTCTTCAGATGTATCGCCCTCTAAGGTTTATCTTGACGATATCATGTATGTTTCTTTTTGATTTACTTCACGAGATAGATATATATGTCATATGTTCTTCCATTAAAGTTTTAGTTGCGAAAAAGCGCTCGTGTTGTGTCTTCTCTTCTACTTTAGTCCTCGTTTTTGGCGCTAACTTCATCATGAATTCACACAAACTAGACCAAATGTCTGCTCTGTTACAGTTTAAACAACTTGCTTCGATTCAATTTTTTGAGCATCTTGTTGCGTCAGAAAAAGAAATGAAAAAGCAAACGTGTTAGCTCTTACGGTGGAATCATATAGTTCATGTAATAAGTTTCGCGTAAACAAGCACAGGCAACCAGAAAGACGACTCACACGCACACACAAGAGCTACTGACAAGAAGCGATGCAGTGTTGTCAGTAACACTTTTTTTGTGTGTGTGCTTCGTCTTTCTCGTGGTCTGTGTCTGCCTGCACTGAAACTTTTGAAGATATCGATACGCAATAACCTGCCCAAAAAGCGGTTATAACATTCGTAGTTCCTTGCAGCCAGTTCTGCCACGTTAATGTTGCATCGTCTTTCAAAATTTCTGTTTAGTTGATACTACTTCTAACCATCTGAAAACAATCTGTCGATGAAGGTCTTGTGATTATTTTACGGTTTTCATTAGCTGCTACCAAAGAACGCACAATACCCTTGTCTCAGAAGCGCAATGTCGTCGGCGTTTATCTCGAGCAGGATGAGGCTCAGGTGCGGATGGTCGTAGATGAAACTCAGGAACCGCTCGCCGCTTGTCTCGTTTAACAGGATGGGCGACTCAGGAAGGCTATCCTTGAAGTAGCTCAGAAGTATTGGAGAGGCCGGTTCGCCAGAGGCGACCTTTTCCTGCGCGAAATATCGTACAAGGAGCGGTGAGGTTGTCGGCAATCTGGCGTTCGTGAGCGATGTCTATGTTTTCTTGTCTATGTATGTTTTCTATGTTTTCATCATGAGTGCGTTCACACAAAACAATTTGTAACCCCCTCCTTATGTAATGCCCTCGGGCCTTTAAGGACGAAATAAATGAAATAAATGAAATGAAATGAATTACAAAAATAGGCGCATGCAGCGCGTTAAGGTCCAGATAGCATCTTTCTCGGCAGAACAACCTGAAGAATGTTACGCACACGGAAAATGCTGATGCTACAGAGACATCCTGAAGAGTAGAGAGCTAGCAATATCTACGGATAAAATAAACAAGCTTATGCAGTTTCAACGCTTTCCAGCCAATACTCCCATAGAAAACACAGCGCGCTGCCTTCGACATATCGCATTTACTTCCAAAATCACATGCCGCTCCTAGCCAAGGATTGCGGGGGCGGATTTCTATCGCAAGCACAGCAGTATGCATTCTGCTGTTTAGTGCATGTCTCCCGAAAAATATGTCACTGACTTAATTATAAACCACACTTTTAAGCAATCATTTATGATATCCATAACATATGGGCTCATTCGACGAGACAAAGGCAGCCACTCAGAGATGCAAGGTAGGGTTATATAAATTCGTTCACGATCAAATGAGTATGACTGAGAAGGGCGCTCACACATGTAATGAAACAGGATGTAAAAAAAAAACTAAAAACTTAAAGAATTAGCCCTTATGTGCTCCAAAAGCACAGGTGAGCACTTCGCTTCCTTGTTCTCCGAAAAAAGAAACCACTACGGACGAGCGTCCGGTAAATTCTGGATGGTTCGTTGAAGTTCTTCGGAGAGCCTCAGATCTATCCAAAATACGCGGGTTCGATCCAGGCCGCAGCGGATGAATTTCTTTGGAGGAGAAATTGTAGAGGCCCATGTACTGGGCGATGTCAGCGCAAGTTAAGGAACCCCAGATGGTTGAAATTTCCGGAGTCCTGCAATACGGCGTCCTTCATAGCCTGAGTCGCTTTGGGGTGTTAAACCTCCATAAACCTAAACCTAACCTCCAAAGGTGATGATTCGGGATTAATGCACATGGTGAAGAAATATACTTAAAAATTTACAAAGGCAAACTACAAGTTACACAAGGGAAGTAATCCATACAAATAAAAGTAACTGAAACGAAATGATCTAAGAGAAACAAAATATTTACTACTTGCGACAAACTACTACAACACCTAATTTATCGACTGAAGAATCGAGTTAAAGCCTAGGCAGTCTAAAGTACATGAAAAACACTGAGGCTCTACCTAGACTCTAGTGGCCTTGTCGAAACTGCTATATCCTATTTGTTTTTGCGCTTCTGATTTCGCGAATCAAGAAGGTGAGCAGTAATTTCATGAGACCCACCCCTTGGCTGCGACAAACAGATAAAATTTCAATACATATTAGCACCCGTCTCTGATAGTTGGGCTCCCCCTCGAAACCAAGACTTAGCTGAAAATAAACCAGGAAATATAGTAAACATTCAGAACAACCTTTCCGCGTGATTTTCTGTGCCTTCTCATTACATCTGCACGTGCCTACTCGTATCTGGTTTGCGCGCCTGCAGTTGCCTTTCTCTTTTTGGCAGATGACGTGTCCGTTTTGCTAACTGCTGCAAGTTGACACAGGGCTGATGGAAACAACCATGGTTGGGCTAACCGAGCGCCTCGACTAATCCTGTTAGTGCCAGCTCCTGTGACAATGTTGACTGCGGAGCGGTTGGTGGCGGCAAGCACGAAAGGAAAGCAGCGCCGCTGCGCCGGCATGACTACCCGCAAACGGAAGGAAAGTATTTTGTCTTCTTCATCGGAGGCTCTAAGGTGTTGCGTTTACCTCTTCCGTTATCGTGAGAGCGCAGAGTCTAGGGTGCTCCGATGCAACTTTCCTTTGGTAAGGTGGTAACACTTATGGTCCAATCGGGAGACTATTTTGAATCACATGCATCCCGCCAATCGCCTCAATGGAGAAAAAGGTTCTAAAAATTTAATTTGTATCAAGACTTCGGTATCTGGAAGGAGAATAGCACGCTAATATGTGCCAAAGACACGAAAATTGTGTTTTTAGTAAAAACGCTTTGATGAGGCTAGATATGACTATGTGCTTAAAAATGGCAGAGATGTCATGACCATAACAAAGAAACCTGCATCGAGCCACGCTAGCGGGGTCTACTTGAGCGGCGACGCCTGCTGACGAGAGACCTTAGTTACGTGTCACGCTTCTTCCTCGATCCCGGCAGGGGATTCGCCGTCATGGTGCAAGGAGGGCTTTCCCCGCCTTACCGAGGACATTCAGTCGATAAAGACATTGATATGCGCAACTCTTTTCCGTATGCTTGAGGGGACCATGCGGACAGGGAATTTCAGGAAGACATCGCGTAGCCCGCAGGGGTACAGCCACCTCAGCCGAATGTAATTATTAAACAAGTAAACGAGGCCGTAAATAAGCGCGGCCTTACACGTCCCTTTGAAACGGAGTTCAGGTCACCGTGTTCCAAAGATCATAAGCAATGTACTGCCAGCAGCCCCACCGTCTTCGCGTTCTTTGACAGCTAATGGCTCTCAGTTCAGCAGACCGAAAGCGATTAGTTCAATACTGTTTCCAAAGTAAAAGCGCAGAATTTTAAAAACACATTAGTGGCTCTCAGGTGTATCACAGGATGTGAATATTATTCTATTTTACAAAGAGCAAAGCTTTGCACAGCACGATATTTACTGCCAGGATCAAGATAAGAACACTAGTGAATGCACCCGGCGTCCATCTTTTCCAGCCTTTTGTGTTTCTGATCAGTAAAAATCCTGTGCCACACCCCCCATTACTAAATATCACACACTAGAGCTTGCGCTTCTTTTTGTTTAAACGCTCCAAAAGAGGTTAAAAGCAAGAAATGCCGACGTAATGCGACCTAATAATTAGGTTTTATAATGCCCGGAAACTTGGCGATTGTCCAGAATGAGAAAGAAAATTGTATTGAAATGCATGCCGCTGCAAGGTTGCATGATACAACGTTGCATGTTGTATCGATTAGGGCTTTAAGTTGCATTAAATCCTAACAGCCATGAAATTAAACCGCCTTAAACACGGAACGGGATGCGTCCCTTACCTCTTCGTCGAGGTAAATATCGTATGGCTCTCCTTCTAAACACCTGTAACGAAGAAAACAATAATATAATAAAGTCTATTTACACTCAGTTATACCAGGATGCAGGCATGTCTAATGCAACCTAGGTAACCAGTAGCGAAGGTTTGCACCCCGATCCCAACGACAGAGCTCACAGCTGTGTAAGCGAAGGGAGATGATTTTATTAGGTATTAATGTTTACGAAATTCGCTCCCTCAAAAGCAACTCCACAGAGTTAGCTTGCGCAGAAAGAGCGTTTTTTTTGTATGAATGTCCTTGCTGAGCATAAATATTTCTGTAGGAAGGTAACACTTTTTTTATTCAAATCCCGGCAATTTTTCTTTTTGTTTGAATGCTCTATCTCTTAGTCTGGTGTCTTAATTACAAAATGCAAAAACCTTGCTCAAGGGGACATGCGATTCATTTCTTGCTGCCCACCATATCAGCAATTCTCGCTACAGGGACAGCTTTTGAGTTGTTTCAATACATTTCAGCGTCATGTCTGCACCAAGACTAGAAATGACACTCCAAGACCGTGGACAAACAGGGTCTCAGATTCATACAAACTCAGCGACCGAAAGATTTTATGACTTTACCTGTTGCCTGTTTTATCGCACATCTACACGTGCTACAAGGCTCTTAAAGGTTGAGATTTGGAGAAATGCAATTTATAAAGCACTGTTTAATCCACAGTGTCTCAGCATCAGTGAAACCAATAAGCATGTCTAGTAGTAAAAAGATGTCCGGGCACCGCTCATGACGCACATGCAGCAGCCGCGAGCTGCAGAGTAGTTCCATAGTGCTTTGGCGTTTTCTTTCCAATGGATTCCTGTTTAACAGGTGACTTCATCATCTAGTAACCCACTATACAGCCCTCAGCGACAGAACTGTCGCCTAGATGCATTTTACGATGCCTACTCATCCATAAGCCGCGTCCGAAAGCGCACTTTTCTCATTGCAAGCGCAATACTTAAAAATAACAAAATGACAGCGGGCATTGCTCTCAGCTCTTCGTCTGTGTACCTCTTGTTAGTCGAGTGGCAGTGCTCGGACGTGTTGGCCACAGACTTGTTTATGCACTCCATGACGTCCGCGGGCTTCGTCAGGTTGCTGGGAACGAGCATAATGCTATCGGATCCTTTCTGCGAAGCGCGCAAAGAATAAAGAACTGGGTCTGCGTCATAGCGGCTACGAAAACAATAAGCTGAATATCGGCGTTCGAAAGAAGCGAAAAAGAATAAGCTTTTCGCGGCGTATGCTTTCGGGATAGTGAGGCCTTGATCACAGATTACTCCATAGCGCAACACACAGCACATAATGGAAGAGATAGCGCTCGTCCTGTCTACCTTAATGTGTCGTGTGCTCTGTGTCCATGTACCAAGTAATGCGTCTCTAATAGGCTTTCGAGCGGCAAAATGCATTATAACTCAGTAACGATGCAGTCTGGGCTTGCTAGTGTGACATGACATGAAAGTCTCAACGCACAACCAAACAAGGACTATGAAGAAAGGCAGCAACACACGAGCGCTAACTTGCAACAATTTATTATGAACCGCAGAGCGCAATTTAACGGTAAGTCATGACCTGATGTAACAGATGCGCAGCCAGCGAAGTAATCAATTCCTGCGCAGGTATTGCGATTTTTTCGAAGACAACACGACATACGGCTTGGACACAGATATCCCCTAAACGTTAAATCAGCTCTGCCTCAATGAGTTCGTGCGTTAGTTGGCAGCTGCTTTTGTGATTATAGTGCAGTCCTGGTAGATTGGTGCAGAGTTCCATGTCGCACTGGGGCCTTCTCTTGGGCCAGAGAGGGGTACTGCTCTAGGAACTACACTTTATTCACATTTCCTACAGTGAAACACGAGGAACCCCAGCATCTGTCCTTCATATTTATGCGGTGTTAACGGAAGCGATCACTGACACTCCTCCAACTCCTGCTGGCATACGTCTTTCAACACAAAATCGGCTGATTCCGCATATTTGACGAACTTGTCCTTGTAGATTTTTTTCCTTGTGCCCAAGCTTCTGAGAGGCGCCGGGATTTGACTATCTGCACAGTTCATATGGAGCTTCTCTGGCGCGAAAAAAACAACTTGAGCGTTAGCCTTTTGCCCAATCTCTTTTTTTGGTTGTGACAATCCACGAATGTGCCGGATCATTGCGATTTCCTGCTTTCTAGCACAAGCCTAGAAGGCGTCAGGCTGTTTTGAATACTTTCTTCGTCTTAAGATGCCTACGGAGACAGTAACCAAGGCATGAGCGGGGTAACCAGGAGCAGCCAATCGAAGAATTTGTTCAATAAAGCTGCCAGCCATTAGTTCCTGGCAAGACCGGTGTGAGGCGTTAGAAAGACAAGTTTTCAATGCTCCTTTTAACAAGTTTGCCTATATATTTCTTATATATTGCTTATGTATACTTGCTTGCTTCTATACTCCACTGTGGGGTTCATAAAAAATCGTTGCAAGTTCGCGCTCCTATGCGTGTCTTTTCGCACCGTCCTCGTCTGGTTCTGCGCTGAAGCTTTCATCTCATGCCTTACAGCGTATTCCCCTTCTTTTCCCATCCTCTCGTGGTGCAGCAGGTAAACGCCATAGTAAAAAAAAAAACAATGCTCCTTGTTGCCAAAGTATAGGAACTAAGATCATGTAAAAGGAATGGAGACAGCCATGCGCTATAGTCGGGTGTAAAATTCGATCAACTACGATTCCTTCTAGAAACAAAAATTCCCCAACAAGAAATAAAAAAGCGCTAGTCATCAGAAACGGTGAATGTTATTTTGCGTCACCGGGTTCAGAAATGCTGCACTGGCTGCAGGTCTGCTTGAAGTACCCTAAAAGTGTAGCTAGCTAAATGCAACCTCAACATACATGGACAGAAAATGTTGCCTAATGATGAAAAAAAGTATTTTGCGGTTCATTGAGTGGACGAAAATTTTCCGTTCCAATTAATACGCAGAAGAAATTTCTTTTGGAAAAGATAAGCCGGCACTAAAGAAGAGCGTGAATTATTCAAGCTATGCGAAATAGAGCTCACAGCGTATACGGACGGAAGGTTGGCGACGGGATTTCCTATCGGTGGAAATGGAACCAGCACTCGCAGCTTCCTGTAGTTCTTTAGTACAAATGCAGCCGGCGCCGCCTTCTGGGACAAGAAACTGGCGGTTACCTGCGAGACAAAAGTGTGAGCGTAACGTAGCAATCGAAGGGTTTTGACATGCCCAACATTCCTTGGAAAAAAATTTTTAAATTTGGAAAAATTGTTTGATGCTGTTGCGGAAATATTAAGGTAATAATTCGTTCTTCTGATATGCTATAAAAGTTGGTTTATTGGTTTTAAGACTTTTCACCGAACGCATCGAACAATTAAGACTGCCATAGAAGACCAATTACATATAAAAAAAATGCGAGACTGCCGTCGGATGACCTGCGAATATTTTGGTTGTTATAGTGAAATCTTGCCTTATATGAAAAAAAAATGCGTTCGTAAAAGGTTTTCCTTTCAAAACTTTTGTCCAGAATTGTTGGGTACGGAGCACACAGATCACTAAAGTGACTGGCCTTATCTATATGCAGTCTCCCAGACTATCAGCCTCTCCCTGCGTGTCAGAACGAGATCCCTACTTGACCCAAAGCGCTACAATTACAGGAGCACCATTCTTTAGCTCCACCAGTACTGTACGTTAACTGTGGCCGCTAATTTTCAGAGTGCTCCACACCGAGCGTGAATGCATGATCCTTAAAAAGGAGTTTTGAAGAATATTGAAACGCGGGAAGTATGAACTATAACGTGATGTCAAACATGCCTCACTCAGCTACCACTACAAAAGAGGAATTGGTTACTTAAGAGTTAAGATACGCGTATTAAAGAATCCCAAAATCAATGAAACCAAGAAAAGCGGAATGTTTGTTTTTAATGGTGGTGCAGGCTCAAGGGAGAAATCAGGGGTGAAATAAATTTAAGAAGGGAACCATTTCACTGAAATCAGAACACAAGCCTTAGGCATCCGGTGGGGTCCAAATTCAACACTTCCGCATGCCACGTACTTTATTCTGCTAACTGCGCTGGGGTTTCGGCTCTATAACCTTCTACTTTTAACTTTATGCGTGTTACGCCAATGATTGGTATTGGTATAAGAGAAACATCGCTATACAGGCCTAGTTAGGTGTAGTTAGTACGTATTGTAAAGCTTGCATGCTGCCACAATGTTTGAACCGTTATGAATCATTGGGAGTGCGTACCGTGTTCTCGCTGTTGGCGTCTTCGGGGTGTTCGGCGCTGAGGACCAGTTCTTCGGGGTGCTCAGAGAAGCTCCGCCAGCGCTCAGGAAGGGAGGCGTGCTCTGTTTGCGTGAACAGTTGTACGTACGTCTCCTGCTTGATGGAGGGAGGGCCCAGAAGAGACATGGTGTACCTTGGTGCAAAGCAAGAAGGTGTAACGAAAGCCACCTTCAGTGAATAAGCGTGAGCAAGAGAACTGGAGGAGGTAATGTGAAGTGCGACCATGAGTATATAGCAGAATTTTTTACATAGGAGGCGCAGTAGTTGCTGGTGCCGCATTGTCTTAATCGAAGAGTGCTTCATTCATCGACTGGCCGTCAAATATTCAATCTTATGTCACGTATGCCATTCTGAAATAAAACTGCTAATCATGTAAGAGGCAAATAAGAGTTGGAGCATTTGCTTTCCCATGAGTTCAAAGGAATACGACTTAAAGCTTGCTTGAAAAGTCAAAGCATAAAGATTCCTATTTCAGGACAGAAGTCCTGCTCGTGTATGTCACAAGCAGCGACGTAACTGAAAGACACAGCTTTCCTCTTGAGACAGAACCAAACGTTTACGCATATTCATGTGCTTAGTGACTGCGAAAGTTCATGTTCAGTGGAAAGATCCCACTGGTCTAACTGGGCGCGACCACCGAATCTATAGCAGTACGTACCACAAGGGGCTGTACTTTAAGCAGTGGACGGAGCAGTTCTGGCCTGGAGCGCAGTTGCAGCAATATCCCTGAAAAATATCGTGCGATATTAGCACTTCTTTAGGAGCTTCGCGGCAGCAAATCTCTTGAGAAAGCGTGCGCTTGCCTTAGGCTGCTTCTTTCTTCCGCTCTCTGCGCAAACGGCCAGGTCGCATGAATTTTGAGGCACCACTGTTTCGGTTACTTTTCCGTTGACTGTCTGTAAGAAATGAATCATTTCATTTTTTGGAGGCAGCATAAGTGTAAATAATTTTCATATGCGCTGTTAGCTATAACGTCCCCTCATTTTTCGCTCGTCTCTATAGAAGCAAAATATTACCAATTCTCTTTTTTGATTTTTTGTTTGTAAAACCTTCCTAGTATGCAGTACACTGGCGGCAGCCGGCATCCTAGCAGTTCGTGGTTTGAATTTTAGCAGCGGTCGTGGTAAGCGTAATATTCCCTACTGTTGACGCAACAGTGGTACGTAACGCAAGGATTGGGCAATCTATAAAACAGTCCAGCTGCTAATATATTCTTCAATATTTTGAAAAACTCTTGCTGGTTGCTGCGGGCTGGAACGGCCATATTAATTTTTCCTCAAATTTTGCTGCTAACATATTCCACAATATTTTTTAAAAAACTGCTGTCTTGCCGTATACTGCGGGCTGGAACGGCCAAATTCATTTTTTTTCTCATATTTTGATTGCATGAATTCCTGATTCAAGAAAGCGCCTTAGTAACGTCAAAATTGTCGAAAATTGAGAAGTGTAATTGAAATAGTACTGAAAGAAAATGGCATAAGATAAACTGAAAGAAAAAGAAAGAAGCACTGCTGAAACACTGCCGAGAAGAAAAAGGTTGGATGCACTTAACTTACCTGCATTGGCACCACATTACAACCATGCGTTCTTCACAGATCGCGCGTTACTGATAATTCGGCAATCCAACCGACTGCAGTTGACAGAAATTTCTTTAAAAATTACAAAGTGCAATTGAGAATAATTACATGCTTTGAATGAAAAATATCTGTCGGATTATGAGCTCTGTTGCGAGGTTCATTATCGATTACCTCTTTTGTAACGACACACCTACTTATTATCATACATAAACTAGTTCGGACAGGCGAAAAAGAAGTAAAAATATTGTTGCCCAGCCCGCACCGGCTAGGCCACAACGGGCTTACAGTCGTGAGGAAACGTGCACGCTAAGTTCACTTTATTCGCCAAGAAGCAAAGCGGCGTTGCGGCCGACATAAAGCCCACTTCCCGCTGTTGATGCGGCGTCGATCTTTGTCGCTCGTTTAGCTGTGTTGTTTCCTGTCAAGCTAGCGCAGTGCAGCTACTAGCTACACGCTCTGTAAATAATTTGTACATACATAACCTCGTGTAGTAAATGCCTTGTTGGAAATAGGAGGCGGTGTTCTGGCCGATGCTTTGCGGCCTCGAGTCGCGTTTCGAAGGTCCTCAGTTCAATCCCCCGCAGCTTCGGAAGGACTTTCATTTCCCTTTGCTGTAAACATCACTGTTTTATATTACATGAAACAGGGCAAAAGACAGGGGCGCACACACAGGAGTCTTTTGCGCTGTTTCAAGTAACATGGGTAACTAACTAGCCCTGTATACTGTTTTATAGTCTTCTGCTGACGTCATGCGAGACTATGTTGACGTCAGTGGGGTATTTCCTACCGCTGCTGCTGTTCAACACCGCCGGGTTTCTTTGCCGATGAGCCAAAGAATGCTTTTGCAGTAAAAAATTGCGTCTGATCTCCGTGCCTTGATAAAGACGTATTATAAGTTACTATTGCGCATTTCTCAAGTCCAAAATTCTCGAAAACGCGTCAAAAACATGGCACGCACAAGAGGTCTGACATACAGGCATAAAACACAGAACACGTTCTAGAGTCCTTTGCTCACCGCGACGAATCTCATGGGGTAGGCCAAGAGGAGCTCTTCCTGTCTGAGCCGAATGACGATGGTGTTGAAAAGGCGTGAGGTGCTCTTCAGTTCGGGATCAAGCACTTCCGTCAGATGAACGTAGCCGCTTCCTCTGTTACCCTGGGCAAGAACACTGCATGGGGTGCAATTTGCATCACTTGAAGCAAGTGCGTCTTGATTAATATTGCCACGTATCATTGTAGTGTTCGTTCGTTCGCGCTCAAGGCCGCAGGAAAGGGGTGTTATCATTTTTGTTCGTGACGCGAGAAGCGACCGGACTAATCTCGATTGATCACAGCCATGAAGAGCTGCATCTACGTGTTTCCACATTACTCTAGATGATCTTGACCTGTTATCTCAAAGTTTCCTTGCCGGCTTTGAATTGAACGTTGCCGCGAGCAGCGGGCATTCGTAGTTCGACGACTGACGAGCACGTTTGTTGCTTACGCCGCCGCCGAGTGATTCAGTTCTTTTGCGGGCGCAAATCAGCCCAAATAAAGAGCTTCGTTTGTGCAAGTTTTGTTGCTGTTTTCCTGACTGCTGGATTGCCGTCACTAGACCGTGACAATATTGACTGGTGTTCTGGTGGAGCACCGCAGAGAGGCCCCGAGTCAACTCTAATGATCAATCTTGCTTCCATAAGTTTCAATAAATCGCTTTACTCAGGCAGCCTGAATGCTTTTCGCAATCCTGGACTAGTTAGCGTGATCTCATCGAGTTCATCTCTAAAGAACTGAGCCGAAAAAAGTTGCGTACTGCTCAGTATTTCGGTTTAGTTTGTTTCGTCTGTCAGGTTTCCACTCGTGGCTGCAAATTGTATGAAAAGTTTTCCATGCTATATTGTTGCTTTCAGGTGCATTTTTAATTCGCATTTTGCCGTTTGTGTGCGCTCAAGTTAATGCACGTGTCGAGATGTTGCTGCATGCTTGAAAAAGCATAAAGAAATGCAATGCAGACTGCGGTGAAGTCGGCAAGATTGCATGTGTACATATGCGCAAAAATTACGTTTGCTTATGCATAAGAGGATGCGAAAACAAATAAAATTGACAGAGAAACACAGCTGTATAGGTGTACCATTAGGATTGCACACCATGCATACCCGAAATACTGCCGTTACCTACCTCTAAGACACGGCCACATTAATACCAAACTCGCAACCTGCGACGAAGAGGTTGTAGTGTGGAACTGCTGCTCTGCAATGCAGTTTGAGCTGATAAATTGGTTTCCCGCGTCCCGTGAACTCAGGAAGCAAATCAGAAGTGCGCGATTCTATCAAACGCAGTGTCGTTCTTTTTGCTGAGAAATTTAGCGCCGCCATCTATTCGCTTATGTGGAATTCACGACGCAAGATGTTGAAATGGCTGCTAAATGAGGACAGCAGCAGGAATAATGCCGTTGCCGTCTTTCTTCCGCCAGTACATCAAGAGCAACCTTCATCGCTTCGGCGCGAATGGTAGCAGCGCGGCTTTTCTTTCTTCTTCTCTGACCACCTCATTCCTTCAACTGTCCTCTGTCAGCCCGAGGCAGTGGTAGTAGCCCGTTCTGCGCCAGTGGATAACGCAGTGCACACACTCCATCTTGCTGCCCCCCCTCCCGCCCCCCCCCCCCCCCCACCGACCCACGCACACATACACCAAGAACGGCTGCGAATGCTAACCCCCTCCTCCCCTTCGCCTCTCACATTCTACTCCTCATAGCAGCCATTGCACTTGGAAGCCCAAAACTTCTCTCAGCTGCTCGCCCATAACTGCCACCTAAAGGCCTGACAATGTCAGGAGTGTTCATCGGCAGTTTTATAACTTAGAAAACTCGTGGAATGAAAGGCACAAATCGCAGCTAAATTTTGATCCAATTTGCAAGAGAGTTCCGGAGTCAGAGAACGTGTAGGGTACGGTTTCCAGAAAGCATTATTTCGTGATGGTACGAGTAGACGTCAAGAAAATTGCGCCTTCGGAAGCGGCTGAAGCCGATTTTTGCAGAGGTCAAGTTACACTGCATACAAAACCCGCAATGAGTGGCCACGCATCAGTGCAGTATAGATAAAGGATCACGAGGCACAACTTTTATCTTAGATGGCGGAGGAGTTATATTTTACGAACTCCAGATTTTTGAGTATCTCCGCAAAAAATAGCTTTAGGTACGTACAGGTGGGGCCAAAAGTATTGTTTAGGTGGAGAGCCTCGAATTAACCGCCAATTCCCGCGCATATTCAGGTCACACCTTCTGTCTGAATGTGGTGGTGACCATTTTAATTTGCAGGCCGGTCGGACTGCTAAATTCCATCCGTGGCACTTCCCAAACGCGCCTAAAGGCGTCGTTACAGGATATATTCACGCAACAAAGCCTGGGGTCATGCAACAGAGCCTTGTTGCAAAGACCGGGGAACACCGGCTTTCCTCCTGGTGACAGCCCGTGCGAAGTGTGCACGTAAAGGCAAGAAAGTGTTAATTTCTCCCAGTAGCTTCTTCGGTAACTATTGTTTATTCTGAATGGAAATACACGCTCTTGTGCTGCCTTATGTTTTCCTATTATTATCATCATCTCGATAAGCAAAGCAGCCACTAAAGTTACGTGCAGGACATGGTATCTTTCAGTTGCTCTAGGCGCACCTGCCATGCACCGAACGGAGCCACCAAACCTGAGGAAGCCCCATAAGTAATCACTCAATCTAGTTTTGGGCCGTACAGGTCATATGTTTGTTTTTCATATCAAACTGTGAGCGGAAGAAACCACTGAATGCCTTCTCCCCACAGAAACGTACTGCATTCAGGTAAAACACAATTTCTTCCCTTTGATTCACCAAAATTAACCGATCATGCTTGTTTCCTGATGCATGCTTCACTCTTGTTTTCTACGACAGTCCTATCCTTTTTTTTCTGATGTTCACAGCAGTAACCACAGAGCCGCATCACACTTTTCTTCAACCTGTGTTTCAGGGTTTCTACATCACTACGTAAGTCATGTCATACATATGGAGCTCAGAGTTATGTCTGAATGAAATCGAGGGCTGTGAACCCGAGCCTGAAATGGTAGTAATATATTAAACGACGCTCGCTTCTGGCAACTGTAGCAAAATCGTCCACTTACCCCTGGCGTGTTGTTCACCAAGAGCGTGATCTGGATCTTTTTCTTGCACCGTGTAAGGCTATTTCGAACCTCCGCCGGCTCGTACGCTTCGTTGTCGCAGGGAACGAGCAGGGCTTTCATGCGGACATCGGCGAACGCCAGGGCTCCCGAGGACATCGCTGCCAAGGCAGCGGCTGCAGATAAAAGCACCCTCATGCCGAGTTACGGGTGCCGTCTACATTCTTCCTCCATTAAAGACGCGCCGACCCGCCCGACTCCTCCGGGTCTTCGAGCCCGCCCTTCAGCTCCGACGCTCCACAGCATCAACGCGACATCGCTTGCACCGAG
Source organism: Amblyomma mixtum (assembly GCF_055824585.1). Taxonomy (NCBI): domain Eukaryota; kingdom Metazoa; phylum Arthropoda; class Arachnida; order Ixodida; family Ixodidae; genus Amblyomma; species Amblyomma mixtum. Next base: position 74,937,600 of record NC_143019.1, on the reverse strand, counting down.
CTGCCCCACAGTCTGGGGCTGGTTTTGACTTCGGATTAGTGCACAACTTATTTTCGTTGTGGCTCATCAATGCCGACTCTTGCAGGAGTTTTCAAAGCATTGTTCAAAGCAAAGCATTAAATGGTGTTCACTTGTGATATAGGCAAGACTATCTTTTTAAAATTCTTAAACAGTGCATAAGACAAAGTAGAAACCATAACGATGACATCACTCTAAGAAAAGTAAAGGAAGAGTCCAGAGGAACGATTTTTAAGAGTTGCGGCTAGACAAAACACACTAAGAAGCCAATGCTTAATTTACAGACGCAGAACCGGACTTATCACTACATCCAAAAAAATGTGTAACGTGGCATCGAAGGTACGGATTGCACGCAGTTCGCTTTTAGTTAACACCCATCATCATTGTCATTGTTACGATGCTATAAGGAACGCTTACCGTTTCACTTAGTTGAAGGCGATGAAGAAGAAGTGAGCTGCCAGACCATTCAAGGCTGGTGTGCGCGCCATTCGCGTAGTAATTTCAAAATTAGCCCTGCCGGGCTCTTGGGCGGGCTTCGCACCGTGGTGAGGCACCAGAGGCATTCGTATAGACAGGAACGCCGTCGCAGCAGCAAACATGAGCCAAGCGATGCTGACGCCTGCGGGCCGGAGAGATTCCGACATGGTGGTGGTAGTGACGACGTCTCACATGAAGATGTGCGGCCCTGAGGCGGCTGCCGAGCATGAGCGGCAAGCAACCGCTTCCGGCCTCGTGAGTGCATCAGGATCACTCCGCAGGTCTTCGTACGTGGCCGAGCACGAGCGGCAAGCAGCCGCTGCCGGCTATGCGAGTGCATCAGGATCACTTCGGAGGTCATCCTACGTCCGAGGTCAGCAGGCGCAGGTGAGCTGAGCTCAGCATCAGTTTCTCCGTGAGGTTACTTGGAGCTTAGCTTTCAAAAGTTTTGGCAGGCCTTTTCGTTTTCTTAAAAAATTCAATGCAATTCTGTACATTTCCTCGGAGTGTAATACAGTGGAGAAAACTTGGAGAGCACTGCAGTCTGAAATGCAAAAGAATTTACATCGAAACAAGACCTATGCCGAAGCAAGGATGCCAAAACAAGGCTCGCGCTTTTCTCGAAGATAGGAATTTCACCTACCTATAAAGATAAGGTTAAAAGGGGTTTAACGTCCCAAGCGACTCAGGCTCTTAGGGACGACTTAGTGAAGGACTCCGGAAATTTTGACCACCTGGGGTTCTTTAACGTGCACTGACATCGCACAGTACACGGGCCTCCGGAATTTCGCCTCCATATAAACTCGACCGTTACGGCCGGGATCGAACCCGCGTCTTTGGATCAGCAGGCGAGCCCCATAACCACTGAGCTATCGCGGCGGCTCTACCTCGAAAGAGGTGTGATTGCGAAGTTCACTGAGACGATTGGTTAAACAGCGCCCAGTCTGGCCTATGTAGGCGAACCCGAACAAGAAGGGAATATCGTATACGACACCAGAATAAGAGCGCACAAATTTCACCTTGTGTTTTATTTAAAAAGAATCTGGAAACGCTGCTTACATATTCCGCTTTCCTTTGTACCAGTACTGGGCACTATCTTCTTAAGGGGTGGTCAGAGCTACTCAGACCTCTTGCCTTTTTGTGACGTGCCTTAAGCCATGCGACAATCTGTTCATGAATGGGATAATAACATATTTTCTCGAGTTAGCTTCGTAAAGTCATGTGTAAAGTTCATGAATGTTTTTAAAGGTTAATGAAAATTTATCTCGCACCTGAGCATAACTCGATGAATGCGGTTGTCTCATATATGCACTGATTTTCAGACTCTTTAAGACACGTTGCAAAAAGATAAGAGAGAATAGTAGCCTTTTTCACCCCCGGATTATTATAAAGATCATGCCCTCCAGTACAAATGAAGGCGGAAACTGTTGACCACGTTTCCCGCTCCTGTCAGGTGAAACACTAGGTAAAGTTTTTGATTTGTGAATCTAATGTTCGTTACAAGACTTCTGTGTAGACACACGTACATAGGCCAGACTGGGAAGTTCTTGACCATTCGCACAACAACGATACCTGTTTCAGTGTTGGTGAACATCGCCGCGAATGCTGAAATTACCGGCCTATCTTTTGGAAACAACACATCCCGTTTCGGTATCCGCAACAGTAAATAGCGAGGTAATGGAAGCATCTGATGTGAAAATTGTGTCACCAAGCCATCACTCTCGCCGTCAAAGAAAGAATTAGGCTATATGTGAAGATACTATGTTTGTTTTAGTCTTAAGCTTGAATTGGTAACTATTAGTTTCAATGCAGAAGCACTCATACCATCACTAGCACCGACCAAGAGTCCTGTCACTGAATGTACGTACGTTCTTTCTATCTTCTGCCGTTGCCTGGCAACCCGAGTTGCTACCCGAGCTTACCCCAGTTACTCGGTAAGCTCGAGTAGCGTCGCACCAGCTGTGCGAGAGGTTGCATGGGAAGACCAACATGGGTCGCATAATCCCTACGGCTGGCTGTGATAGAAACAGCAGCTGCCAGTGCAGTGATGCATCTTTTAACCGCTGCGCCACTGCGCTGGTAGTGGAGTGAGGAATCACCGCCATTTATGAAGGTTAAGTACAGATTGATCAATTCTGCATATATAAGCATTAACCCACTAAAGATATCGCTTGATACGCTTAAGGCTGAGCTAGTGCCCCCTTCAACTGAAGAATGGACAACTGCTTTCGCACGTATACTCGGTTTAACTACGTTAAACCCCTACCAATTTTTCGTTGTTATCGTTGCATCTATTGTTAAGTATTGATTCCTTTCCAATAAGCCATTTGTGGGAACAGCGCGTGTTTTATCTCGTCTTTACTCCTCTTCTTAAAGTTTGCCCCACAAAACTTCAAGAACAGCTTCCAACTCGCCCTGCTTTCTCCATTCCAGTGTCTGCTTTCTCCAGTGTTCTCTCCATTTCTGATAGGCCGCTACATCGTTCGCACTACATTCACATCGTAGCACAAGTACTCGTGGGTCTGGGAAATGGCAGCGTATCCTTGGTGTGCCGCAGATCGTGTAGGAGTTAGTTTACTACCGTTAACTTTAGACTTTCACTGAATGCCAAAGCTTCGTAATTTTATTTCGAAAACAATACTAGTTGCACTTTCAGCCCGTCGCGTAGCGAGGCCGGTAGCTACCATATTAGCATATTGGATTGGATTGGATTGGTTTGGATTTGATTTGATTTGATTGGATTGGATGGAACTGAATTGAATTGAATTGAATTGGATTGGGTTGCATAACCGATGCATCACCAAAAGTCTAACCACAAGCACCACCACCAGCTACACTACCAGCTGAACCATGGCATAGCTACGGATATTGCTTTCGCAATTACCGGGCTTATCCAAGATAAACCACAGCCATTTTTCTAACGAACCGACTCAATCAACGGGAAGAGGCCAGAGTTTGCGGCAAGATCTCTTGAGGGAGACTCACAACAGTCCTATTGGGCTCTCGTTATCGTTTAAATCTTAATATTGTGTTTCCGGCCAAAAACTCCGTGCTCAATATTTTAGCGGATACAGCCGGCCGTGATATTCATGCCGTGATATTCATGGCTGTTGGCTTCTGTCATGTTTCTTTAGGTATTTTTTTCTGGCTTCTAGAATTTCATTTTCTTTCAGAGCAGCGGCTTTGAACATAAAACGTGATGTACAGCCCCCGTCAAAAGTATACAGCCCAAGAGGTTTGCTTCTAAGCTTCACAGCGGGGCTCGCTAGCAAGTCTAGCAGTTAAAAGCTTGGGAGGGTTGAGGACGCGATGCCATTCCTCTTTGGGGAGGTTACGGTCGCTGACGATGCATAACGAGGCATGCAGCAGGTCTCGCAAGGAAACCCCTTGGGCTGTATGCTTTTGACGGGGGGTGTACATCAACCTAAATTAGCCACAATTAATTGAGCCTTTCCCTTTATTATTTCTTGCTGCAGATGGCGACACTAGACGAACAGACAGACGGCCAGGACATCACGTGCGACGTTAGCCTTTCCTACGATGAGGAAAGTCGTTCACCCATTGTACGCGTCATCCACCACGGAAACAAAACGTACCTTGAGCAGGTTGTCCTAGATGCACCACCTAGCTCCGGAGGTGGCACTCGTCCATTGTCGTACAAGACACCACGGGCTCTGAGCCGCTCGCCGTCTCCGCTGAGTCGACCCTCCTCGCCGATCGCCCGACCGCCAACACCCATCGCACGACCTTCGTCGCCAAAGTTTCGGGCCATGTCGCCTCAGCAGGCAGCCAGGCTGTCTTCATACAGGAGGACCTCGCCGAGGTACGAGGTGACTGCAAAGTGTTTCGGGTCTTTTGTTCTTTTGTACCTACCGTGATACAGCAGGGGCTTGGACGCTCTTTCTCTGAGCTCCTTGGGCAATGTTTGGATGTCAGCCTTGACGAAAGCAATAGGGAGTGGGCAAGCACCGACCAATAGGCACAGGCCGTTCAATCAGGGCCTCTGCTAGCCATCAAGGCGGAAAGCTGAGCTAGTTGGTCTATCATTGCTAGTTAAAAGACTAGCGCATAAAACTAGGACAAAGACACAGAAGGAGACAGGACGAGCGCTAAACATCAACTGAAGATTTACTACAACAAACAGGTACTTAACAGGGAAGGTGATAAGTGTGTCAGCACGACATCACTTGCCCAGACCTGAAAAGAAGCAATGTATCTCCGAAGCAGTCGGCCACATTTTGATTAGTTTGTGCTCGTTTTAACCCAGTGTGCGCATGTGCCCCCGAAGTGTTTTTAAGTACCTGTTTGTTGTAGTAAATCTTCAGTTGATGTTTAGCGCTCCTCCTGTCTGCTTCTCTGTCTTTCTCCTAGTTTTATGCGCTAGTCTTTAAATTAACAACTCTGCTAGCCGCTCTACTACAACCCCATCCAGTGCACCCTTGTCACATGGAGCACGTTCCGTCTATTGCGCCCACATCCACCAAACATTTTCTCTTCTGGGAAGCTATTAGTTCCTTTAAACCTCGTCAAGCGTGCTAAGCACGTTACCATGTTTAGTAATTCGCCGGCGACGGTGCCCTTATAGCAATGCGGCGTTGAAGTTGAACGCCTTTCTGTTAGTAAGTGGCATCAAGACTGTTTCTGCCATGACCAGAATGACGTCAGCCAATGGTCTGCGTCAGCGGGAGTTTAAACTAAAGATAAAACAAAACTAACATTAAAATGCGGCTCCCGGCCATTCTTTTCTATCTAAGCTGTGGCAGTCGCATTTCTATTGGGGATGAAATGGAGGAGCTCCGCCTGTGCTGCCGGATGTCAGTGCAGGTTTAAACACATATTTCATCGAATTCAATGAGAGGTGATTCATTAAGCCACTTAGCTTAACCGACCTGCTGCTTGGGGAAATTCAACACCCTACCACAGACTGGATAAACCAAGTAAACAAGGGAGGGGGGCCGCTTTGTGTTTGGCCGCTTGGATCGGGGCAACTTTAAGCAAGCGTGCCCATATGCACACACTCACACACGCATCCACACACAAACAAGGTCAGACCATAGCTCCTTTGTGCTAGGAGGCTTTACAACAATAATGGTGTAGGAAGTGTCACCGTGAAGCAGCCGCCGCCTCCGAGTCACATTCGCTACCTATAACTGCTCTCACCAAAACTTTTAGGTAAGCCCCAGCGTTCTTGCTCCGATAACTTCTTTTGCTTTTCTTTTCCTTTTCTTTTGTTTCTGCATGGTGAATTTGCTCCTAAACGAAGGAATTCGGCAATGATCCCGCAGGTTTGTGTGCTTTTATAGAGCGCAGCTCTCAGACGCCCGTTCTTGCGTTCTGCGCCTTCATCGGCGTAGTCGGCATCGTCGTTGCCGGCGTAGCTGGTTATCCAAGCCACAGCGAAAAGCCGCCTGGGAGGTGGCTGCCACGGGAATATCCTGGAGGGTGGCTAGCAGCGTAGCACACCAGATGCCGCTACGCGTCGCCGTAGTCTTAGTCTGCGTAACACGCCACCTGACAAATCACCCTGTTACTTCTCATCGGACAGGTGGTAGATAGTAGCAGACCGAAACGCCCCCTGCAACGGCGAAATTGGAGGAATGGACAACCGGAAGATGGCTGCCGTGTGTGGCTAGCATCGTAACGCGGCATCTATCAGCGGTGGCAGGTGGCATGTAAAGAGCAGCGCTGAAACATCACTTCACCGGCTACTGTAACCGTCTGTAACTTCTTTCCCGGATCTTTTCATAAAAATTTTTCGCGTGTCCCATTCTATTTCACTACAATTATGACACCTCAAGTTCCTAGGGCTTTCACTTCCCTGAAATGAACAGCCTTTGTCAAAAGTTCAGAGACCAGGGGGTTTGTTTCTGGGCTACATTGCTTTGCTCGTAATGTGTCCTCAGCGTCCAAAATCTCCTGAAGGTAAGAAGGTTTTTGGCCCTGCTACCTCCGATGCCTAGGATTTCCATTAGTGCTACAGAAGTGCCACAATTGGGCTTAGAAGCAAACCCCCTGGGCTCTAAACTTTTGACAAAGGATGTAGATTTGTTTAAAGGGATTCTAAAAGCAGATTTAGTTGGCGTCTTCAGTCGATTACAGCGTCCGTTCCACCTATAAGCGGAGCCTTTATAAGCTAGAAAAGGTGAGGTAATAAGACCCAGAGGGTGGGAACGCTGGCAGACGCTTTAAAAAAATGCGGTGCCTCAACAAAGCATTTTGCTCGCGGAACAAGAAAGCTAAGCTAAACATTCGCTCACTTGGATCGAGACGTCGTGCATTTAAATGCAGTTGGCGAAAGATTTTGAATCATGTTTCCTTCGCAACAATTCCAAGAAAATGACAAAATATGACAAAATGGTTTGTAGCTTTGGTCGTTACGCAAGAGTTTTCTCTTGTTTTGCATCATTTTTCCTTGCTGCTTTTATGTTAGGAGAAGGTAAGTGACGCCAACCAAGTAAAATACAGGAAAAACACGACGTTTCGGGACCGGCTCGGCCCCTTCTTCACGGTGTGACTACGGGCGAGCGCAGCTTGGCTTTTGAAGCCCCTGTGTGGAGGACCTGCGGGTCAATGGCCGCAGCCCATGGACGTAGGATGAGGGGAGAGTCCCCAGGGAACGATTAACATTCTCTCGTGTTTGCTGTATGTGCCACGACTCGAGTAGAAGCCTCCTGCGTGGGTTAGCTTCCGTTTCCAATACAATGGTGCTGTCGAAGTCAATTGGGTGGTCACACCCTTCACAGTGTTCGGCCACGGCGCTGCGTTGACGATTCATGTGACGGACGTCCGCTTTGTGTTGGTTCATCCTTTCCGCGAAGTTCTTCGTTTCCCCTATGTACGACGCCGGGCAGACGGAACACGGAATTTTGTACACGACGCCCTGGGCCTTTTCTCTGGGCTGCCGGTTTTTTGGGCGGGGGAGAAGGCGACCGATAGTGCTGGTCGGTTTGTGCGTTGTCAGCACCCCTTCTTTTCCGAGAATGCGACCGAGCGTCTCGCTCACGCCTCTCACGTAGGGGACGCAAACACGTTTCCGCTTCTGGCATGCGTCTGAGGAAATAATAGACCGGATTTTGTTTTGCCTTTCTTGTTTCCTGATAATGCGCCGGATGAATGAGCTTGGGTAGCCGTTCTTTTGGAGGTCAGAAATGACTCGGTAGAAATGTAGTGACAGAAATGTAGTGACAGAAATGTAGTGTGTAATCCGGAAGTGTTTCTCTGCGGCAACTACGGAAAACTCTGTTGTTACTACAAGCTTTTTCTTGAAAACGTTACAGAAAGTTTGTTGTGACGACACGCAAGATTTTTCTCTTGTTTTGCATCATTTTTCGTTGCTACTTTTATGTAGTCTGCAATTCTGTAGTGCTCCCTCTGGACTCTATGCTTTGCGGGCTTTACGACTACGAGTTTTTTGTTGAAAACGTTACAGAAAAGTTGTTGTGACGACACGCAAGATTTCTGTTGTGTTTTTCGACTGGCTTGTTTTCCTAGTTGTCAGGCAAAGAAAAGCGGAAAGCCTAAATTTACTTGCAAGTAGCAAAACATAATGGAGTCGACCGCAGTGAACCTTAAGGATGCGTGCGGAGTTCGCTCTTTTGTGCTAATTCGAAATCTTAAGCTGAGTGTAGCTGAGATTCTGCGTTACAGCTCTGCTCACACAATTGTGCCCTTTCCAGTGGCGTGAGCGGCGCCTTGAGTCCCACTTCAGCGCTGTCGGCGGACTGCCGCTACTCCAAGACGCGCAGCCGGAGAAGCTCATGGCCGGCGTCCCGGTTCCCGCCTTCGTCGCGTCGCGGTTCAACCAGCACGATGCTTAAAATTGTGGAGACGTGCGATCGCTGCACGGATATTGCCGAGGCACTCAGGAACGAAGAGGACGACTGCATCACTTTGCAGGTAGATTCACACTTCCATTTTAGCGCTCCAGGGTGGTTCTGTGGCTTTGGCGCATCAGTATACTCAGTTTAAGGTGGCAGGATGGAATCCTGCCCCCGGAAGCCGCATGTTTTGGCAAAATGTGACAACGCCCGTCCTTTCTGCAGCCGGAAGATACGAACGCATTTCATGCGAGAAACGGGACATTATCTTATCTTATAGGAAATCCACCGCTAGATGGCGCCGCTCTCAATGAAGCTCGTTTTTTGTTCGTACGTTTTTTTTCGAGGATATTCGCGCAGCAGAAAACGTCTTGGCGGTGCGACGCCCGGCTGGAGATACACGAAGCAAAGAAGCAACGGCGCGCCGCCGCGTACCCCTCGACGCGAAAGCAATTGTGATCAACAGGTGGCAAATTCCACTGAGCAATTAGGTCTTCGAGAGTAGCGACGCTGACTCTTCTGTTAAAATAACGAAAGTGGTCCCTTCGACAGCAGTGTACTTGTTTTACCCGTGTGCATAAGTACCTATAAGAATTTCTGTGGTTGAATGCATGGCGCCGCGCACCTTTGGGCGCCCGCTCAGCCGCGGACACCACCGGCTGCGGTTTTCTTCGGCACATTCGCTTCAGGAAGATAATGTAGGCATTTAGATCCAAAATTCGGTCCTGTTCTCTAAAAAAAGGAATATTTCATATCGGATGCAGCGTTTATTTTCACGATAATAAAATTTCTGTGCCAAATTCATTGCGTAGCTCGTCGGCCATAGTGGTCATGCTGGTAACGGCAGGCAGAGGCAGCCAAAACGGGAGAACGCGCTTTCTGGGCTGCTATTGGCTCGCTTCAGCCGCCGCTTTCGGTCTCACCGGACACTGCACGTCAGCATCTGACGGGTCCAGATCGGCGGCGGCGGGCATTTTGAAGCGAAAAGCTTCACCAGGGTAGTGAACACCGAGGCTAGCGTGGGCCCCGTCGTCAGAAAAAGCCACAGGTGCGCATGCGCGAACTGCGTGATGTCACAGTGAACACCCGAACCGCGCCGTAAGGGGAGGAAAATGAAAAGAGAATTGATTTTAAGGAAAGCAAATGCCTGTCTCTCATATGTTGGTGTACACACGATAGGAATGCACGCCACAGTACATGTCTCTTAAGCAACCTTCTAAGACAGCGCCGTATTCACTACACGCGCGGCTCGTCCGCCTTGCCGCATCTTTTCGCTTCGAGATATCCAGGCTTAACCTTAGCTAAGCCACAGCCAATTTTTTTCTCGACGCCGGGCGTCGAGTGCGTGCCGTCGGGCGAAATTCGCCGACCTGCACGCGTAAAAACACTCCATATATTCCGGCGCTTAAAGCTCAGAGCCACTGAATGGCCCAAGAAACTCTAACTTTTGCCTTCTAGCGGAAGCAACATGGTGGCTTCTGTGCAGGGGCGGACAGAGATCGTAGACCTAGTGCCAACGGGTCGCTCGCCTTCCCGTTGCGGCTCATCGGCGACTGCGGCCATCGTGGCGGCAGCCGCTTCGGCAGCCGGATTTCAGCTGGAAGCGAATGGCACCGAGCTCAATCCATGCCTCGACTGCCTAGAGGAGTTCGTTCGTCGCAAGCGAGTCGAGAAGCGCGGATCTCACGAAACGTTTGCAGATGGAGCGGACAACGAAGAGACCGAGGTAAAGATCTAGCCTACATTACAGTTTTGGCGCAGCGTTATTTTGTAAACCTACCGCCAAGCGGCAAGAACGGGAGCGCTGTTGGTGCTTGACGGCGGAGATGTATGGAGACGCTAGGAATATCTGAAGCGTTTTAGAATTGCATTGCCCCCTATCCAATGCTGTAGTGCGCAGGCGCAGATGGATACAAAAGGATTGGGGAGGGAGGTGCAGATGCACCAGGCTGCCTTAGGACAGTCTGTGCACAAGCTGTTGGCGTCTCGCCGAGGCGGTATACTGCGGCGGTACAGGGTAACGTCAGCTAAACCGCTCTAGCGCTTATTTTCGTCATTTCCCTAATCCAACCTGACGATAGTACGGAGGCCTAAGCAGACCGTTTAAGCTCCCCATGAGCCGCCGCGTTGAAGCAGTGGTTATGGCGTTTGGCTATTGGCCCGAAAGACACGAGTTCGACGCCGGCTACGGCGGTCGAATTTCGATGGAGGCGAAATTTTAGAGGCCCGTGTGTACTGGGCGATATCAGCGCACATTGCAGAACCCCAGGTTGTCGAAATTTCCGGAGCCCTTCACTACGGCGTCCTTCACAGCCTGGGTCACTTTGGGTCATTAAACACCTATAAGCGATAAACGAAACTATAGAACTTCCCCATGACGCGAACGGTGCACGTGAGGCTTATGTCATGATCAAGTCGTGGAACATATAACTGTAAATAAAGAAAACAAATATGAACGTTCTTGCAAAGGTGATAATTCCATCTGGCGTACACATCGTTTCTTGACATACGCTGAATACCTTGAAAAACGCATTACGGGCTTTCCGGTAACTTCATTCGACGCTTGTTTCATAATCAGCGCCTCAAGTTAGGACCGCCAGAGCAGCCTTACTAGAACATACTTGAGGCCAGAGTGGAAAAGATCAGAAGCGTAACATTAGAAGCCGAAGAAACTCGATACTTAATCGTGGCATGTGACGGCTCATAAATAACGGGACTCGACTACGGCGGCTATGTGCGGAAGTGTAAGGAGCCACAACTTACGCCATAGATTGTTTAGAGCTCGTGATTAACGCTCCCATTTTCGAGTGTAATAATTAACCAACAGTATCGTCGCTTATGTGTCGTCTCTCCTAACTTAACAAACTGTGTGCTTACTCATACGGCACTGACGACTGCATTGCAAGTTCTTGGTTTAATCCGCAATAGTGCAGCAATACACACAAATATCCTTCATTAGCTCCAAGAAGGTATCGACGGGTCTCCATTTCTGTTGTGCAGGTGATAAGGGCGACCACTACAACTACGCGCTTGTCCACCACGGAGATATCAGTGCCTAAGAGGCGAAGCTCCATATATGGAGCTGCTGGTGGCAGCAAAGCCACAAGCGCGGCCTCTGATTTTGCCAAATCGTCGACGCGCCGCGACTCTTTCTCGATATCGCCGCAGTCACCTTCGCCCTATCGATGTCCTCTGTGCAACGCCTGCAAGTCGTGCGGCCACACCCCACCGCCTGGACGGTAGTGAACAAAAACCAAAAGGAGAGGCGAGATGTGAAAGCTCCAGTATACGCCAGAGGAACTTCTGAAAGCTGTTCGCATCTACAGTACAACTTACTGTAGCCTTCGTATTGGGTGCGCGTCTCCTGGTCAGCCTGTCGATCCGGACACGAAATTAAAGGCAACAAGCCTGTGGCGAAAACCACTGAGAAACGAGAACACGCGACGCGAATTTTTTTCTGTATTCAGCACCAGTGTCTGGTGATATCGATGCAAGGTACAATGGAGTATGAATCGTCAGCTGTTCGAGGTTTTTTTGTGCAGGTGTCGTGTCGTTCACAGTAATTGGCGCCGTCTGCTCGTCACCATCATCAGGGGCGTCGTCATGCGTCAAACGCCCAAACGGTCGCGTGACATCAGAGGTCACACGACCGTTTGATGATGACAAATACTCATCATTGCATCATTGATTGATTCAGGGGGTACTTTAAATCCTTTACGCATGTCCGCGATTCCCTTATATCTATATCCCTCCCGTTACCCTTTTACACAACATGACGCTATTACCAGCTAACGTTCAAATTGTCATTTTCTGACCACACCACTTTTTTTTTTATTTCTTCGACACGAAGGGCATGAATGTCGCTATCGCTTTCTTTTCTTTGCCTTGTATTGAAAAACATATTAACTGTTCCTGCGTGGCATACGCTTTTATTCTCGTATTCATTAAAGCGTCAACTTATGCACCGCTGTCGACTAAATACTATTAGAAATCTTACCCTGCGCATTCTTGGACGTGGTTTCATTTTTTCAACAGTGAAACTGGACATTTAAATAAGAATATTGCTATTTCAGGGTGCTATTTCTGTTGATCTTCTTACGAACATTTAGCACTGTTCCATCACCCTCCTGTACGTCCCTGAGGGACGTAATTTGATTGACATCACTTTGCACCGTTGAAGTTGAGCCACAGCGGCGAGGGCGATTGCGTTTCCGAAATTCTAAACAACTATATGGCTAATACTAATGGCCGGCTACAAATCTCTAATTGCGACAGGGTGCCTGTCGGTAAAAGTTAGCTATTAGAATTTAGTTAATCTCTTCTCTAGTTGACGTGATTCGCATGTTCTTAACGTCCGACAGCACTGGTAATGATATGCCTATTACAAGGCTATTACCTGTGATGAATACTAAAACAAAAGTTGAAGGCGTTCTGAAATAACAGTTCTAAACACAACTCATGATAACAAGAAAAAAAAAAGGCTTCAAGAAAGTAGCCTCGTCCTCGTATGCCCTGTGCATTCATTCTGCAACTAAGGCATGTTTTGAAGTCTGGTGCTTGCTTGGTTCCGCAATATGAAGAAATTTTGAAATATAGGTTCCATACGCATCACCTTCCTGATTGCTGTCTGGAGAGAAATGGTTTCACATCCTCGTTCGCCCAACAGAGTTTTAAAATAATCATGCAATCTAACGACTCTTCCCCTCGCTTGTCCTTCGGCCTTGAGGACTGTACGTTCGATGCTGTCTAGTGGATTTCCATACAGATGTACAACAAAGGGACACTAGCAAGTTCAACTCACATGTCTAAACGCCTCCTTTGCCCTTAGTCAGCACTTCTTGTTGTCTGTTGGTAAGTGAATACTAAGTTTCTATTCTTGTGTACACAAACCTAAAAGCTAGCCTTACAGTATTAGTTCGGTTCAAATGATGAGGGCTACCTAAAATTAAAAAAAAAATGCTTTATGTTGTTCCTCTAATATTTTAGCTGTTAAGTGGGACGAGGACCTGTTTATACAAAAACAAGAAATAGGCATAGGATCCAGTGTTGCTCCTATTTTAAGCGATATCGTTTTAGCTGAATGCGACCGAACACTTTTTGCCTGCTTTGAAGCATTATGAGTATTTTCCTTGATCATTTTTAATAATTTCAGACACAACTTGTATCACCCTCGATGATGCCGTTAGACGTATCTTAGATCATTTTTGCGACTGCTTATCTCCGCTGGTCGTCATGCATGAGCTGCCTAAAAACAATAGCATACGCTTTCTTGACATCAAGTTAAAGTTTTTAGACGATTAAACATGCTAGATTTATCATCGTAGGAATGGCAAAATGCCGTTGCCTTTTACTTCTGCGCACTCTAAGCCCATCAAAGGAAACATAGCTTGTTTAGGGTTTCTTAATTGTATAATTTTAATGCCCTCATGTGTCTGAGGAGAGCTTGTTTCTGCAGTTAAAAAGGTTGCAAGACGCAGGTTATCTGCTTCACTTGCAGATATCAGTGGCCGAAAGACTTCTCAGAAAGAAAAAAAAAGGAAAACTATGATGCAGAAAGTGCAGACTAAGGCAACGGGCAACAGAAAATTTGCTGTTGTTCCATATAAGCATAGGCTGTCACACAACGTGAGGAGAATTGGCAACAGGGTAAACATAAATATTTTGCTTTCAGCCCCGAATAAGTCCAGCGCCTTGTTCAGGAAAAGCACTTCTGGAAACCAGGGAAAGGCCTCGTGCACAATCAGGCACCAAAAACCATTTGTAAGATGCGGAGCAGGCGTTGTGTGCAAGGTTCCCTTGACTTGGGGCAAATATTATATAAGGCACACAGCAAGATACTTAAACGAGAGGTTACGAGAGCATAATTACGTGGAAAACAAAAGAGGGGGGCACATGACTATCCATTGTCTCAAGTGCTAGGACAAAAGCAAGAAAAGGAGGGAAGGCTCCCGTCGCATTTTTCATAGTTGTAAAGCACTTTTTAAACGCAAATGTAAAAAATCACGAGAGATTCTGGAGGTTTTTGTGATAACACGATCGGGCGATGACTGCGTAAGCGCTCCATTAATTTTGTCCGAAAAAGAGATGTCGTATCTTACATGGGACACTTGGGTTGCCTGATAAAATGTGGCAGTCATCACTCGGAGGTCAATATTCTTGTAAGCATGCGCGGGTGATTACCAAGAGTATAATTGTTTTTCGCACGAAATAAAATCAGTTGCAAGTAAGCGCTTTGTATGTCTCTCTTTTTTCTGTCGTCCTTGTCTTTTTGAGCGCTTTCGCTGCCAGAATGTAAAATCGACACGCCCACTCACTTCCATTATTCAATTAACAAGGCATTTGCAATACTCATGTTGGTGTTTTAATAACATATTTCGCCAAGAAAATTTGATTGCATGTGCATTGCATGAGTATATTTTTCTTGCCTCTGTGTCGACTACAATCATCAGGCCCGAAATATTGCTACATTTTTCTTTCCCTTGGCAAATTTCCACACGCGCTGAGAAATTCCCACTCCAAAACATAAAGCTCAATCGGAAACATTGGGTTGAACGCAGCAAACAATCAAAGTAACGCATTCAGTTCGGTACGTTCAAATGCAATATAACATACGAGTTCTGTCATATGTTTTTCTTAATTTCTATCTTCTCATTTCCACATTGTGTACCGCTGCCAGCGTTGGGGGTGAGGCGCATCAAAGCTGCATTGAGCCGCCGCGGTGGCTCAGTGGTTAACGCGGGTTCGATGCCGGCCGTGGCGGTTGAATTTCTTTGGAGGAGAAATTCTAGAGACCCGTGTACTGTGCGATGTCAGTGCACGTTAAAGAACCCCAGGTGGTCGAAATTTCCGGAGCCCTCCACTACGGCGTCTCTCATAAACTTAGTCGCTTTGGGACGTTAAACCCCATAAACCAAACCAAACCAAAGCTGCATTGATCTTTCTAGGATCAATACCCTTTCTTTTACCATTATGTCTTTGGTCAGGCCGAGATCTCATAATAAGTCCGGCTAGCAACATCGGTTGCTCCTTATCGGTCATCAGGCCCCAGGTCGCCAATGCGAGGAATAAACAGGCTCAAGAAAATGAAAAAAAATAAAAGCTTCCCTGTTTCCGGCTTCTCGATCTCGAACACGTGCCAGCATTTCTAGTCTCTTTTTTTTATCCGTAGCTTATTTGAGCGCAAGAACCACGTTCACAATAAGAAGAGACGAATGCATACGTACTGACGAATTCTGCCCTCACAACTGGCTTATTGAAAGGAGATATTTGATTTATAAAACCTGCGTTGCACAAGTGCGCTATAAAACAGGATTCTCACCACACGTGCCAAAGGCAAACCTACACAACATAAAATATTATCTTGTGGCAGAAAAAAAAAAAACTCGTATTTCGTTCCGAACATTGCATTTCAAGCATTACTTACGCAGTATCGCATACGCAGCATCGCTTACATAAATAAATAGGCGCTGACTGATAAATAGACGTGTCAATTATAATTGGTATGTCAGAATCCAAGCTTTTTCCGCCTCAAGATGAAATATTATACTGTGTGTGTAGTTTACGATTGGCACGTGTCGACCGGTGTTGGCTTGACTGTAAGCTCATGTGCGCCGCATGTTGCCCCCATGCTCTGAACGTTGCGTTTGTGGAAAATGAATAACTTATCAAACTTTCGCTCTTTTACAGTAATCGACACCAGAGAATGTCCGCAATTGAACATCATCTACTTTTATATTGGCGGCACATTTCAGCACTCGGCAGTGTCAATGATGACGCGTTGCTCAGAAGCTTTGAATGTACACGAGAAAACGTGAGCTGTTCCCAAGCGGTAATGTAGTAAGCTTGGAACATTTAAAATTGCTGTACAGTGCAGCTGTGTTACGTGGTCGTCACCGCTCACGTGCATGCGCACACTTTGAATGCTCGATTTCATACGCCTCGTGGTAAAAATTTGCGTAAACAATACGGAAGTCTCAAATTTCTTCATTTTAATTTTTAGTTTTCCCTGCCAAATTTGTATTATTTACTTCAATGCTTTTGTTCAGTTCCACGAAGCGGATACCGTTGTACGCTGAATAGGTATTGAAATGCAGGGGCTTTATTGAGCACTCATGAACTGCAGCATGGAGGTGATTCATTCATATAGCAGCAGAAACGGTAAAGCCACTTTTAACTAGGAGCACGGCGAACAGTCCCTAACAAGCTGTATAACAAACACATTACACCATGCTCTTCGCGCGGTCGCCAGACCTTGGAAACGCACTTCTACAGATTCAAAGAAGATATGGATGAACGTAAACGCACTTCTTCCTTGAAAAGAAAAAGCGCCCGCGCGCTCTTTCTCGGGAGAGTGCAACTTGTGGTGTTTTATACCGCTGTTAAAATACCACGGAGTGCTCACAGCCTAAAGATATTTGAAAACAAAATGATCAGAACAAAGTTTTTACCAAGCTTTCTCATTTTCTGTTGGTGAACGCAGACGCCGCATCAAGTTAGAACGTTTATATGGAAGGGAGAAAAGCAATAACTTATAGTAATAACCGTGCTCGTTGCACTAAGCCTGCCACCAACAAGGCTCGTGGTATCCGGTTATATACCCCGGAAAGGATTGCAGCAATCGAAAGAAACGCCACGTGTAGACGTTCCTTTTTTTCACTCCCAAACGCAGACAAACCGCATAGAACGATCGAAAGGAGGCAAACCTGTTTGCTTAGGAGGGCAGGATTAGAAGTTGCTTAAAAAGGCGAGGGGCGTTGACATCGACAGAGCTCTCTCAGTACGCCTTGAAGAACAGTACTGCACTCGGCGCAAGATTCGCAGGTAAGTGGTCCGCTTGAGTGAGAATGACTGATGCAGAAATCAGCGGCTCGTAGACAATCCGGCTGGCAGTTCTCGCTTGATTTTAATTACTCAGGAAATGGTGCATGATAGAGTATTGTTGATGAACTTATGAAAACACTCCTTGCTTGTGTTGTTTTACTCTAAACTTCGACGACGCCAAAAAGGGCGAAAAGAATTATTAACATTTCTATTAGAGTAGCAATATATCTACTTTAAACAAAACGTGTTTTTTTTCGCACGAATGTTATTGTTTCTCTTTTGCGAATGTCGCACAGGGGACGAAGCGGCTCAATAGCGGACGATTGGAAGCCCTAAGTTGAGATAAATACAATTGTGACTCGGCGAAAATTAATTTTCAGATAAGCTGAGTATCCTAGTATACCTCCAGTAGAAATATATCCACGAAGGAGGCTTTAATGTTTTTGATACTGAAATCTCCGAAAAAAATCTTCGCTTTGAGAGACAAGGTTATACTTGAAACCCAAGGGACAAAAAAGGCAGAAACAATTCAAGGGCACCAGTGCAGCATTAATTAAGGAAATCTCAAAGAAAACAACTGTAAGAACCAAAACCAAATTCGATCAAAACAGCATTAACGCAAAACACTGAGATTTGAGCCAAAATGCGTCAATAGTACTTGTAATAAATTTGTACTTGTGATAGCATTTGTTACTTAATTTATTACGCTACGGCCGTAACAAAAAAGGAATATTTAAACAGCACGCGCAAGCCAACAAGTAAACGTAAGATTCTAGTTTTATCATGTAACATTATCACGGAGGAGGTTATTAAGTCGTCAAACTTTCCACAAAAATTGCCATTCGTTTCCTAGAATGAAAGTTAAGTCGGATAAATTCCATTCGTTTGGGTTGCTGATGCTAATCCTGCCTTGCAAATACAATCTTCCATACTAAATTTGCCTCCAAAGTGGCTCAAAGAGGGTGCGCATCTATGTCGTGCATTTGCTATATTAATGTCAATATTTGCGGAACGAATCCCCAGGAATAGCAGCATACCCCAGCACTGTAAAATCATTTTAGTTAAAATAAAAACTACGAAGCAAAGCTTTCATTTTATCATTAGTCACGCAAACAGGACGCTTTTGACATTAAGGGCTTCGGTGAACCACAGCCCTTGATGCTTGTGAAGAATAACTTTAGAGAGAAACGCTATCTTTGCATTAGCACCGTGACAGTAGAAATATTTTCTTGCGCTTATCCGTTGCGCATATAATTCCGGTTGAGCATGACAACATGAGAAAACCTCGCGGAACACATCTTAGTAATAAATGGTCTTTCCACATCTGAACGCTCTACAGTCAAGTGTGCAGCCAAATATTGATGAACTCGTATTTTTTAACAGCGCGAAAAGACGAGGACGTTTACACACACAACAACACGAGCGCAGACTTTCAACTGAAAATTTATTACCACAAAAGGTATTTATACATAATCCCGCCAAACAAACACACAAAAGACCTACTTAACTTATCTTAAACATCCGGCAACGACTTCTCAAGAAGGGCAAATTCACGATTCATCAATGACAATGACGGTTTAGCGACACACGCAGAAACCCCCTTATCAATGTGATAGGCCTCTACTAATTCTCTTACCGTCTGATCTTTGTGTTGGAAAACTACAGACGTGTCTTGAAGCAGAGGGGTACAGGTGTGTTCACGTTGTCTGCAATGCAGAGCTAAATTTGATCCGCCTGCTTTGTCCAATGAATTAAAACGTTCCCTCAGGCGGTCGTTTAAACAGCGTCCTGTCTGCCCTACATACCATGCGCCGCAAGACAGGGGATTTCTGTATACTACCCCTGTCACGCAATCGACCCTCCTTTCAGCATGATTAGTGGTGCATTCACTTTCGGTCCTCCTACCAAGTAGGGACTCACGCCTTTTTTGTACAGCCGGGCAAATATTACTCAATTTTCTACAGGATGAAAATAAAACGTCGCTCGCGCTCGTGTTGTTGTGCGTGTAAACGTCCTCGTCTTCTCTCGCTGTTAAAAAATGGATAACAACAAACTCGCCCAGCTTTCTGTTCTTCTTAATATGAAGTCGTAGTTGTGCGTTATGACATACGAGCCACTAAGGCGATCATGCGCAGAAGAGAAGAAGAAAGGAAGGACAGGTGAGCTATTTCTGCGAGAAAATGCAGCGATGATGGTCTGTAGCAGACTTACCCGTTTTTGCAATATTGTCCTAATTGCTCCACAAGTACCTGGCTTCACTGGGACTTAGGAACTGGACCAAGCCAAGAAAGCGCTTTTATTGACCAGGACTTAGTACCAGCTTTGAATAAAGTATTTTCAGTACTTTTAAGCCTTGCGGCCGGCGGAACTAAGAGCTGAGTTGAAAGCAGGTAAAATGGTTTACAATATGCGCCGATGCCCGCATGAAGTGGAAGCGTTAAAGAACGGCGAACGTTAGTGTCAACACACACACACACACACACGTACATACGCACATACATACGCACATACATACGCACATACATACATACATACATACATACATACACACATACACACATACATACACACATACACACATACATACATACATACATACATACATACATACATACATACATACATACATACATACATACATACATACATACATACATACATACATACATACATACATACATACATGCATACATACATACATACATACATACATACATACATACATACATACATACATACATACATACATACATACATACATACATACATACATACATACATACATACATGCATGCATGCATGCATGCATGCATACATACATACATACATACATACATACATACATACATACATACATACATACATACATACATACATACATACATACATACATACATACATACATACATACATACATACATACATACATACATACATACATACAGCTGGTTCCAATAGGCACAAGCTGTGGCGCTGTTGTGCCCCTGTCTAAGATAGAGTGGCGAGCGAAGCTTGTTATTTTTCGTAGCTCGGTGAACTGAAGTCTTTTGCGAGCCGCCGCGGTGGCTCAGCGGCTATGGTGCTCGGCTGCTGACCCAAAAGACGCGGGTTCGATCCCGGCCGCGGCGGCTAGAATTTCTTTGGAGGAGAAATTCTAGAGGCCCGTGTACTGTGCGATGTCAGTGCACGTTAAAGAACCCCAGGTGGTCGAAATTTCCGGAGCCCTCCACTACGGCGTCTCTCATAGCCTTAGTCGGTTTGGGACGTTAAACCCCATAAACCAAACCAAACCAAGTCTTTTGCATCCCGGCTTCATTGTAGAACTCTGGAAACTGGAAACGGCGGAGAGGGGAAAGGAAGGGATAATACTGCTTATGCCGTGTCAATTGCTGCTAACTGTCGAAAACCACTAGACGTCAAAATCGTGGGATGCATTTAAAAAATATTGTTTCAGGGCTGTTTATGAACCGAGCCAAATTTAGGCCCCTGACAAGTCTGATGGTAACAGACTTGTTAGGGGGAGGTCTGGCCGCTAGGAATTCGACCGAAAATAAAGGATCATTGATTGACCTCTAAAGATCTAAGCAAAGCGTTCAGAGTAGAAATAGTAAAATAATGCGCGCAGAGGAAGCGACGGGCTGTGTTGCCAACATTACGAAATAGCGACCGCTTTGCAGCGCAGCCGAAATAACGCAATTATGATGAAGAACGCACAAAAAAAGGTGACATGCGCAAGTGGGCAGAGGCACGTAAAAGTAAAGGACGTTGTCGGATGACTGAGTAGCTCGTGAATGGAGTATTCAGTGTTGAACGATAGCTTTTTCGTGGTCTCTATGGATTGCGGAGAGCGGCATATATTTTTTTTTGTTCCGTTTGGATTTTCCTGCAGCAAAGCTGTGCTTGCCAAAGCTGGCATAACTACATTTGTTTGATTCCAGACAATCATGAAGGGAATGTACATCGCCTCGACTTTCCTCCTGGTCATCTTCTTGGCCACAACTACTTCAGGCAAGGAGTTCTTCCTCTGTACAGTTGTCAGTGCCCTTGGGAAACATGTCATCATAAATAATGACGCTTTCAATTGATTACAGATTAGGTAACGGCATTGCTTAGTACTAAGCGGAACATAAAAGAATGCACTGAAGACGCCATGTCTACCAAGCAAGGCTAAAATGATAGAGTGCTGCAATATAAAAATTGTTCTGAATCCTACGGCTTTACTATCTTCGAATAACCCATTGATATAGAGCGTCTTGTGCCCAAAGAACACCACTTTAGTAGTTGGGCTGTATCCGGGGATAAAAAAAAATTAAATATTTTCTAGTACAGTAAAAAACATCAGTATATTAGTTTGCAACGACGAAAATTGCAGCTTTACTGCAGTAGATTTATTTGCATTTGCGCATTATTATCTTTTAGAGCAAATAACTGCCATACGTCAAATGTTTTCTGAAAGAAAATTTCCAGTTCTGCGATTAGATGAACTAAAACTTTCCTCCGCAGTATATGTCAAGCCAAATAGTTCTCAGTAAACGAAACATGGCACCTCCTATAATAAGGAAACTAATATTGCAGCACCCAAGTAATTGTCATCTGACATACAAGGAATGCTGCTGTTCCCTTAGGCATGTTTTCTGTCAGCTGGGAAAGGACGAAGTAGTCGGTTGCCTATTAGACAATGCTGCGTTCGCCTGCAAAGGGTCAAGTTGCAAAAATACGTCCTCGTTTCAATTTCCTATCACTCTATGATGCTCAGTCAGTGTCTCAATGGTGTCTTATGAAGTTGTTTATTCCAATGCGCAGCGGTACCCGAATGTCCTTTGATCAACTGCGCTGGGCCGGGCAATCACAAAGTCGCTTGCTTTGTTGGGGACAAGGGGTGTCAATGTAGGTGTGGTAAGTACTGCCATGATGTCCGTCATCCGGTACGAGTGATTAAATTTTGCGGAGGCAGTGCCTTCATTTAGTACCGCGTTTCTTACACTCCGGAAAGAGAGAGGCTGTTGGGATTGCTAAATACCTCGATTATTCGCTCCTGACTAGCATACCACTCCAAATACTGCTGTATGGTACAGCACATTTCAGTAAATAGGCATGTTTGTGCGTAAACGCGGCCCTAATAAGAAAATCTGCTGTTTTTTTAGTCACCTTAATGGGCTTTTCACACGTTACTTGAGCTGGTTGTTTCGTTACTTGTTTTGTTTCGAGTGCTCACCAAAAATAGTTCTAGTCTGCGCAATTTATTTTTGAATGACATAACTGTCCTCTGACTATTGAACTGCTGCGGCCAAAAATAATACCGACTAATAACTTCGCACCATTAATATATGGGTGAATGCTTAAGGTGATTTGACTTAGAGTGAATAATTAGGCCTCTCTAAAGGTCTTAATGCTGTTTTGGTTTTGCGATGGCGTTTGCCAATACACGGTTCGACCATGAAAACAAGTCTGGCTCATTGCCGAGGACATATTATTTTTGTTTAGGTAACTTTCCAGGCGCTCACATGGTTGTTATTTCCGTCCGCGCCATTTTATTTCTTTTCCGAACAGACAGGACTTGCTTTTTAGCTGGCCTAAGGTTACTCACATGGTCCCGCAATAGATAAAGAAATGTACATTTAGCAGAAGAAATATACGCGTCTCTGATAGCCTCACGCGCCGTTTTCAAACCTGTTCTGTCAGAAATAACAGCGAAGAAAAAAGACATCTTTCATCTTCTGATCTTGTTGATTGAAACTGCTTTCCTTGTTGCTTCTACCTCCCAGTGAAAGACAGGGACGCCTGCACGTCCTTGCTCAACCACCGTTGCCCACGGGGCCGCTCCCTGAGCTGTGAAAGAAATGTCAACGAATGCAAGTGCCGTTGCGGTGGGTATAGCAATCACGCTGATAAAGCCGTTTCGTAATACAATTCCTTCTCACCATTACCCTCGCTCTCTTTGTGCTAATCACTGTGCATGAAGTTTTCAACAACGTGGGAATGTTACAAGAATGTCTGACGCGGATAAAATGTTCCACTCTGCCAACCTTAACAAAGGTTTACTACGCCTCTGATAGAAGAAAAATCTCTCGAAGGTAGGACGCGAAGGCGTTCATACTCACATAGCATACTCACATAGGTACTCAAGGTACTGATACGTCTGCAAAGACTATTCTCTTTAAGAAGATGAAAAGAGATGTTAGATGTAAGTATATCTTACTATATTCCTTCGACTGATATGCCAAGAGAACTTCACAATGAAGCGTTGCGCTTAATTAAGAGCTTAGAGCAGCAGGTCTACTATCGTAGGCAAAAGTAAGACCCACCCCCCCTTAAGTTCGAAGACTCTACATTCCAAGTGTCGAACTCCGCCCTGTACGCCGGTCTAGGTACGTGACGCCCCCAAGCAGTGGGCAAGGTTCAGAACTAGTGGGTGGTCTCTTACTTTTTCTCACGATATAGTACTTGCCTTTAACGAAGCCGAATCTACACAGATAGAGGTGCCAGCATAATGAGATAAAAGGAACGTTTAGTTCGTACTTATTAACGAGGTTTATTGTTCTCTGTTCCTAGAAGGAAGGAAAAAGAAGGTATTCTGATGATTCGTTCAGATGAAAACGTCATGAGGAACGAAAACCTTTTTATGCGCTCATAGTCGGACACTTGTGAAGTGAAAATCACATGACCTTTCTTTTCACGAGCATTATTTTGTGACATTCACTCTGATCTACTTTGTGTTTCTTCTTACAGTTCGTAAGTGACCGACGCTGGAGGTGCAACAACCCGAAGTGGGATAAAGATTTTTGTTTCTTTCGCTGTCATCACAGTGGCAGCGTAGTGAAGAGAACGATTTTTGGTGTGAACAAATAAAAATTCATCTTGAAAGATCGTATGACTACATGCTTTTATTTACTGACGGAGTTTCACTATCTGTGTGTTTTTTAGACTCCTGCAATTGCAGGCCCTTGGTATGTTTATAATTGCTGAAGGGTATTGTTTTATGGTCATAGCGACTGCAACTGTGTTTACAGAAACAGCTTTATTAACCACGGAATATAACTGCCGTATACATTAGACGAAATACCAGCCTTCATTTTGAATGTTTGCCCCGGTGGAGCCTTGAGAAAAGGTGGCATTTTTCAGATCTATTTTCTAACATCATTATGGGAAAACTGCATTACTGTAGCAAACAGTAATCTGCTATATCAGGGGCCCGAATTGCAGATAATTTGAAGATTCCTCAGAGTAACCTGTGTCTTCGCTGCTAGGGTCGTGCTCCTCACCCATTTCGGAAATGAAGTTATAGCCACATCAGTATTTTTCGCTCGAAATTTATAAAACTTGAAAGCTTCTACAACAACTGAAAATACCGTACGTAGAAAACCAAAAATGTACGAGCAGATAAGGAGCAGAAATACTCTTAGATGTCCAGTCTTTACCATTTCATTTTAGGCAGTTGTCACGAAATCTGAAAAATAAGGAGATTGAATCCTCTTTTAAAAGACACATAGCGGTGCATGGTAGGCGATAATGATAGCAATTGGCAGCTTCCGTTCTCTCGAAGCTTCTGCGCAAGGAAATTTTTAGAGACGTAAACGCTGTTCCTCTTCCTGAGCCGCCGCAGTGGCTCAGTGGTTATGATGCTCTCTTGCTGACCCGAAAGACGAGGTTTCCGTCGCGGCCGTGGCGGTGACATGTCGTTGAGGCAAAATGCTTGCGGCCAGCGTACTGCGCGAGGGCAGTACACTTTAAAGAACCGTGAGTGGTCGAAATTACCCAGAGGCTTTCATTGCAAGAATTCGATGCAGAGCTGTAGAGTAGCTAATGTAACCACTATGTGTAAAGGAAACAGGTTTCCAATGACACTTTTTTTTTAAATGGTTAACTTGGGTGATTAAAGTCACACCCTAAGAGGTCGCCGCTTTCTTAGCAAAAGCCGACTACGACCTACACAGAATGTGAAAAAATGGACTTTCATTTTCAAACCGATGTGTTTCAGCATTTCAAAACACCCCAGTATGTGCCTTGGTTACGTACAGCCTACATGTCGTACGGGGGCTTAGCGCCGCCCAGAAGAACACATGTGAACAAAGCTCTCCGAAATTCTTTCCCCTTTTCACAGTGTACCCATGAAATGAATGAATCATTAACGGCGAGTGAGTACTTTGAGGAACTGCATTAATTTTAAGCAGTGCAATTTGAAACAGATGTGCTTATTAAACGCCATCAAAATTATCTGTGACAAAGTTTAAGCGTTCAGTAAGCTGAGTGCTGCGCCAGTGGACCGTTTGTCCGTTTGTCCAACATGACACATTCTGTGCTACCTGCGCATGCAAATAGCACCGTTCAGGCAAGGCAACATAAAGAGTTCTACACGAAAGTTAGTTCTTCAACGGCGTCATATAACCGAACCACCCGCGCACAGTTACAGCAACTGGGCATTCAACACACCGGGAGTTTCAGGCGTCGTTGAGCACCCGCTGTCTTTGCAGCACGGCGTCGATCAATAGCTAATAGTCGTCTAACAGCTAACACTTCAACTGTTGTCGCTTGGAACAAAATATCGGACGAAGCGTTTAAGACCGCTCTAAATAGCACTACTCTGAAGTGCTTGGAACTAGGCATGCTTCACGTAGCTTGTTTGCCGGTCATAGAAGAAAGCCTACGAAAAAAAAATCATCCACCCCACAACGTTGTTATTTCAGTGCTCCCAAACAGTAGTTAAAAGAAACCAATTGTTTTATTGTTGCATCACAGCGGCGGAGATTGTTGTAAGCTAACAATGCCATTGCGCTTGCGATTATTCTGCCAGCACTTGGCGCACCGAAGAAACACTTAGATGGTATTAAAGATAGGCAACGTTGGGCGCAGACCTGTGATGTGGCATCTACGCATCCTTGCGGACAATACCCTGAAATACTTATTAAACGATAGCATCAGCATTTGGAGACAAGACCAGAGTCTCGAATAAACTTCAGAATAAAGCGGAAAGCCTCCTTCCTATACGATTGGTTTCATTTCCGCGAAACAATGCGCTGAAGTGAGCAGTGTGTCTCTTCTGTCCCAGTTAAGGGAATCGATTAGGACACACCTCCCGAATTGAAATCTGGGCACATAGAATAGTGTTCAACATCACTGCACACGATATGAAGAACACACTGGAGACAATGCCGGGACAGACTTAAGCATTGTCAGAAGAAGACGCATTACCAGTCGTTAGCACTGACGCTTGTGCTGGCCGCAAAATCCTCCACAGCTGACTCGTTGTGGAATCGGAGTGCACGTGTCAGGTTCCTATCGGGTGGAAGCTCCGCTCACAAAGAAACTGGCTAGGGCAAGACAATAAAAGTCATGGCTTGAGCAAGTTTTGCACGTTGAAATGTCTTCCATGCGGACAAACTAAATCCTCTTGTTTTGTTGGTTAAACATCACGACTTGCTACCCTACAAAAAATGGCGCAAGCACGCTTTTAAGGGCCTGTTAGCAATTCTTGGTTGTCATCTTAGCCTCGTAGGGGAGTGGGGATCTGATATTTTGCGATTTAGTTTAGATTGTTGACAGCGACTTCGTGAAGTGGTTATTCTGTTTGGTGGGGTTTCTTTTACATATTGCAAAATGAGTTGTGTGAACAGTAGCACGGGGCAAGTGCCGCAGCTGAAAATTCCTTTCCTTTGCAGAACTTTCTGCTGAAACCATAGTTCTGAACTAATTTTATTAATACAGATTAATAACATGAGGAAAAAAGAAAGAAATAGTGCCGTCTAACTAAAGCCAATTCAAACTTCACTTTGTTGTAGCCTTGCTTGGGATCCTTTGTCTATAAAAGCTTTGATTACTTTTAACTGGGTGCCCCCTTCATTGAAGTGGCGTTTTTATTGTTAAGAAATATTGTTCTCTTCTTCGCCACCTGTGCTACATTCAGCACAAGCGATTGCGGGATCTTGCCGAAATAGCCATTTATAGCGTACACTACGTTTAACATAGAGAAGAATAAACCAGGATCCCGAGATCTGAAATTTGCATTATAATTTGAAGTCAATATTCAGAGATAGTAAATATTGTTTGGAACACAAGAGCAAATTTTTGCCGCTATATATTTCTTGAGCCGCTCATATTTGCAACAAGCAATGTTACCCAAACCAGAGTTTTACGGTGACGCACATACAAATTCAAAAAGTTATCTACTAATTCTACAGACATTTTATTTTTTGGCAGGTGTTTAAAAAGTTGGTGCCCACTCTAACGCGAATATTGTTGTTAAGAATTGGAACGCCTTCTTCCCAGCAATTAGCACTAGTTAAAAAAAGGTTCCATGTATTTCATTTCGGCAACCTGATTGCATGTAGCCACGGATGCAGTTCGTGTAACGTAGCTGATAGGCGCTCTGAAAGTGTCGAGCGAAATGTTTGATGTCGGAATATCCGACTGACATTGTTGGCTCTGCGAACAAAAAAACAACAGAATAGATTTGTTTTACAGCGAGAGTTCTACTCTTCGGGGCACAACTTCCGATTCGATGTGGATGAGGCAATGACCATTAATGCGTTGCAAGGCCAAACCGAACTTAACTGCGTGGTGGTATGGCCCAAGCTATGGTATACTTAAGTATGGCTACGTGATCATATGACTATGACCATTGGGCACCTGGCCTTGACACTTGACGCTGACCCTGACCTTGACATTTCATTTCAGACCATGGAGACCAAGCTTAACAGAGCTTTCGCTCGTTTAACAAGAGTCTAGCGACGTTAAAACCCAGCCATTTTTTCTGTGCGCTGCGCTGTTGCTGTTTTGTATTAGACTATCGTTATTTTAAGCATTTTCATCATCGCTTTTCACATGTGCACTCATGGAGAGAAGTTTGCACTATAAGGGCTCGAGGAAAATATATTTATCTGCCATCCAGCAAAGGAAATCAACAAACTGCATGGTACCACATGGGAACAAGCATGTTTATGCATTGAAAAAACGCCAGTTTACTTACCTACGAGGGAACACAGAAATAATTCTTTAGGACAAATTCACAACCCGAAAATTTTTGTCGGTGGCTGTACACTAGGTATATTATGAGATTTTTAAGTTAGAAGTCCTGTCGTAAGTATTCTGTGGCTACCTTTTAATGACCTTGTAGCGCAATCATAAACATACCACTCGGCAACGAACTCAGCTAGTACCTAGTAAGAACTTGCAGATTCTGTATATTTCACAAGGAAACAATCGGACAAAAACATTGAGACAGTGGAATGCACGCGTTGATTTCCCCATCAAGATGCAAGCCGCTTCCTTGAGAGGAAAACCGGATGCGCGCGTTCTTTCTGCACGCATTTCAACTTGTGACGTCCCTTTCTAGATTGCCAGGAATATAACAGAAAGCTTCCACTCTGAAGGCAACAATAAAAAGAGCCTCAAGGCTGGAAATATGCTTTGAATTGTTTGTCTCACTTGCACAGAATGCTTGACCAATCAGCTCGCGGCCACATCTAAAGAGAAACAACTTCGAGACTTAAACAGACACCACCCTCGCCCACTATATGTCCGGAAACCATTGCAGTAGTCGTGCGAAATGCCACGTGTAGACGTTTTTCCCTCCCCGCGTACCTACACACCAAGCACATAAATTGGCTGCAGGACGTCAAACCTGTTTGCTGAGGGCTTCGAGCAGCAGCGTCCAGCTTGAACTGCAAGGACGTTGACATTCGTATACCTCTGTCTGTACCTAACGAACAGTCTCTCGAAAACAAGAGCCACAGGTGAGTTGTATGAACATGCTTGCAGTTCAGGGCGAAGTAGAAAATGCTTTTTTCACTACCGAAATAATTTCTGTAGGGCGGTAATGCCCTTGTGGGTAGGAGCGTTATCCTGTTTAGTTGCGATAACTGATGCAACGTGTTGTGTTGTGTTCATTTCTTTTTGCATCGGTGAAACCTCAAAAAGCATACGCTAAAGTCATTACGGCAGTAATTCTGAAAAATATTAAGATCAAAGGATCACAAAAGGTATCCGATAAATTTTAAAATTGAGGGCAAATTTGTTCAGATGAAGCGCTTTTGCAGTAGCGGGAATTTCTGGGGAAATTCTCTGCCCCGATTTTTCTCCTGAGTAAACGCATCCAACAACCTTTGCAAAACTTCTGTGAGAGTGAAAAATGAAAACAAAAAATGCAGCAGGACAAGGTAAGCAGGAAAAAGCTAACATGTTAGCGGTGCTCTGCGTGGGGTACCACCGCGTGGGTGTTTTTTCAATTTCACAAATGTTCCGGAATGGCGTATTAGGATTTCGCTGATGCGTTTTCCAATTTGCAACTCCAAGAAGGGGCTTCAATAGGATACGGCTCCTTTGTCCTCGTAATTTTTGTACATGTTTTTTCAGACAGTTTCAACCTCAAAATTACGTTTTCTTATAACATACAGGACCTTTCTGGCGCTTTACCACAAGCAACACACGAGGCTGTAACTAACATCCGTCGCACACTCCGCGCCTCCTCCGTACAGGCTGAGTGATAATGGCTCTGGTGCTAAACACTGTCCGGTCACCGGCGACGCGAAACGCAAAAGAACCGTCAGAGGGACACGAAACGCAAAAGAACCCTCAGACTGAGATTATGATGCGTATTTGGCAACTAAAGGTGGTTAAAACTAATCCGCGGTCGCTTCCTGTATCAGCCAACTTTCTATATTATTCAAGATGCCAGCAAAATTAGTCGCTAAAAGTTTTCTGTCCCCTCATAGCACTGGTGGAATTACTGAGATGTTATATGAGCTATTAAGATCTGGCACTTACTGCCTATAGACACTTTAGGCCCATGCGTACTGTTTCACGTTTTGTTTGGCCGCCGCAGAAACATCGCGCTTAGGCTTCCAATGTTATGCTCAACTTTTTTCTCTGGTCTTGCTAAGGAATGCTCCGAATATTTTCCTATTCATGGAGCTTGCCGAGCGGTGGCCCTTTAAGGTTACATGTAGCCACATACTGTTTGGGTGTTTTTGAGGATGCTTGCACCATGACCGCATATCGTCGACTGTCACAAGTCTATAGAGAACTCACCAGGTGGAAGCATTTTTCTAAAGCGTGCTAGTTCATGTACAGTATGTAGGGAGCATTAGAAGTACCAGCCAATACACATTCTTGGAATGCGCATGTCGGCGTTATCGAAACCTTTCTCGCCGTCGCTCGATAATGTATTCGCTTCCGTAGTGCTGCTCTCATATTTTGAAAGATAGCAAACGGACATAAGCCAACTAGTACGTTTCGATACAAATCGGCTACGTATTAATTTCTTTTCAAACGTATAAAGCCCCCAAGAAAACTGTATCGATTTGAATAGGGCCTTCCGGATTGTGTTTAATGCGTGCGAGAGTTTAAGTATGTTACGGACCAGAGAAATGCAAGCCGAGCTGAATAACCAAGAGGGCGAAGTTCATCAGAAAATTTGTTTGGCCTGATTGAGCTCGAATAGAAATATGAAAGTGGATATAAGCGGTTTTGATCGCAGCACCTGTGTGCCAGGAGCAGCGTGAAAGCTTGGCTGGTCAGGTTTTACTGGAAGTGCCCAGTGCCACCGGTACGGCCTAGTGTGACATTAGAAACTCATGTCTTGTAAAGATACGCTGTGTTCACGCCAAAATGACAGCGGGCGTAAAACAAACCAGATATCCTGTAATGTTTCATCTTCTCATTTCAGTCAGCCATGAAGAGAATGTACATCGCCCTATGCTTTCTCGTCCTTGTCTCCCTAGGTCCTGTGGTTTCAGGCAAGTGTACATATTCCTAGAAACGTCTTCTTTCCTCCGGCCGTCAGCCACCCACTACATCAGCTCAGTCGTTTAGTATATCCGAATGTTTTATAGAACTTATACTGAAAAGAAAAAATCACATAACTCTAATGCCCTCTCAAAACTGCCGCCAAACGCAGTACTAATTCCAGTATTTCTGTCTTTTCTATCTGTTCGTAGCCGTATAATCGAACTTAGGATGGGGTAAAGCTTCTTGTTCAACGAAGCAGCAAAAAAATCACATTCTTTAAATCTGCTATGAAGACGTGTTTGCCTTTTTTCACATGTGTATAGAACATTTTATTTATTTCGGCTCGTAAGTGCACATAACATTAACAAACTTATGCTTGACCTGGTCAACCGCAACAAAGATGCAGTTTGTTTCACTGATTGAGTAAAATGTTTAGAAACAAACCCTTGCCAGCATGTGCAAAGGTGAGCTATTCTAGAGAAGGCAAAGTGCTTCTTTTTTCTTGGCCAATGAGTTCCCCAATAGCACATATTGCCCAAACAATTGTTTTACTGGACGCGATGCGGAATGCACGATCCAGTGAGTAACACAGTTTAAACTCAAATAGGTAACAAGAATTGTTCCCAATGGTATACATAGTACGGATGAAGCTTGACAGTCTTTTCACCCAATGAATGCGGATTGACTGCGCAGTAAGAAAGGCGGTATACGCAACATTGTACTGAGAAATTTGTAGCCCCATCGGGAAGAAAAAAAAAAGTCTTCTCTGATGCTGTAACAACACTTTTCTGCATAATTCATAATCAGCAGTGGGTTCTCAAAGATCCACGCAGAAACGACACTAGGGGCAGTAGATGGTTTTGTCGGTTATTGCACTTAATTGGGCTAGTTGTTTGTGGATAGGGACATATTAACTAACGAAAAAAAAAACCCATGGACAATACGGATAAGACAGGACACAGGTTAGACTTTCAAGAATCTTCGGCTATGGGCGGAAACATTTATATGCGTGTTTTCCATCTACCCTTCTTAAGCTGCTGCCGAAAATTGTGTCACGTGCACGAATCTCAATTCACTCTCACGGTCTTTTTACCTCATTATTAAGCCTCCGCTATATGAAATACGCCGCAGCTCAAATGCCTCTTCTCTTTATGACCAGTTGCCTTGTGCGGCGCCAGCCGCGGCTATATATTATTCCCGAAAATTTCTTTATGTCCCGTTCCAGGTTTATGTTCTGCCACCTTTCCTCACGATTTCTCTTCCTTGGTGCCTACTATTTTAGTCTTAGAAAAACCAGCTATATTTATTAAGATTTCTTGTCAAGTAATTTTCGATTTTTCGATTTCTGCATTTATATCACCACCTTCTTTCGGTCTCTAATCGTAGCTGTTTTTTCTCTTAATGTCACCACTTATTTTCCCTTTTTCCATTTGGGCCCACTGTCCTTTGTCTGAGATCAAGCATTTTATCTGGACCCAGTGCTTCACCCCTGCATGTGAATGGGACACAGCGGTCATGTGATTTTCTTTTAGTAATGCTTAATAAGGCGTTTTCCTCAGTAGATGAGAATATAAAATAATATTTTGAATAGCTTTGCCTCAGCGGGAGCCGTGTTGAGTCTTTGCTTCCGAGAGTATGACATACAAAGTTTATATTTTTTTTTCAGCGGAGCCCGCGTGCCCCCAGCTGAGATGCGCTGCCCCGAACCTCAACGTCGCTTGCTTCATCGGGGATCGGAGGTGTCAGTGCAGATGCGGTAAGCATTGCGACGTTCCTGAATATCAAGAGTCCGGTAGGAAGTTTCTTGCTAGCCGACTTGCATATGACACTATTCGCGCTTGTCGCGGTTTTTGACCGCACCGGAGTATTGGAAATCTGCACAGTTTTATTAAGAATCCATTTCCCAAGAAACATTGTACCTATTTCATTCATCAAGCACTTAACTGTTGATAGACTGAAGGGGAAGGTTGGAGAGCAAGCCATATTGGTAAAGAAAGACGCGGTTCCTTGGAAAGCATGCTGGGAATATTTTACACAAATAATTTCTAGTGATGGAATAGTGGTTTTTTTTCTTTTAATTTGCTTTTATTTTCCAGTGGGTGATCGGGACCCCTGTACGTCCTTGTTGCACCGCTCATGCCCCCCTCGCCGATCTCTCAGCTGCAACAGGAACGGCTACGAATGCAGGTGCCGATGCGGTGCGTACTGTTAATTCTCGTATGGCAAAAGTCACTTAGAAAACACTACGTCTGTACTTAATGCCACAAAGCCCACTGATTTAAAAAGCATGGAGTGCGAGGGTATTACGAAAATAAATTTTTTGTATACGATCACCATTTTGGAGCTAGACTGATCGCATCTCCGTACATGCACGAAATGTTTTAAAGTTTATTGCGAACTCGTCGTCACATATATCCCAAGATGTGGGGTCTCCCGCACGAGTTTCATGCCATTTTTTGTTGTATTTCAAGGATAGAAAAGTTATTGCTCATTTTGTTGCTGATTTGATATCCATGCTTGCATGACGCATCTTGCTGTCTGACTGTCCCAACTTTTCCGCATTCACCATGTCATGATGATGATGATAGTGAATTTTTATGGCGCAAGGCTATATCCCTGCTGAATAAAGTTGTATGGGGCAATAAACTCAACAGTGTATAATATAAATATCATAGACTCACCATACAAATCATAGAAAATTATCATACAGTTGTCATACATATCTGTAAAATCATACAGTCATCACAGAGATGTCATAGAATATCATAGAAATTTTATATATCATACAAATTGTTTGATATTCTATAATGAAGCCACGGTGAAGTTATTGCATCATAGAAGTTTTTTTCAGCCGGTGCGGCCAAAGATCGCCATTTCACCTTGCCTTGTTACGTTTCTTTATTTGGCAGTTCGCAAGTGACCGGCGGCCATTTCCAGAGGATTCGCCAAGGTTTTCCCTTGATCATTTATGCTGACTGGCGGCTGTGGTCTTCTGCACAGTCCCCGGGCGTCAGGACCAAGCAATAAATATTAAGTCACCTTTTTTTCTCCCTAACTCTTTGTCCACTATCATTTGGCAATTGTGGGGCATGCACTTATACTTAACTCTCTACCCTCCCTTGTTTCCTTCATTCCTACCCTCAGCGAGCGCATAAGGCGTCCTCGTTGTGTGACACGTACATACCGAACAATTGTGAACAACGCATTTCTCACTAAAACAGCGTTTATGAACACAATTTTAAGGCGAAATCCTTTTATGGCTCATACTATCGGCCAAGGTCACGTCCGGTGTAACGCTGTCTTCCACGAATAACGTGGCAAGTAATCACGATAGGAGAAAACGAATGGTAACATCAAATAACGGGGTCAAAATGTAACCCAGACAGGAGGTTTGGTGACTGTAGAATGATTACTTAATTAAATATAGCCAAATATAGCGAAAAAAGCAAAAACAACGAAATGCGTCGTTATACCTAAGGGAACGGTGCGACGTCACATCCCCCGGAAGTCGTCACAGCATAGTGAAAATTATCACAGAATGGACGGGAAAACACCGGATTTATGTCGAATTAGATTAAAAATTTGTAATTAAGCACAATTAATACTTCAGATCACCGGAAGAACAATAAAAAACAAAGGAAACAAAGAAATGCGTCGATATAGCGCTAACATGATATAACGACTGGAACGGTGTGACGTCACAACCACCGGAAGTCGTCACAGCATAGTGAAAATAATCACAGGATGGGCGTAAAAACGCCGCATCTCTGTAAAATTAGATTGGAGAATGTGTAGTTAAGCGTAATTGGTACTTAGGATCACCAAAAGGTCTATATTTTCGGTGACGGTTTCCTCAAAGACGAAAAAATTAGAAGATGACGTCACATAACACCAATGGACGTCGGAGTAGTGTGATCCGCCGCCAAGCAATAACGGCAGACGTTCTGCGCATGCTCAGCGTGACGTCACCGCTTCCTTTCGCCGCGCGTGTCGTGAAATGAATTCAGCACGGCAAATTCAAATCAGTGCAGTGAGTCGCAAATGGCTTGCACCTTCCCGCACTTAAGAAATATCAAAGTGCCCCGAAAGAATTTTTTTTCACATAATGGAACGTTTCACTATAGCAATAAATGCAATACATTACATTACAATACATTTTTATTTTCCAGAAAACAACTGGATGGTCTCTTGGGCTAAAAGCTACACAAAAGCTTGGCGAGGCCCAAGAGACCATTAGAAGGCAGCAGCGTAATTAATAGATGCATAATAGATGAATAGTACTAAGTGACAGTAATAAGGAAATAATAAAACAGTTACTGTGACAAGTAATAATGATGTCAATCAATAAAGCAGCCAGTAATGAAACTGAAACCAAAATAAAAGAACTGAAAAGCATATACTCGGAAACAACAAAAACAAAAATTAATGGATCACAACTGCACGAAATAGGAATGTAATTGTTTTTTGTTCAAGCCCTTTGTGTGTCCATATTTGTTTAGTATTGTAGGGAGGTTAAGGGTAAGTGACTGTTATTTATAAAATGTACGAAAATGAGGAACTGCCCACGCATCGACATTTGTTGTTTGCACGCTAATATTTCGTCGCTCTACGGATGCCAAGGACGTAGAAGGTTAGTAACTTCCGGGGAGGAAAAGTAGATTAACTGTAATAGGCGAAATTCATACAGCTTGTCTAAACTTATGATATTGAATGATTCAAATGCACCCTTTGTAGTTTCCATGGCCTCAATATTTGCTATGTAATGGATGATTTTTTTTTCTGTAAAACCAGGTGTTTATTTAAATTGGTTTTTGTGGTTCTGCACCAAACTAGACTACAGTATCTTAAATGGGAGTTAACCAAAGCATGATATACTTGAAGTTTTATCTTGGGTGGAAGTACTGTACGACAGCGCGATATAACTCCTGTAATCGAGGAAAGTTTTTTACAAAGGTGATCGATGTGAGCATCCCAGGTTAGATGCGGGGAAAAATGTACACCTAATATTTTATGGTTGTCAACGATTTCAATTTCTTGGTGCTCATAGATTATAGTGTGATTTATTTCAACCAATTTGTTTTTAGCGCGGAATATAATAGTTTTAGTTTTAGTGCAATTGATTTGAAGTCTGTTTAACTTGGACCATGAAGAAGCTAAAAATTCATTACATTGCATAATTAAACCATCAGCATTAGGGCCCGAAATAAGAATAGTACTATCATCAGCATATATCACTAGTTTTACTGTATTATCAATATTCACCAAGTCATTAATGTATGTATTGAACAACAGCGGACCTAACACACTTCCTTGGGGTACGCCACTCTTTATCGGAAAAAGGGATGAGCTGCAGTTTCTGACAAACACTCTCTGAAACCTGTTGCTGAGGTAGGACTTCAGCAAAGCTAGACACGTGCCGCGGATCCCGTAAGCTTGTATTTTGGATAGAAGAATGCTATGGTCCAGGCAGTCAAAAGCCTTGCTGAAGTCTATGAAAACAGCCAACGAGAACAAATTACTTTCTATGTTTCGTAAAATATTTTCTTTTAACGTTAGTAAAGCAGTTTCCGTCGATCTGTCCTTCCTAAAACCGAACTGTGCATTTGATATTATGTTTTCTTTGTCAAAGAACTTAGTTATACGAGCAAAAATGATCTTTTCTAGTGCCTTTAAAAATACAGGGAGGACTGAAATTGGGCGATAGTTTGTTGCCAAGTTTGGGTCGCCGCCCTTGAAGATTACAGAAACCCTGGCACATTTATTTTTTTCAGGAAAGACGCCCGAATCCAGTATTAAATTAAATATGCAAGCACGTACGGATGTAAGTAAGGTCAATACATACTTTATCGGCATTATTTGAATGTTTTCAATATCAAGCGCCTTACTGTTTCGGAGCAACATGTAAGTGTTATAAATCTCCTGCTCATCAGTAGGCTGAAGGTATATTGTTTTCATTGTACTAGAGGAGATTCGAGTTGTATCTGGAGGATAGTCACAAGGATTTACAGGGGAAGCTCACCCTACGGCAGTCCTGAATATTTTTTTATATTACAGGTTTTTCTCTCGTAAAATGTGTTCCTCGTTGGTTTTTTAAGATAGCCAGAACACCCTACCGTGTTCTTTACAACCCGCTGTGGTTACTAAGAGCTGATGCCGAATTTTGGAACTCCCGAACCTAAGAATAACCGCCTTGGAAGTATTTTTTCAAGTGGCTACCACTCTCAGTTCCACTCATTCCTTCATTTATTTTTACTTTTATTTTCAAATTTCGTGCTTTACTATGACAGAGGTAAAAAAAACGTGGCTGAATTCGACGTGCTGAATTCAGTGAGCTTTTCCTCAAACAGCATAAGTATTCCTAGTTTGGTTTATTTTGTTGATAGCTTTTCGTTTAGTGCCATAAATCGATATGTGCAAAATATTTTCTGCTCTCTGAGCCGCTTAATTTGTGTTTAGTCTATATATATATCATCAGGAAATCCTAGGGTGAAGATGGCATTTCCTTAGTTTTTTTTATACGTGACAAAAATTAAAACACAAAACTGAATTCTGTGGCAAAACGTTGCCACGCGCCACTGACTTCACGCAATATCGTGGGAAAATATTCATTTAAGCCATATATTACTCTAACATCATGAGCTCTGCTGTAGTCCCTATTTGGAATCTGTGACTACGTTTCCTTATGTGGTTCAAAGCTTCGTTATCTAAAATGAAGAAACTTAATTTTTCTCAAGAAAGATCGAATGTTACGGGGAATAATCCCGCCTTCCCTCACCCCCCAGAAGTCCATCAGCAAAAATAAAAGACTCAGAACTGTACTTCGCAGAGTCGGCTTTTGACGATTTCACCATGACGGAGACAATACATTATGTCTGATAGCTAGTCATTAGGTGAACATACGTGACTGTGATGGTCTCACTTAAATGCTGGCAATTTGAAGCCGCTTGTTAACTACAGATTTCGATAACAAAGAAATTGAAGGGGACAATTAAGCACCATCTTTATGGTAAGATGCGATAGTGTTAGTAGGTTCATATATGCATAGTTGGTCACTCTTGATATTCATTGTCCTCTGGGAGTAATCATACCACTCCTGACGCTCTGATGCAGCGGTTGATGCATCACAGCACTGCGATGTAGAGTGCTCTTCCCGAGCAACATATCATCACCTAGGAGGAGGAGGAAAAACATTTATTGCAACACTGTACTGAATTGGGAAACGGAGGTAGCGATGGTCATTGAGCTGGGTGGCAGACCCTATTCCGGGACACCATTGGCCGCCGCCGCTGCTCGTACTCTCGTGACCAGGACCTGCAGCAAGCAGTAATATGCTGTATTAGGGGCCCTAATTGCAGATTGTTTGAAGATTCTGCAAGGCTATCTATGTCTCCGCTGCTAGGGTCCTGCTCGTCACCCATTTTGGAAGTGAAGTTATAGTCACTTCAGTATTTTTCACTCGAAATTTATACCACTTGAAAGCTTCTACAACAACCGATGATCCGTGCGCTGGAAAACGAAAAATCTACGGGCAGATAGGGAGCCGAAATACTCTTAGGTGTCTAGTTTTTGCCACTTCGTTGCCGGCAGTTGCCACGTAATCTAAAAAATAAGGGGACGGAATTCTGTTTCAAAAGACACAGTAGTGCATAGTAGGAGCGGATGATATCAATTGGCAGCTGACGTAATCTTGAAGCTTCTGCGCAACGAAATTTATACAGACGTAAACGCTCTCCCCCTCTTCCAGTATTTAGCCGCCGCAGTGGCTCAGTGGTTATGATGCTATCTTGCTGACCCAAAAGACGAGGTTCAAATCGCGGCCGAGGCGGGGACATATGAAATGGAGGCGAAATGCTTGAGTCCGCGTACAGTGCGACGTCAGTACCCGTTAAAGAACCTCGAGTGGTCGAATTTATACGGAAGCTTTCACTGCGATTCATTCTATGTGAGTTAACGAAAGAGTTCAATGCAAATCTGTACAGTAGCCAATGTAATCGCAATGTGTAACAGAAAGAGCTCTCCAATGGCACTTTCTTAAAAATGGTGCTCTTGGGTCATTAAAGTTGTCACCCTAAGAGGTCGCCGCCTTACAAACAACCAACAAAACAAACAAAAGCCGACTACAACCTAAACAGATTATGAAAAAATTGAATGTCATTTTAAAATTGATGTATTTCAACATTTAAAAGCACCCCCTTATGTGCCTTGGTTACGCACACCCTATACGTCGTACGAGGCCAGAGCGCCGTCCATACGAACATATGTGCACAAAACTCTCGAAAATCCCTTTTCACCGTTTACCCATGAAATGAATGAATCATTAACGGCGGGTGAATACTTTTAAGAAGTGCATTAAAGGTAAGCAGTGCAATTTGAAACAGATATGATTGTTAAACGCTACCATAACTGTGTGTGACAAAGTTTACGCGTTCAACAAACTGAGTGCTACGCGCATTGGACCATTTATTATTTTGTCCTATATGCTACAGTCCGCAGTACATGCGCATGCAAAGAGGATCGTGTAAACAAGGCAACATAGAGATTTCCACACGGAAGGTAGTAATTCAACGCCATGTTATTAGCGAATGGCGCACAGTGGCAGGCAACTGGACATCCAGCACCCCGGAAGTTTAAGATGTCCTTCAGCCCTTGTTTTGTTTGCAGTACAGCGTTGATCTCTCACGCAGGCAGGCCTCGGATGAAAATACAAGGACGCTCATTGAACTTTGCCTTGTGGTGGCAGCGGCTACCACAGCGCTTCATATGGGGCGTTCTCGCATCTCTTAATCTGTCCATCCATTCGTTGTTAAAGGATCAAGTGACCGTTCCATTGGATTCAGTTATGCGGAAGTGAAGGCTGTACCGGCATTAAAGGTATTCTTGTTACTGTTTAGTTCAAGCGTAAAGCCGGAAAGCCATTTTTTTGTATATTGCTCTGTGGCACAGCTAGTTGGATATGTCTTTCTTGCTTTCGTGATCTTTTGTAAGGGTAGCGTCGTCTCATTTGCGGCGATTAGCAATGAACCCGGCAAAACTTTGAAGTCATTCATCGCTACTTGTAAAATAAACCAGAAGGAGTTCTCAGCCAGAACAGTTTGGGCGGAGAAGGTTTTACATGGAATGCTATGTCAACGTTTTATCTCAGCGCTGTTAGCAACACAGTAAACGTATTTAGATAAGTTTGCAGCGCAAATGAATTTTCAGATACTATTCATTTGTGGTAGCGTCTAACGCATCAGTAATTCGGCGCTTTATAATAGAGTTATAGCTGTTTATGGGACGTGTGATTGCCTTGAAGGCAGAGAAGCAGCAAGGATACTGTTGTTAATACAATAGGTTTTATTTCTCTATAGAAAATTTCCCGATCGAAAGCAAGCAAGGTTTTAAATGAAGACAGGCAGTGTGACTCAAATTGAACTAAGTGTGGTGGGGAACAGCTTCCTGAAGACTCTGGTACTAACTTTCATTCTCCATTTTTATTCAAGTCTAATTAGCGAACACCTGAACTGCTATCGTTGGAAAGAAAATATCGGACGAAACGTTCAAGACCGCTTCAAGTAGCAGTACTCTGAAGTGTTTATAGAACGGCAGGCTTCACCTAGCTTGTTTGCCTGTCAAAAAAGAAAGGCCACGAAAAAAACCATCCACCTGACAACGCCGCTATTTAAACGCTTCCAAACAGTCATTAAAACAATCGAACTGTTTTATCTTAGAAGCACGTTGGCTGGGGTTGTTGTAAGCTAACGGTGCCATTAGGCCGGCGAGTATTCTGCTAGCATTTGGGGCACCGAAGCAATACTTAGATGGTAATCACGATCGCCAATGTTGTCCCACAGATCTGTGATCTGGCTGTTTTTTGTCTCCATGCGGACAATACCTTCAAATACTAATTCAGCGCTTTTGTTAGCATCTGGAGTACCGGCCAGAGTGTAGAATAAACGCCATAATATAGCTGGAAGCCTGCTTCTTATACGGTTGGTTTCATTGCCGGTAATCAATGCTTTCAAGTGACCAGTGTGGCTCTTCTGACGAGGTAAAAGAAGCGATGAGGACTCACCTCCCCGTGTTGAAATCTGGGCACATAGAATAGTGTTCAACATCACTGCACACTCGATATGAAGAACACAGTGGAGGCAATGCCAGGGCCACCTTAAGCATTGTCAGAAGAAGACGCATCGCCTGTCGTTGCCACTGACGCTTGTGATGGCTGCGAAATTGCCAGTGTTGAATGGTTGTGGAATCCAAGTGCACGTATCACGTTCCTATCGGGTAGACAGCACAAGCGGCATAATAACAGTGCGCAATGTGTGCACTCGATGTACATGAAAAACATCATTCCTCTTCCAGAGAAGCTCCACCTCTAATTATTATGTCACATTTAATATGTCTTGAATTGTTTTGTCACTCTTTCATGGAATACCTGAACAATCAGCTCGCGGCCGCATTTAAAAAGGAACAACTTCACGACTTAAACTGAAATTACCCACGCCCGCTTTATATCCAGAAACTATTGCAGCAGTCGTGCGAAATTAGACGTGTTCTTTCCTTCTCGCGTGCCTCCTCACCAACCACGTGAATTGGCTGCAAGACGCAAAACCTGTTTGCTGAGCGCTTCGAGTAACAGAGTCCAGCTAGAATGGGAAAGGCGTTGGCATTCGTATACCTCTGTGTGTACCTTACGAGCAGTCTCTCCGCAACAACAGCGACAGGTGAGTTGCATGAACATGCTTACAGTTGAGGGCTAAGTAGAAAATCCGCCTTTTACTACCGATTAATTTTCTGTACGGCGTTAAGGTGAGTATGGGATAGAGGAGCATCTTGTTTAGTCAGAATAACACATGCAACGTGTTGCGGTGTGCTGATTTCATTTTGCATTGGTAAAACCTAAAAAGCATACTTAAGGCATCACGGCAGTAACTCTGAAAAATATTAAGTTCATAGGATCAAAGGATCAGCGAAAGGCAAACTAATAAACTCCAAAATTGCGGAGAAATGTTTTCAGATGAAGCAATGTTGCAGTAAAGAGAAATTTCTGCGGAAAGTTTCTTCTCCGATTTGTTTCGTGAGCAAGCGCATTCAACGACTTTAGCGGAACTTACGTGCAAGTGAAAAATGAAAACAGAAAATGCAGCGAGAGATGCGAAGCAAGAAAACAGTAACAGCAGTTGATGTTAGCGTTGTTTTTTGTGTGCTTTCATTGCGTGCGTTTTTTCAAGTTGCCCAAAGTTCCGAAATATTATACTATAATTTCGCTGATGCGTTTTCCAGTCAGCAACTCCACGAAACGACTTCAATGGGCCACGGCCCTGCTCTCCGCGTAATTTTCGTACCTGTTTTTTCAGACAATTTCAGCCTGAAAATTGCGATTTCTTGCAACATGCATGACCTTTTTGGTGCTTTACCTCAAGCAACACATGAGACTGTGTAACTAATACCTGTCGCACACACTGCACCTCGACCGTAGTGGCTCACTGACAATGGCTCTGGTGCTCAACCCTGTCCGATCACCGGAGGCGTGGCATGCACTCTTTCGAGGGACACGAAATGCAAAAGAACCCTCAGACTTAGACTATGATGCGTATTTGGCAACAACAGGTGGTTGAAACTAGTCCGCAGTCGCATTGTGTATTAGTCGATATGGCTGCAAAATGTATGTATTAGTCGTTTTGAAGATGCGCGCTCAAACTTTTCTGTCGCCTCATAGCGCTGCCGGAATTACGCCGATCTTGTGCTATCCGCCATCAAAAATCTTGCATTTACTGCCTCTAGAGATTTCACTGTCCTGTGTAGTGTTTCATGTTCTCTTTCGGCGCCGCAACAACATCCTGCTTATCCTGCTAACATCGTGCTTCTAACATTATGCTTAACTTTTTTCGCTGGTCTTGCTGTCGGTTGCTTCGACCATTTTCACATTCATGGAGCGACACCAAAAGCTAGCGGAGCTGCGGCTTTTATAGTTTACGGGTAGCCACATCCTGCTCGGGTTTTGTGTGCCTTCTTGCTCCGTGACCGCATATTGTCGGCTGTCACAAGTCTATATAGAACTCACCGTGTAGGAGCATTTTTGTGATTTACAGCAGGTAGGGAGCGTAAGAAGTACCAGTCATCTAGACACATTCTTGAAATGCGCGCATCAGCTGTAACAAAACCTTTCTGGCTGTCGATCGATAATTTATGCGCTCCGGTAGTGCTCCTTTCGTATTATGAAAGATTGCGCAAAATGGGCATAAGCCAACAAGTACGCTTCGATAAAATCGGCTGCATATTAATAGCTTTTAATACGTATAAAGCTTCCAAGAAAACAGCTTCGTTTTGAATAGGGTCTTCAAGATCGTGTTTAATGCTTGCGAAAATTTATGTATCTTATGAACCGATTGCATGCCGAGGTGAATAATCAATAGGGCGACATACATCAGAAAATTTGCTAGCGCTGAATGAGGTCCAAGTGAAAGATGGAAGTGGGTATAAGCGGTTTTGCTCGGAAAACCTGCCTGCCAGGAGTAGCGCGAAGACTTGGATGGTCAGGCTATAACCGGAAGTGCAGGCCGTAGGTCAGTCAGTAGGTCAGTCAGTGCGACTTATTGTTTTCGTCCCTGGATCTCACTCTGACCCCTTCAGTTTTATGCTGTCATTCAGAAAGTGGCGGAACTGAAGTTGTCATCGTGATAATGAGGGGCGAAAGCTTTTGAGTTACATGAAGGTGGCGCGTGGCTGTGTGCATGCGCATAAGCAGCTTCCGTAGCAGTCCACCGCTATCGCCTAGTGTGTCATTAAAACCTCATGTTTTGTAAAGATACGCTGTTTTCCCGCCAAAACAGATATCCTGTAATGTTGCATCTTCTCATTTCAGCCAGCCATGAAGAGAGTGTATATCGCCCTATGCTTCCTCCTCCTTGTCTCCCTAGGTAAAGTGGTTTCAGGCAAGTATACATGTTCCTTGAAACGTCTTCTTTAGACCGGCAGTCAGCCACCCACTATATTCCTTCTCTCGTCTAGTATGTCCCAGCGTTTTATAGAACTTTACCTGCGAAAAATTATCTCAAAACTCTGTCGTCATCTCAAATTGCACCCTAAATATAGTACTTATTCTAGTATTCCCGTCTTTGCTGTGTGTTGGTAGCCGTCTGATCGAACTAGGGATGGCGTGTG
Organism: Amblyomma mixtum; assembly: GCF_055824585.1. Lineage (NCBI taxonomy): Eukaryota > Metazoa > Arthropoda > Arachnida > Ixodida > Ixodidae > Amblyomma > Amblyomma mixtum. Next base: position 74,893,600 of record NC_143019.1, on the reverse strand, counting down.
GCATCTAGTTCTACAAAGTAGCGAAAAATACAGGTACTTTCAAATTCCTACGAAGACCTGTTTGAATTTTTTCACGTATATAGAACATTTTTATTTATTTCTGCTTGTAAGTGCCCATAAAGTTAAAAAAATTAAACTTGACATGGTCGACCACAACAAAGATGCAGTTTTTTCACTGATTGAATAAAATGTTGAGAAACAAACCCTTGCAAGCCTGTGCAAAGTGGGGCTATTCTACAGAAGCCAAAGTGCTTTTTTTTTCTTGGCTAATGAGTTCCCGAAGAGGATATATTGCCTGAAACAAATATTTCAGTGGACGTGACGCGGAACGCAAAATCGAGCAAGAAAAACAATTTGAACTCAAATGAATAACAAAAGTTGTTCCCACTGTTACACGTAGCATGGATCGCCCCGCCGCGGTGGCTCAGTGCTTACGGCGCTCGGCTGCTGACCGGAAAGATGCGAGTTCGATCCCGGCCGCGGCAGCCGAATTTCGATGGAGGCGAAATTCTAGAGGCCGTGTGATGTGCGGTGTCAGTGCACGTTAAAGAACCTCTGGTGATCGAAATTTCCGGACCCTTTCAGTACGGCGTCTCTCGTAGCCTGAGTTCCCTTAGCGAAAAAGAGGATGTGCTAAAAATGCATTTCAAACGTATTGTATTAATTTCATATTTATTTCGCATTTTTTTGTCCCTATGCTTAAACTGCAATACGAATGCTTTCTAAGTATACAAGGAATAATATTTTAAACGTTCTTAAAAATACGTGAAAAGTACATTTTTGCCCGCTTAGCATATTTATAATGCATTAAAAATATAATAAAAATATACATTAGAAATATACTAAAAATATACATTTAATACATTAAAAATGTGTTTACTCGGGCTTAAAAAAAGTCTACTGGGCGGCTCCATGGAATGACACTGGTTAATTCTTCAACTGGAGAACAAATCGTACACGGGTATTTATCATTAATCAACAGGAGTCTGATATTATAAGGTCACGTGATTGAATGGGAACGGCAGATACCTACACACAGCATACCAAGACGACAGCGACACAGCAAACCACAAATCCTACGGCAAGCGCTTTACTTGGCTTGCCGTATATATACCCTGCGAAAGCGACGCACTATTTTGCGCGGTGAGGCCTTTTTTTGCGCAAATACTGTGGGCTGCCAAATTATCGCAGAAGTACCCTACTGGTCGCGTTCGAATCTGGGGCTAATTGAGAACGGAATTGCTAGTTGAAACTTGCGTCAGGCACAGGTCAGTAGTCGAACTGTCAACCAACAGATACATGGGCGTGTAAGGGAGCCGGTCTGCCCTGCCAGACGGGGTCCTCCCCGCTGGCTTATTCAGACCCAGAAGTACCCAAGGCGCTTTTGCTGGTATAATGCTATCACGTTCTCACACGGAAATGTTCGAATGACATTGATTGGAATGACATTCGAGAATAGGAATGACATTCGGATTCGAATGACTGCCGCGGTGCTGCACGACACTTTCGAAACGCATTCGAAAGCCTCAGCTCGTTTTCAGTGTACAGCGACGACGACGACGGCGGTCACACTAGTCCGCCAACGACAGTATATATCACGCTGAACAACAGCATGTAATTATAGTGAAATATATAGCTTACTATAATTCTAGAGGGACACGTTTTTCCGGCCAACGACACCGACGAATCCGGTCGGCGGACGGTCAGCCTTGTCGGCGGCTGAGCGAGAGCACGGCGATGAGGCGGCGGTGTGTATATGCTCGCGCTTCTAAATGAGCGAAACGAACGGCTATATTTCACGTGTGCACACCTGAACACTCACCAGCGATAAGCGCTTGCCAAATCAATTTCAGTCGACGACGGCTCTGTTCCCTTCCGCGACGACTAGGCCCAGCGAGTTCGCAGGGTTGGATCTGTGATTTCGGCGGTTGTGAAGAGCGAATCACAAGCTTTAGCGAATGCAAATAGTCACCAGGTGTAGTTTTGGCAACAGTGACCTAGCTGAAATCAACTATTGCTTACATCGCAGGGCACGCGTACGATGAACGGGAATCGCCGGTGTGACCCAGACTGCCGAGCCGTGCTTTACGGCCAGCAGCAGTCGTCGCCGTCGCTAGCTTGTGGATAACAGTCGCCAGACATACTTCTGGATAAAGTAGTTTAAAAAAAAGCACTGGTCACGTCGGAGAAAGCCGGGACAAGAAGCGAGAAGCGCCAGTCCTGCGCGATGCCAACAACCCGGCTTTCTCAGGCGTGCGATCGCATCATCGCTTCCCACACATTGTCGCACTGCGTAAACAAGCACGAGTACAACCAGTAAAAAAGAAAACAGATTGTTTAATAGAACGAAAGCGCAGATTGCGTTTTATGTTATGTAAACAAGCGATGTAAACAACAGTATGAGTGCAGTCGTCCTCATCGGCGCACTCCCGGGGAAATTTCATGCTGACGCGGTTAATATTCATTGGCGTAATATTATCTTCAAGCACTCCCTTAGACAGAACACGTGTAGCATCGTTAGATGACATTCGGTTGGAAGGCATTCGAAGCGCCCGTGTAGCAGGGGTATAAGTGGTGGTCACCTTCCTGCTAGAAGTTACCACAAACGAAAGCATGACACAAAAGGGAAAGTTTTCACTCCTCGCTGAAACGTCGTTTCGAGCCCTAGATTGTTTCACGGTAGCTTGAAGTGTAATGCAAATATGTTTACGCGGACAACCCATTTGTTAGAATTTAAGTATACTTCAGACGGATTAACTGCGTATTTACGAAAGTACACTTTAAATAGATGGCAAGCACCAAAATGCGATCCCGAAACTCGATTTTGAGCATTAGATTGTTCAACGACAGCTTGTAGTGCGCTGCAAACATGCTAATGAGGACTGCCAATTTCAGTGTTCTTTGGACGAATTAATTGCGTATTTACGGAAGTACACTTCAAATACATTGACGACACGCAAATGCCATTTCCCGAAACGCGATTTCGAGCACTCGACTGTTCAACGGCAGCTAGAAGTGTGCAAAGACGTTTAAAAGTACTGCCCGTTTGTTAGAATTGAAGTATATTTCGGATGAATTAATTTCATATTTACGAAAGTTCACTTTTAATACATTGACAAGATGCTAAAACTACATACATATACGTTTACAAGGGCTGCCCGTTTTCTAGAATTGAAGTATACTTTCGATGAATTAATTTCATATTTCCGAAAATACACTTTTAATACACTGACAAGATGCTAAAACTGCATACATATTTTTTCACGTATTTGAAAAGTGCTCGAAGTATGCTTTAAGTAAGGTATTTTTGGCACATTTTAAAAATATATTTCGAATACCAAGCATGAAATTTCAGGAACATATTTCCTGCATATTTTTAGTGCATTCATGAATACAAAATATGTTTAAAATACAATTTAAATAGCCCACCGTATATTCCAAACGTATTAGTTTTTGCTAAGGGTTGTTTTGGGCCGTTAAGCCCCTATAAAGCAACCAACCAACCAAACCAACCAACGTAGTAGGGATCAAGCTTGATAGTTTGATGACCTAATGAATGCGAAATCACAGCGCATCAAGAAATCCGGTACACGCAAGATTCTGCTGAGAAATCTGGAGCCCTACCGGGAAGAAAAGAAATTTCTTCGCTTATATATTTTTTCGAAATATCTTCGAAATATATTTCGCTGAACACGAAGGCAAAAGCATGGAAGCGGCTATGCCTTCAGTATAAAAGCATGACGCACGTGCTCCCACGGGAAACCAAACAACTAAAAACATTATGGGATAATCTCAAAAACTGAAGAAAGCGAACGCGCAACAGGCCAGGAGCGTGGTGGCCACAGCTACGTTTGCGCTTATTTTTTCCCCTGAAAAGCTGAAATCTTTTCTTCCCTCGGAAAGTTGCAAGTACATATTATGTTTTGCAGGCGGCGGACCACCGTCTGAACCATTGGACGACAGCCTTGCCCGAATCGAGGCGTCGCAGTCGCCAGCCAGCATGCCATCCAGACAGACCGACATTATTGGCGGCATGGTGCTAGGGAACGTGCAGCCTGATCCCAGCGTCATTGGTAAGCGTAACACCGTTTCTGCTACGACTACAATCGTTTCCGTGGTTCTGCGGCCACCTTCGCGCGCTTGACTGCTACGTAGTGAGTGCTCGATTGCTGCTAACGGCCCGTGCAATTGCGATCGACAAACAAATGGCTTGCTGGCCTCGCTTCCCGATATTGGCATCACAAACCATTACAATATTAACGGCTTGACCACATATGTACTCTCTTAGGAATCAATATCTACATTTTTTTGCTGCTATAAATGTTATATACATTTCCCGTTTGTGGAGCACAGTCTGAAAAATTAACACATGAGCAAATTATGTAAAAAAGAATAGCCTCTTCCTGTGCCACTTTCTTCAGCTTGCCTTTTTCATGGAGAACTAGTGCCACTGTGTGACAAGGCAAACACTGTATGCCTGCTCTGAATGCACGCACATTATAAAGTTCCATTGCAACACATCTGCGTGAGCTTATTGTGCTCAAAGAGCACTGTAGAGTACATCATGCATTATGTGCCATTAAGGCGGTAGTATAGACATGCACTGGCATAGTTGATGCATTAATTTTTTCTGAACTTATGAGTAAGGTGCCATGAAATCTGCTTTTCTTATGTGTCATTTACTGGTTTTGCTGCCAAACATAGTGAAATGTCTTATCAACACTCTTTTCCACAGACTTCGTGACGAGCGAAAGGAAAGGTGACCAGGGAGGGATCCTCAACAGTTCTGAGCTGAGCTCTCCAGCACCCCATCTTAGCCATAGCGGGCCATCAGTAGATGACAGGGCCACAAGGGCTTCATGCAGCCATGATATAGAAGACGGAGGAGCCCAGCAAGGCTCTGTAGCTGAGGCAGTGGCCGGCCGTCGCCAAAGCAGTCGACTCACTGCCGTCGACACAGCACTGTTAAGGGAGCTGGAGGCACGCCTTCGTGCTTCAGAAGAAGAGCGCATTCAGAGGCGCATGGAGCATGAGAGAAGGCTGAAGCTGATCAATGATGAGCATGCCTTCAAGGAAGAACAGTATGCTGACGAAAGGCGGAAGCGCAATGCGTTGCATAAAATGAAAGTTCGAGTTTTAAAAGCAGAGGAACAGGTCCTGATTTTGAAGCGAAAAATTCTGCTAATAAAGCTGGAACTGCTAGAAGTAGGAGGCAATGTTGAACCTGTCCATATGCCACATATCGAATAAAGTCTTTTCATACAGTCATTTTTATCTGTCTTATAGAATCGCCATTGTCTGACCTACTGGGATCTCTTAGGTTGTAACATGCAGCATTATTCGCAGCTTACCTCTACTGAGTGTCCATATAGCTGCCACCTTTACTAGTAAAGCAACGCTAAATAAGGTGGCTCAGATGCTGAGTGCCCGAAAGTGAGTCGGGTTCACGCAAATCCGCACCTGCATCTTCAGGATCTGGCTCATTGCCATTAGGGATAGGATACCGCTAGGTGCAAGCAGCGTTATGCAGTGCTGCACATGCCGTTATTATTGCAGCTTACCGCTTCGTCGCTCCGTCAGCGTATCCAGTTTTGTCCTCAGGCAAGCAAAATGTCTCTTCCAGACTCCAAAAGCCCGCTCAATTGAATTTCATGTTTTAATATGACTCCTGTTGTAACTGCAAGGAACACGACAAAATGAGAGCTTGCGCATGTTTTACATCACCTCAGCAAAGCCAATTCTTCCTTACCTTTTCTCTGAAGTTGTTCGAGGATTTTTCAATGGAGTCATCAAGAGGGGCATACAAGCGTAACCTTGGTCGCCAAGGAGAACGCCATTTACTGTCAGCTGCTCGTACATGATTGACACCCTACTGTTATCAAAAGTTTGACTGTCATGAACAGAGCCTGGCCAGCTTGTCACGACGCCGAAAAATTGAAGCTTGGGCCCTGACACAACCTGTAAAAGCAGAAGAATGATTTCAGACAGTGGCCTGTGGATTGACGTACACTTCATGCGTAGAGCTGCCATGTACAGTCATCCACATACTTGTCTAGAGCACTGAAAAGGCTCGGCCTTCTCTGAATTTGTGGCATTTGTCACTACTTGATGGGGTTGACAAAGCTTTCTGAGGCACGATTTGTGTGTGTGTGTGTGTGTGTGTATGCGTGTGTGTATGCGTGTGTGTGTGTGTGTGTGTGTGTGTGTGTGTGTGTGTGTGTGTGTGTGTGTGTGTGTGTCTGTGTGTCTGTGCGTGTGTGCGCGCGCGCGTGTGTGCGCACGTGCGCGTGCGTGCGCACGAGCTACAGTATCACCACCTCTGTGGCGCATGTACGGTGGTAAAGGTAAATTACGCTGCCGGAACTGCACAGCAACGGCCACGAAGCAGCAGATGCTCTTCTGAACTGTTTTGCACGTTGGCAAGAAATGCGAATTGCGCTCTTGTCAATTTTGCAAATTCGAGAAAAAGGGCCACTCACCTGCACATTTATAAAGAAGACCCCTTTTCTGTTTCTGAACACTTCGACATCAACTCCACCGGGGCTTTTCATTGGCACACGAGTGCAATCGATGCACCCAGTAACCCCGGGGAATCTTCCGATGACATGAAACCTTGTCATGACTGACCTCGTTTCGGCGGCGTTTGGCAGCCGGGCGTACTTAAGATAAATACTCAGGCAGATAAGCTGTGTCACCTCCAAGATGTTTCGGCAGACAGAGGGTTGAGACACACACACAAGGCGACCTACAACTGTTTGTATGGCATCAGTTCCATAAAAAACGCAGTGTGATGAGTACCTTCAACAGGGCAGGTAGCGGCGTTCTTCTGTTGTCATTGTTTTTATGCAATATCAGGTCTCCCAGTATTGCGATATATGCTCGCTTTAAAAAACGATACCGGGCTAGAAACTCTTCACTATAATACTCCAGTGGGTTCTGCCTGTCGGCCAGATGCCGAACTGGAATCAATGTCGGAGGCTTGTAAACACTGCCGTAGAGAAGGTCGTGTGCGCGTCGCGGAAACCTAGCGTAGCTTTCGAAGCTATGGTCTCCACATAGGTATCACATGGTCATTATTCTTCCCTTTCCGCTTCTCACAATGTCAGTAAAAATAGCACCAAAAATCTTTGCGGCCCACAGAACGATACCAGCCGTCAGTACACTGCGGGCATCTTAGCTGCGCACGGCACTAGTTCCACAGCCGAGCGTATCGTGCACAAAGCCATGCGGGGAAGCATGCGTTCAGGTAGAAGAGCGAGGTTGGGAAGCATGTAGGTGTAATCATGTAGCATGTAGCATGTAGGCGTAAACATGTAGGTGTAGCATGTAGGTGTAGCGTGTAGGTGAAGCATGTAGGTGTAAACAAGTCTAATCTGTAAGAGTAAAGACACGATCGCACGAGAATTGATAGAAGCGCACCGAATATGTAAAAGTGGGAGCGCATGTGTTAGCACCCCGTCGATCATGCTATACAAAAAAGAACATCAGTTTTAGATATGCCATAATATCTGTGGAATCCCCTGTTCATGTTGTGCGCATTCGAGTTTCTACGCACGTGCATTCAACAGTGTTCACCCCTATCTGGCTTACCCCCCCCCCCCCCTTGTGTTTGATATATACGCGGCGGTTTATGAAGACATTAAAAGTGTTGCAAGTTAGCGCCTGTCCTGTCGTTTTTTCTCCTACTTTGTGCCGTCTTGTTGCGCTTTAATTCTTGACAGCTGTGAACCAACATGCCCCGGAGAGTGTTTTACTGAAGCATGTAGACAGCATGCCGCCTCCCTTCGCGGGGGGAAGCACCAAGGAGGCCCTGACTCAGAGCCCCTTTGTAAGGGACGTTTCATAATTGACATCAGGCCGCCTTACGGTGGGTGACGCACCCTTAGTAATTTAAGGAGCGTTTTAGAATACGAGCCTGAGCCTCTCGACTAAGCAGCCACCGATACCGAATGCGGCTAGAGACGCAGCTTCGCGCTCAGACCACCAGAGCGTCGGCGCCTCAACGGCGGCATAGAACCCATTGTAGTACAGGGAGAAGACATATCACCCTCGGAAATGACCTCTACCAACGCGGCGAGGCGCACGGCGCGCACATCAGCTGCCTGCTCTGACGTCACTCCGCGCATGCGCACAGCTGGCGGAGCGTGGTGCCACGGCTCAGCGCGCAGCCACGCTGACGTCGCGAAGCGGCAGGCGTTGTTTAGCTCTCGCTAAAATAACGCTTTGAATAGCTTTGCATCCGCGTCAATTGTGCCAAGTCTTTGCTGCCAAGAGGATCATATATAAAGTTTCTTTTTTTTTTTCAGCGCAGGCCAAATGCCCTCAGCTGGAATGCGCTGCCCCAAACCTTAACGTCGCTTGCTTCATTGGGGTTCGGAGGTGTCAGTGCAGATGCGGTAAGCATTGCAACTTTCCCTAAACATAGAGTCCGGTAGTAAGTCTCTTGCTAGGCGAATTCCATATCACGCAACTCGTACTCGTCTCGGCTACCGATGATCGGTGCAACCTGCATCTTCAAACAATGGTGCCTCTCACATATTGTCTGGTACAGAACTTGCGGTGGAGTGCATTGAAAAATTGTGATTTTTGAAAATATTCATACAATACCCCGCGGTGCAGTAGACTCTGAAGAGGTAAAACAAAACTCCACCGTTGTATGGGCATGCGATTACGTAGTTTAAGCAAAACAGTGGCATAGAATTGGAAATCTGCACTGCGTTATTAAGACTACATTAATGCAAATGATTAGACCTATCTCACTCATCAAGCACGCAACTCTTGGTAGATTGAAGGGAATCTTGGAGAGCGAGACCATATTAGTAAAGGAAGACGCCGTTCCTTGGAACGAATGCTGCCATGTTTACACAAATCCTTTCTATTGATGGAATGTTTGATCTTCTCTTTCTAATTTGGTTTTATTTTCCAGTTGGTGATCAGGACCCCTGTACGTCCTTGTTGCACCGCTGATGTCCCCCAGGCCGATCTCTCAGCTGCAACAGGAATGGCTATGGATGCTGGTGTCACTGCGGTGCGTACTATTAATTTTCCTATGGCAAAAGCCACTTCGAAAACACTGTGTCAGTGCTGAATGCCACAAAGATAACTGGTTGAAAAAGCATGGACTGGGAGCATATTGGAAAAATGATTTTATAGTCAAAATGCGCACGCACACACAAGTTCTTTCAACGCATGTACAGTCACCATTTTGAAGCTAGGATACTCCCATCTTCGTGCAAGAACGAAATCATTCCAGGTTTACTGTGCACTCGATATCAGAAACTTCCCAGGATCTTGGGGTTTACTGTTTATCGCGCGAATTTTGTGCCGTTTTTTTTTTGTAGTTCAACGATGGAAAATATACTGCTCATTTTGGTGTTTATTTCACATTCATGCTTGTATGACTTATCTTGCTGTCTGACTCTTCGAACTTTTTCGCATTTACCATGTGATGTGACGCTTATTTTAATTCAGAGTTCGCAAGTGACCGACGGCCTTTTCCAGAGGATTCGGCAAGGTTTCTCCTTGATAGTTTATGCTGACTGTGTCTGTGGCCATCTGTACAGTCCCTGGGCGTCAGGACCAATAAATAAACTTTAACAGACAACAATCTGTTCTCAATAACTCTGTCCGCTATTGTTAACCACTTATGAGACATGCACTTACAGTTAACTCTCTACGCTCCCTTGTTTCCTTTATGCCTTCCCATAGTGAGCTCATAAAGTGTCTACCTTGAGTGACACATAGCCAAAAATTCTGGACAGAAGCGTTTCTGTGCCAGAAACCGTTTATTAACACTATTTTCTCATATAATGTAACATTTCTCTATACATTCAATATATCGGCAGCTCGCCTGAAGGCAGTTCTGAATATTCTTCTATTACCTTTTTTTGCTGTTGTCAGAAGCGTTCGAAATTGGTTTTCTATGGCAGCCTTAACTGTTTGATGCGATCGATGGAAAGACTTTAGAAGAAATATTTTGCTACATATAAGAAGGGTAGACTATTACCTTCAATATTTCTATAAGAGTAACTTACATTTTTTTAATTTCTAAACTTTTTCCGAGAATGTTGTTCATAATTTCATTAATGTTGTTAATGAGAATGTTGTTCATTAGATGTTTTCTTCTGTGTGCTTTCCTGGAGGTCATGACGCACGCAGTGCTAAAAACTAAAATTAGTGAGGGAACTGTTTTTGTTTATGCTGCAAATGTGCAGGAACACAAAACACAATCAACTACACTTTCGCGCCTGCCTGCGAGTGCTTTAAGACGACGGTGCAAGTTGAGAATGACAGCTTCATTGCGGTGATAGTACTTTGAATTCTCCTAAATTTAGTTGCACAGCCAACTAAGAAAGAGTAAATAATATCGAGGATGAAGCCTTGGTTTACATAAAGTTTCCCCAGCGCTTAATAATCAACTACAGAAAAAGTTCGGCTTTCCCCTGGCCAGGTGCTCGCCTCCGCTGGAGTGAATTAAAAGTTTAGAAATTTTGTCTGGGGGTCTACTTTGGTAAACAAAAACGGCTTCTGTAACGGCCCCTCTCTTTCGAAAGCTGCATTTTAGGTCATCACTATTACCATCCTCATCAAAGTCACATTCAGTTATCTTTGTAAATCCAAGTTTTTATGTTTGTATGGGGCACTCAAAAGCTTTGCGAACTCTCGTCGTGCTTCGTACTTGCGACCACCAGGAAGACTGTCATCGCGTACTAACCATCCCTTCGCAGTTATGTCATACATGCCGAGAGTTGATGTGTATAAGTTTTCGTTTCTGCCTAAAGCAATTATAGAATGGAATAACCCTGACCGACACGTATTCAACGAAACTTGTTCACTTGAAACTTTTGTAAAAGAGCTGGAACTGTGTTGTACTCACTGACTATACCATTCCCACCCTGTAACAGCCCGCAAGGGCTAACAGTATTTGGAAATAAATAAAATAAATAAAAATAAAAATATGGGTACCTTGAACGGAGCTCCTTGTTGGTAATCACTGTTTGTAAATTTGTCCCACGTAGCATCTGAACTACATGTTTGGTATGACTTCAAGAGCAGTAGCCTTTCTAGGATATTCAAAGCGTCCTATTATTTATGACTCGCTGAGGTCTTAAGAACTGTTACTGAATTTTGGAACTCCTCAACCTTATAATAAGTGCTTTGGAAGTATTTATTCAAATGGTTAGCACCCGCCGTTGCACTCGTTCTTCTTTATTTTAGTTTTTATTTTCCAACTTCGTACTTTACTATGACCGACGTAAAGAAAAAACGGGCCTGAATTCGACGACCCTAGATAAGTAAGGTTTTCCTCTAACAACATAAATATTCCAAGCTTGGTTAATTTTGTTCACAGCGTTTGGTTTAGTTCCAATAATCGATTTGTGCAGGATTTCTTTCTGCTTTTCCAGCTTCTTAATTTTGTCTTTAGTCTATATATAACATCGCGGGGAATCCCGGGGTTAAGACGGGACTTATTTTTTTTTTTCGCATGTGACCAAATTTTTAAAATAAAACCGAAGTGTGTGACAAAACGTTGCCACGTACCACCGGCTTCAGGCAATATTGTGGAAAAATGTTCATTTAGGTCGTATCTTACTCTGGCATCGTGAGCTCTGCTGTAGTCTCTGAGACTATGTTTCCCTTGGTGCTTCAATCCTTCATTATCCCGAATAAAGATTATCATTTTTTTCTCAGAAATGTTAAATGTTACGGGTACTAACCCCCCCTTTTCCCTCATCCCCTAGAATTCCATCAGCAAAAAAAAAAGACCCAGAATTCAACTTCAACGATCCGGATTTTTGAAGATTTAGCCATGCCGGGGACAGAACATTATGTCTACTAGTTAGTCATTAGCTGAACATACGTGACTAGGATGGTTTCACTCAAATGCTGGCAAGTTGAAGCCGCCTGTTACCTTTAGATCTGGATATGCAAATGCAATTGAAGGGGACAATTAAGCGCCATCTTTATGGTATGGCGCGATAGCTTTAATAGGATAACACCCATATATGCAGAGTTGCTCATTCCTGACATTCATAGGTCTCTAGGAGTCCTCATACGACTCCGGGCGCAGTGGCGCAGTGGTTGATGCATCACAGCCTTGTGATGCAGTGTACTCCTCCCGAGTAATCTATCGCTAACAATAATTACTTTAACTCTCATCTCCCACGGTTGACAGTTTGCTCACAATTTTGTGGGCAGGTTGGGATGAAGCCACACAGTCACGTGATTAAAGTGGTCTATCTACGTTGCTTCTCAGGGGACTCTTCTTTTACAACACCGACGCAGCCGCATATGACGATGCCGGATTTTTTGCAGAAGGATGTCACAAAATTCGGCGAATTTTAGGAACAAACAAAGAAAAACCGCCGCGCGCACGGCGTCTCGCCGGCGCGAGCCCGATGGGGCAGAGGGAAAGCCCCCGCCGAGCGCGTGCCTCTCTCTCCACCGCCGCGGCGTGCGCCGAGGAAATGAGTCATCCCCGCCGATTATTCTCGAACATGCGAGTCGGTTCTACAGCTTACGGGGGGAAGAGGGGGAAGCCTTGCGTGCGCTAAGACATGTCCCCCTCCTCTGCACTCGGGCGTCGGCGACGCCGCCACGACGGCGCCACGCTAGAACACGCTGCAACCTTCTCGAAACGACTCCTGACTCTGACCAATGGGGACGCGCGGCCAGTGAGAAGAGAGAAGGGAGACAGCACTGCAAATGCTGCGTGTATGTGCGCGCCTACTTTGGCGCATACAACGAACAGACGTGAGAGCGAGCCTATAAAAGAAGGACGCTGACCGCTATCAGTCAGTCCGGACCGCCGTTTAAGCTTCATCGAAGCGCGCCCGTTCGACTCCCGGGAAAACGCCACTCGGCCAGCATCGGACCAACGAGGCAACGGTCGCCAGTCTGCGGGACTGCATCGTCATGGAACTCTGGTCGTCGGACTGCCGCAGTGCCCGGTGAACAAATTGTGTTTTGTTTGTTTACCTCTCTCTCTTGTGTTAGTGCACTTTAGGTGCAATATTGCCTCTGTATTGCATTCTCTCTCGAGTTTAACTTTGCACGAATTGCATTGTTTGTTAATCACTTGGTATGTGTTTGTACGAGTGATTGTGAAATCCTCTGTATCGTCTCAATTGCTGTATAAACTTTGTTATTGTTTGTGAACCTTTGGCTCCGACCCATTCTCTGGCTTGCGACCAGCGAAAGCTGGGCACCGAACGCCCAAAAACCTCTTGTCACTTGGTAGCTGGTCTTCGCTGAGTTTGCCACGATGAGTCGAGGGCATCTCCTTCGTGTCCGAGACCGCTACCCCCACACGCTCTAAGGGTGTCTGGGAGCTTCCCACGTAGAAGTGCGCGAAGTCTGGGTGACAAAGGAAGCCCAACGATATCGCATTAAAACTACCCGACATGGTTTTATAACATCACATACCACCTCTGGGAGCTGTCTTTCATTAACAGCTGATGAGTACTTTGAGACGGGCATAGACACAAAATTTCGGGTTGCAATAAATATCATCTGTTTCATGCATATAAGCACATGCCTTCTAACAAGTTTCAATCGTAGATGTTGAGCAGAACATATGTCATTATCATTCTGAACATTTTCCGACCAAACGGTTCGCATTTCTGCCCGCCTCCAATGGCATCCAGGAACACATGTCCCAAATATTGTGACGTCACCAAACCCACCTGTGAAAAACCAGCGCTTGCCGGCGACGCCGACGCTGTCCGCAATATGTTAGTCAAGGTTAGCCAGCAACCATGCCGTGAAGTTTCACTTCAGCACTGTCATATACCGAGACTGAAATTGCCTGCACGAACTCAGGTAGCACATAACAGCGAACCAATATTAGAAATCCGTTTGCAAAGCATGGCCCTAAGTTGGCCCAGAGTTCCTAATGAGTATCTGATACTGGCTTAACCACTCACTAACACATCCAGGGATAACACTGGTTGCTCGTATTCCCAGTACTGGCTGCGCCAGCGAAAAATCCTGGCCATCACGGACCAGGTTAGCCAGAATTGTCCCAATTTTTTCCATTGCTGGCTGTGCAATCTTAGAACCATGGCTATCACGGGTTATGTTAGCCATGGGACCGCCCCAGTTGGCCAGAATTGGCTATGCTATTCTAGAAAGCTGGCTATATTGGTCCAGCTTTGCGATCACTCATCGTGCGCTAAAAGTACACTAGCAAACGCTGGTCAACCCAGTGCCATCTGTTAAAATGCCATGACAACGTACAATATTGCTACAACAGAGAGAGAAAGTTAATTTTTCGAATTCGTAAAAACTTGACTTCAGCTTTCTGTAAGAGAAGTGGGGCCTGTCTGTCTGTATAGGCCTGTTTAATCTTAGTTTAACTATAATTGGCATGTATACGTTGCCAAAGTAGATGTTTTACGTTGATCTTTGACATCAAAGCGCATGTTCCTAGCAACATTATAACATATGAGCAGTATTAGGGTTGTAGCGCTGTGCTAATACTCTGGTACTGTACCTCTAGTACTGCAATTCTATCATGATACCGGTGCGACGCGGGAATTTAAGCGGAATACCACTTCAAGTGGCATTCGGACGCAACGGAGTTCTTCGGTGCTTCACAACAACTTTCAAACGCAGTCCGAACAATTCCAAACGCATTCTCTCGCTGTATAGCATGGCGCTGCTGACACCCAGCTTTTCTTTTGTCGCTCGCTGATTTTGAGTGGCACAACGACGTCACGACCACTTCGGTGGTGGTCATTGGACTGTGCTTATTCCACCACAGTTGAACCGGCAATTCGCATAAGACGGATGACGACCCCATCCAGAGCAACGACCACAGATGTATAGAGTTGGATCATTAATACTTCGCGACTAGAAGCGGCTGCAAATTACCGTTAAAGTTTCTTTTAAAATATCCCATAAATTTGGTATAATTAACGAATGCTTGCTGGCATGACCCAGTCGTAGTGATATGTGTAATTATATATGGCTTAGCAAAGCCGCTAATTACAAAATATATGCTTTGTTTGAGAAGTGCGCACACAGATCACATGCGGTGGCCTTAGTCCGATTTTTGGGCATAATAACCCGCCTATTTGTCGTGGAACATAATACATTTAAAAACCTTTTTGCACGCTCTGATCGCGCGAGTATCTGGAAACTAGCCCAAAGGCATTTCGTTCTAAAAACATCAAATACATTTCATTTGATTGAATTTTTAAGTTAAAACGAAAACTTCTTTCCTTCTGTCTACAGAATTCACTGCCACACTGCGCAGCCCACGTCGGCTTAATGGAGATTCCGAATCAGACTCACCCTTCGCCGCACCATAAAAGAGGTCTACCTTGAGCTCCGCCTCGACAAACGCCTTTACCCTCCCCCTCATCCATCACTCACGGTGCCGGAGTCTCGCCTTCTTCGCACATTCAGATGAATGCAGTTATCACCCCGTCCCGCCTCTTCCTCTATCGCTACCGATCGGACCCTTCCTGTCCCAACTGCCCCTGTATCTATGCGGGCCTGGCCTCTTCTATTGCCCGGCTGCTCAGCAGTCGGGTTCCTTCCCGCCACCCTCTCTATCCATCACCACCTGGCTCGACTGGCTTGGCGCTGAAGGGGAAGAACAGCGGCTTCTGGTCGCCCAGGCGGTCGACATGCTCGGCCTATAAATTATGGTCGATTAAAAGTCTTTTACTACTACTACTACTACTACTACTAATGGCTTTGGGCAGGTGTATTCGCTAAACCGTATTTTTGCGTAATTTTATCAACGTACAGAAAAGAAGCAGTGGCCTCGTAATATGGAATTATACGTTGAGCACGTGCGAAATGTTAGGCCGGCGCTTATTAAACGCACGTGGCCACGCGCTAAGAGATTCTTACGCTTCCGTACGTCGTGCCCCGTGATCGCACTTTTCCCCCTATTTTCCGCTGCGCTAATTCCTTCCTTTTGTGCAAATCGTTATGTTACACACTGCTGTTTTTTTTTTGCATTTCACTTCTCTCTTGCACAATTTTCATTAGGGCTGTGTAGCTGTTGCTCACGTCATTGCTTATTTACTCGCAAATTTTTTTTTTCATTTCGAACACCATCTTTAATAACTAAAATTATCGGTAGCAGTTGCGAATCACAATTCAACACGTTTTTGTTATTTTTTGCGTTTTTGCGTCAGAATTTCCCACCAACAAAAAAATTGGAGGCTTATCAAGGTTAAGCCCAGTGGATGCGAATCATGTCCTTAGCGTTTGGAGGCATCAGGACCGCATACACGCCCGGCGCAAAGACGGTGCCGCGGTTGGGGGCCCAGAGACTCACGCGACGGCGGGCGCGCGCCGCCTCATCCCTGGCGTGACGTCACATATCACGTGATGCAGCTATAGTGGCGCCGCCGCCGCGTCGCGCGCGACGGCGCGCACCGAAGCGAGGAGGCCTCCGCCGGGCGACGTCCGACGGAGCGATATGAGGCCCCATCTGCAGCCGGTGTGACGTCATCACGTGACGTCACATCATGTGATCTCACTTCAAGGTCAATGGTGGCCACCGCCGGGAGGCGACCGACGGCGCGATATGAGGCCCCACCTGCAGCCGGTGTGACGTCATCACGTGACCTACTTGAAGGTCAATGGTGGCCACCGCCGGGAGGCGCCCGACGGCGCGATATGAGGCCCCATCTGCAGCCGGTGTGACGTCATCACGTGACCTACTTGAAGGTCAATGGTGGCCACCGCCGGGAGGCGCCCGACGGCGCGATATGAGGCCCCATCTGCAGCCGGTGTGACGTCATCACGTGACCTACTTGAAGGTCACTTGAAGGTCAATGGTGGCCACTGCCGGGCGTCGCGCGAAGGCCCGAAACCTACGTTAATATGCTTCGCATAAAATATCGAAGATTCTTAGACGACCAGCGTATAAATGTACTAACAACAGGTGGCAGTTGACGCATGCTAACCGAGCTTGTTTGACACGTGTATCGTATATGAAACTATGAAAAAACATATTCTGCTTGCATAATACTTTATTCATTGTTTTACATTTTTGTGTTATTTTATGGTCACATCTTAAGCCATCTTGAACTAACAGAAGCCACATCACACGGCTCCACAAGTACGCGAGTGTCTGAAGTAGTGGCGAAACCCATCTGGAAGGTCCACGTTTTTCGCTTCAAATATTTAGGGCGTCGAACATGATGCTTTTCTTGCGGCTTTGTCACGATACTTTGGCGCTTCAGAGTTTCCCATTCCCTTCCGCTTTATTAGTAAGGCATGTTGTTTGGCCGCCGCGGTGGCTCAGTGGTTAGGGTGCTCGGCTACTGACCCGAAAGACACGGGTTCGATCCCGGCCGCGGCGGCCAGAATTTCTTTGAAGGAGAAATTCTAGAGGCCCGTGTACTGTGCGATGTCAGTGCACGTTAAAGAACCCCAGGTGGTCGAAATTTCCGGAGCCCTTCACTACGGCGTCTCTCATAGCCTTAGTAGCTTTGGGACGTTAAACCCCTTAAACCAAACCAAACCAGTAAGGCATGTTGACGGGCTAGTTGGTTTTCCATCTTGAAACCTGGAAAAAAAACCACCTAGCCGCATATAATTTCACGAGGACAAAAAAAAAGAGACGAGGAGACGCCTGTGGCGCCTGTCCGTTGTCTCCTCGTCTCCTTTTTTTTATCCCCGTGAAATTATTTGCGCCTAGGTGTTTTTTTTCCAAGTTTCAAGGTTGCTGTTTATACCTGTTGCATCTGCACTACCCGTCACTCATTCTTCAAGAATTTCAAACCTCTTTCAAAAGTTCGGCCCTCGTCCCCTCTCTCTTAAGTCCCATATCTCCCGACCTCTTCTCCCGGCTGAGCCCTTTCCATTTAGAGCGCTAACCCCTCCCCCCTCTCCCTACACCACGAAGCACTAATTTTCTTTGTGATTATATCACTTTTTCGGAGCCGTTTTTCTTCGCGCGGAGCTACGCACTTCGCCGCTCTTGGTCACTCCCACGATCTCCCTTTCTCCACCTTTCAGCTGGAAACTTTTTCGAGCGACAACGAAAGCTGTGTAAAAGATAATGACTCCCCCCCCCCCCCCCCTTTCGTCTCCCCTGCCCCTCACCTTAGAGCAGCGCGATGCATCACCGTGACACATCCTTGACTGGACAGCTCTTACCTTGGGTTGCACGGCGGCGCCCAACCACACAACAAGCGCGACGGAAAAGCAGGCCGACCACCTTTGTTATCTCATTGGTGGAGCGTGGGCGATGAAGCCATGCCTCCTCAGGGGCAGCGACTGCGGCCGCACACGTTTTTTGGCTGCGTGCCGCAAGGCGAGTGCAATGTAGACATTTGTAAAGAGCTCGTGAAATTTTTTATCAAGTCTGAGCTGGGCTGTGTGCGATACTTCGGAGGTGGCCGCTTTGAGGTCAACTGCAGGTTGAAGCACGCCATCCAGTGATTAAAGACTTAGCGTTCAAGCCTTAAATAATAGAAACTGCCACCTTCCGGTGTGCGCAGTTTGCTCACAATCTAATCGGCAGATTGTGATCACGCCACAAGGTCAGGTGACCTAGGTGGGGCCACCTAGGATGCTCCAGGGATTTTCGCTCACAACGTCGCCACCGTCGACGACGACAAAGCCGCAAGGATAGAGTTACCTGACGGAGGCCCGTGGGTGGAATGCAAGCGCCTAATATCTTCCGGAATAGTTTGGCGCTGCGGCATTGTGTACAATTGGAACATTATATTTTGTTAAGCGACACATTGTTCATTTTAAGGCCACAGTCTGCGCTAAAGAACCAGATGTCCTTTAATGCTGCACGTTCTTGATTTCAGCCAGCCATGAAAGGAGAGCACATCGCCCTGTGTTTTTTCCTGCTTGTCGCCGTAGCGCCTGCGGTTTCAGGTAAGCGCATATGTTCTCAGAAATGTCATTTTTTTGGGAGGCCGTTAGCCTCAGTATATAATAGCCGTATAGAATTTCCGCATGTTGAACATTGCTTTTCATTCAATTTTTTTCTTGCTATAATATTCTTGCTACAGTAGTAAAAGTGACGGCGAAATATTGCGTTGAAAATGTTGCTGACACTCCTAAATCCTGCCTGTTTTTCGCAAAAATTTCTCCTGTACTGATCGTTCACCAACTGGCCGAACGTTGCGCACTGCGCTGTTGGACGCCAAATGGCTCAATTCATGGGTTCCTGCGCTGAGAGTCTGATCGTGGTCATCTCTTCGAAGTTAGGAATAGGTGTGAAGGAATGCCATCATAAAGCTACCAAAATGCGCAAGTTCCTTAAACTTTGAATGAAGAATTGTTTCAAGTTTTTGACACGTGCTTAAATTATCTTTTTATTTCTCGCGGTAAGCACACAAACGTTTCAAACAATAATTCTCTCCTGGGCGATAACAAAGAAGCTGAAGATTCTTTCCCTCAATGAGTGAAACTCGTGGTCATAAGCTCTTGCAAGCCTGGCCAGTGTGCTCCAAATGTGGACGAATCATTTTTTTATTTTTCTTTCCCCTTGCTTTCTAAAAGATTTAAAAAATTGCGACGTTTCGGAAAAAAAACTTGTCTTGCAAACTATTCTTTTACTTCATACGGCGCCAAAAGCATGATCGAGCTTCTGAAAATATGTGTTACAAAGCGAATTGCGCACTTGTTTTCAATATTAGAGAAGCAAGATACGATCATTATTGTTTTAGCAAACGAATGCGTATCTTGTTAGTCCATTCTTTAAGGAAAGATCACAATTCATATCGTATTTTGCACTCAGAAATCTATAGCCACAGCGGCAAACGAGCAATAGTTTCCACATTGACGAACGTTCTCTGTACAATTTGTCATGAAAAACGGGCTCAGATAAGGTTATGCTGGAATGACGCCAGCCAGCATGGACGGCTCAGTTAAGCGTCAGCTGAGAATTCCTTCCAGAGTACACAACAAGATTGACCCCTAAAAAAATTTTTAGACAGTCTATAGAATGTCCATAGACTTCTGTCTATGAAGTCTATAGACTATAGACAAATTCTATGTACTAGCCTAAAGGCAACACAAATGCTATAGACAATCTATAGATGTATGGAAGTACACTTTGAGTATACTTTTCTCTATAGACTATGAATAGACAAAAGAAATATCTATAGGAAAGCAATGGAGCCTATGAGGTCTATAGACTGTCTATAGACTTGTTTTATAAGGGCGAATCAAGTGCTATCATCCCCGGCCAGTTTGGCGTTTCCTGAGCTAGATGAAATACACTGCATTGTAAAGGCGTCGCATATTTGTTTCCAGTGCTATTCGGCGCCAGCCTCACGTTTGCTCATTCCAGCAAAATTTTTAAGGTCTTCTTATGATCTAACTCTCTGCCGCCCTTGGCTCCATCGACTCTGTCTTGGAGCCTACTATTTTATTCCAGTAGGAAATCAGTTTGCCTGGAGAAATCTTCGTCCAATGCCTTTTCATTCTCATTTCGATATCTATGTAATTAACTCAAGCTAATGTTCTAATCATCGGTGCTTTTTCTGTTATTCTCAATCTCTCTTTTTATTCTCCTTTTAAAATTTAGCAACACTCTCTCCAGACATCCTTCAATACTTTTCCCTGGATGCGGTGTTTTTCTACAGTATGTGAATGGGGCACAGCGGTCATAAGCTCCTGTGTTCTCTGAGCTACGCTGCCTTTATTAACGCGATGCGTTTCAAAGCCTTCGCCTCGCAAGACCAAAACCTAAAATAATCTTTATAACATTTCTGTCGCGGCATATAGCAGTGACGAATGTTTGTAGCCAAGAATATATTGCATTCGTTCGTTTTTTTTTTATTTTCAGCTGAGCCTCCATGCCCACAGGTGTTATGTATTCCACCACACGTTAACGTCGCTTGCTTCATTGGCGTCAGGGAGTGTCAGTGCGGATGCGGTAAGTACTGCCAGTGTCCAGCATCAAGAACCCGAAAGAAGTTCCTTGCTTAGCGAACTGCTGCTGTGTCCCGATTAATCATCTAACTATTGTAGCGGCTTCTGATATAAGTTTTGACATGGAGCCCCAAACAATGGTGCCCGCGGCCCATAGTGTTCTACGCAAGAGCTCGATGCTAACCCATTAACATGGGTTAACATTAACATGCTAACCCATGTTAACCTTGCCGGGACTGTACAGTCGGGGACAAAAGTCTCCGGACCACGTGTTCCTCAAACGAAGCTTATAGCTCTACTATCAGACAGCGGCTGCAAACCGAACTTGTGGAGATGAAAGAACAAAAATTTAACTTTTACCTCCACAAGTGTGGTCTCCAGCCGCCGAGTAATAGCAGAGCTATCGGCTTCGTTAGAGGAACACGTGGTCCGGAGACTTTTATCCCTGACTGCAAGTGTAAACCCAATTTTCGGAAAACTATGTTTCTTGGGCATGGAAAGGATCGGATGGAAAGAGAGATTGTTGAGGCATATCACATTAGAAAAGCAGGTGGTCATTGTGCTAGCGCCGCTTCTTTGTCTCTTCTTGATAATGAACTAGCGTTTTTGGACCATTGCGGTTGATTGCCACGAGACGATAGTAGAGCTGTACCTAAGCTTTGGTTTCCGAAATAAAATTCAGTTGGAAGTGCAGCATATGTCCTGTCGTACCTGTGCCTATTTTGTCCCCGTTTTTTCGTTCTGCTACGTTTTCAATATAACCCATTAAAGCTTTACGGTTTCAGAATATGCTTTGAAAAGTACTCTAGGATGCAGCAAATTGCCGAGAGAGGAAGAAATGGATCTAATATGAGGGCGTAGCCCTTCGCTCCTCGAGCAGAAGCCGATCCGATCCTTATAACTAGAGACCGGATTTTAGGCAAATGCCTATTTTTTTCAACGCTTGCGCACCATTTTTACATATGAGCACTAATTAGGTGTTGACAATATATTTAATACTCTTTTTATAGTGCCTATAAATGCCTATTTTGGGTGTCAGTGCCTATAAGTGCCTATTTCCGACGTCGGTGCCTAAAAATGCCCTATTTTACAGAAAAGAGGCCTGAATTACGCTGTGGTTTTGCTTTCAGATTCTGTTTGCTTTCGAATCCATTTCGGTTTTGAGTAGAACACACACGTGACAACATTAGATGAAATCGTCAGTTGGATGTGGTGAACAGTGCACCTACGCCGGCTGTGTACACAATACCAACCACGTCAGCCGAAAATATCGAAGCAACCTTTTTCCTATTTTCTGCCATTTTATCGTGGCAGCTTGTTGATGACTTTGGCTGTTAGAGTGGTAGTTGGCCAAATGGCACCACATTTCGGAAAGTATACGGAGTTAGTTATAGGTTCGTCCAAATTATTCCTTGTTGGCTCCAATTGAAACCAACTGTAAAATGTTCCATAAACCTGCTGGAAACAGTTTAAGTGATTAAAATTTCCCCCTGGGTAACCTACCTGATTTTCGTTCCTTGTGCCCCAGCTGCATGCCATCCTCATCAAATGGCATTTGGCGGTAATCTTCTTGGAGAAGGTCACACTAGACAGCTGGCAGTCGTGCGTGCATACGAAAACACATTCGTATGCACACACTTTATTCGCATTTATTCGCATTTATTGAAGGCATTCGTGCATGCCTCCAATAATTAAGTTAAATTCCTGTGTGAGCGAAGACTGAACTCATTTGTCAGATGCATTGAATTGACAATGTTTCTATCAATTTCTAAATACATGTCCTCCTGTTAAGGTGTTCATTGTTTCTACTTTTGTACACGACAAGCGAATTGTTTCTTTCGAGGTATACCAAAGTGTTTTAAAAGGTTTGGTAACCGTCCCTTTTGCTCTGCTGAAGCATGTGTATGGTACGAAAAGTTGCGCGACAGGCTTAAAAAAAAAACGGTTTCCATGTTTGCACCTTGCTTAAGGTCCCAAATCATTCCTGCTGTGTTTTTGTTTTATTTTACGGCAGATATTGCGCGCTGAAGTGTGCACTTTTGATAAAGTTTATAGTGCCTATTTTTTTCCGTTAGGTACCTAAAATGCAATTTTAGCCGCCTATTTATGGCGCCTAAAACGTGCTTTTTAGTGCCTAAAAATCCGGCCTCTACTTATAACAGTACATCTACATAGCTTTTTGAACGCTCCTCAGTTGAAAACACTGAGATATAATTGTTTCTTTAAAGCGCGAACTATTGCTGGACCAAATGAAAAAGTTTCGGAAGATTATATTTTTCTTGAGAAAGACTGTTTGTGGGAAAGAACGCTGCACGTATTTTGCGAAGATGTGTTTTGAGGGACGAATTGTTCGATGTTTCATTTCTAACACGTTTATACCTTCCAGTGGCCGCACGGGACCCGTGTACTTCCTTGCAGAACCGCTCTTGCCCTCCAGGTCAAGCTCTTAGCTGCCACAGGAATGGCTACCAATGCAGGTGCCGATGCGGTGCGTACTGTCTGTTCTCGTGTAACAAAAGCCACTCGCAGATTACTGGCCCCACAGGTACTGCCTGCATCGCAACTGATTTGAAAGCCATATTTTTTGGAGCACAACGGAAACCTAATCTATGAATGCAGCGTGCAGACCCCCTCAAACATCCTTGCAACTTTGCCCTTTTTGGTGCAGTCATTCTGACGAGAGAGGTGTGTTTACAGGTTCACTGGTGCACTCGATCACAGTCGCAAATACCGCAGGAAATTGGCTTGCCTGTGTGATTCTTGCGTCATTTTTTTTTGTATCTCAAGGATTGTAACTGCTCTTTATTTTTCTGCTGTTTTCGTGTTCTCGCTCGTAAAGCATATGTTGCTATGTGATCATCCAAATGATTGCGTATTTAGCGTCTCATATTACTTTTTTTATTTAACAGTTCGCAAGTGAGCGGCAGACGTTTTGAAATGATTCATCAAGACGTCCACTTCATCATTTTTGAAGATGGCGGCGGTGGTCTTTGGACTCCTCTCTGCGCGTCAAGACAAGTCAATAAAGATTCAATCGTCAACACTTTCTATTCCTTAACTCTTTCCTCTCTATTACTAGCGAATTATAAAGTGAATTTTTGAAAAACCTGTTTTTTTTTTAAATGAAAACATCTATAGGTGAAACACGTGGAATATCTCTTGTGCACGTCCGAATGTTAAATAGGTAAACTCTGCGTATGAAAAGAACAAAAAGTCGGCTTCCTGAGGCATTGGATATACCATCAATAAAAAATAATAAAAAGTTCGTTTCCAGTGTTACTAAACTACGAGATCAAACATCTTACCACTTAGTCCTGATTCGTGCAAAAAATTGGTAAATTGGTAAATTGGTTTTTGAGGAAAGGAAATGGCGCAGTATCTGTCTCACATATCTCGGCGGATACCTGAACTGCGCCGTAAGGGAAGGGAGGAAGGTGGGAGTGAAAGAACAAATATTTGTGTCCTCTGCTGTTTGGATTGCCGCAAAGAACATCCAATTGTAATTACATTGATTAAACAAAAAGAGTGAGAACCTTCTTTACATGTTTAAAAACGAGAAGGAAGTATTTGCATGGCCGCGGCTAATAGATGCAATCAATCAGTGTTCAGTGCATGTGACGGCTGGGGCACTTACAAAGACTAGCAATGAGAAACCGATAAAGAATTATTTCTCTAAAATACAAAGATTCCTCGGTTTCCTCCCTCCTCCCCCAAGAGTGGTGGTAACGACTGTGACAGTAGGGAGGCGAAGAAAATGAATTAAATCAATAAAGAAAATAAAAAAAATAGGTGCAAAAAACGCCGCCCCACCTTCTCATTATCTATGCTTCAGTAGCGCATTGAAGGGTCTTTGTCCTTATTCCGACGCGTTTCTTCTTTGCGCAATACAAGGAAACTCATGAAATCGGGCCTTTGGCAGCTAGACCTTCCTCACTGCTCTCTGAAAGGTAAGGTACGCCGTTCTATCCTTCTTAAGCTGCTGCCAAAAACTGTGTCACGTGCACAAATCTCAGTTTACTCTCACGGTATCTTTACCTCATTATTCAGCCTCCGCTATATGAAATCCGCCGACGCTCAAATGTCTCTTCTCTTTATGACCTTCTTCGGTGCCAGATGCGGCTATATATTATTCCCAAGAATTTCTCAATGTCGAGATTTATATTCTGCAACCTTTCCTCATATTTCCTCTTCCTTGGGGCCTACTCTTTTAGCCTTAGAAAAACCAGCTATTTTTATTAAGATTTCTTGTCAAGTACTTTTCGATTTCAGCATTGATAAAATCTTCTTCCAGTTTCTAATCATAGCTGTTCTTTCTTTTAATTTGAACACTTATTTTCCCTCTTCCTGTTTAGGCCCATTGTCCTTTGTCTCAGATCAAGAATTTTACTTGAACCAAGTGCTTCTCCCCTGCATGCGAATGGGGCACAGCGGTCATGTGATTTTCTTTTAGTTATGCATTATAAAGCGTTTTCCTGAGTAGATGAGGATATAAAATAATATTTTGAATAGCTTTGCCTCAGCGAGAGCCGTGTTGAGTCTTTGCTTCCGAGAGTTTGATATATCAAGTTTATTTATTTTTTTTCAGCGGAGCCCGCTTGCCCCCAGCTGAGATGCGCTGCCCCGAACCTTAACGTCGCTTGCTTCATTGGGGACCGGAGGTGTCAGTGCAGATGCGGTAAGCATTGCGCCGTTCCTGAATATCAAGAGTCCGGTAGGAAGTTTCTTGCTAGCCGACTTGCATATGACGCTATTCGCGCTTGTCGCGGCTTTTGAACGCACCGGAGTATTGGAAATCTGCACAGTTTTATTAAGAATCCATTTCCCAAGAAACATTGCACCTATTTCATTCATCAAGCACTTAACTGTTGATAGACTGAAGGGGAAGGTTGGAGAGCGAGGCCATATTGGTAAAGAAAGAGGCCGTTCCTTGAAAAGCATGCTGCGCATATTGACACAAATCGTTTTTTCGATGGAATATTTGTTCTTTTCTTTCTAATTTGCTTTTATTTTCCAGTGGGAGACCGGGACCCCTGTACGTCCTTGTTGCACCGCTCATGCCCCCCTGGCCGATCTCTCAGCTGCAACAGGAATGGCTACGAATGCAGATGCCGATGCGGTGCGTACTGTTAATTCTCCAATGGCAAAAGTCACTTATAAAACACTACGTCTGTACTTAATGCCACAAAGTCCACTGATTTATAAAGCATGGACTGCGAGCATATTGGGAAAATAAATTTATTGTATACGATCACCATTTTGGAGCTAGACTGATCCCATCTCCGTACAAGAACGAAATGTTTTAAGGTTTATTGTGTACTCGGCGTCACATATATCCCAGGATGCGGTGTTTCGCTCGCGAATTTCACGCCATTTTTTGTTATATTTCAAGGATAGGAAATATACTGCTCATTTTGTTGTTGATTTGATATCCATGCTTGCATAAACATCTTGCTGTCTGGCTGTCCCAACTTTTCTGCATTCACCATGTCATGATGATGATGATAGTGAATTTTTATGCCGCAAGGGCATCTGCGGCCAAAGATCTCCATTTCACTATGTCATGTTGCGTTTTTTCTTTATTCGACAGTTCGCAAGTGACCGACGGCCATTTCCAGAGGATTCGCCAAGGTTTTCACGTCATCACTTATCCTGACTGGCGGCTGTGGTCTTCTGTACGGTCCATGCGCGTCAGGACCAATCAATAAACTTTAACAGTCAGCTTTTTTTCTCCCTAACTCTTCGTCCACTATCATTTGCCAATTGTAAAGCACGTACTTACACTTAACGTTCTACCCTCCCTTCTTTCCTTCATTCCTACCCTCAGCGAGCGCATAAGGCGTCCAGCTTGTATGACACGTACATACCGATCAATTCTGGAAAAAAGCATTTCTTAGTAGAAAACTATTTACGAACACAATTTTGAGGCGAAAGCTCTTAACAGAGTGATAACAGAGGCATAACGTCATGCAAATGTTGATGTATATATTTTGTGGCTGTATTTTCTTTTGTGCTTGTGCTGTTGTGCTGTTGTGATTAGCTGCCAGGCGATACCGCCGGCAGGGGGCGCAGGGTGGCCCTCAAGCTGCACCAACGCAGCTTTTTGCCTTGCGTCCTCTCTCCTCTGTTACTGATGTAACCTTGTGAGAGTTAATAAAGATGTATGTATGTATGCATATTGCTCACGCTCGCGGCCAAGGTCGCGTCCGGTGTAACGCTGTCTTCCATTAATAACGCGGCAACTAATCAGCATAGGCGAAAACGAATGGTAGCATCACATAGGGGGGACAAAACGTAACCCCGACGGCAAGTTTGTTGACTGTAGATTGATCATTTAATTAATTATAGCCAAATATAGCGAAAACCCAAAAACAACGAAATGCGCTGATATAGCTACGGGAACTGTGCGACGTCACATCCCCCGGAAATCATTACAGCATATTGAAAATTATCACAGAATGGGCGGAGAAACGCCGGATTTTGGTCAAATTTCATTAACAATTTGTAATTAGGCGCAATTTGTACTTAAGATCACAGGAAGATCTATAAAAAACAAAGAAAACAAAGAAATGCGTTCATATAGCGCCAACATCGATATAGCGACTGCAATGGTGTGACGTCGTATCTACCGGAAGTCGTCACAGCATAGTGAAAATTATCACATAATGGGCGTAAAAACACCGTTCTTGTGTCAAATTAGTTTGAAAATAGTGTAATTAAGCGTAATTTGTACTTAAGATCACCGAAAGGTCTGTAATTTCGGAAAAAATTGATCAAAATTGAGGAAAAGTACAAGTCAAATCAAACTAAATGACGTCGAAGCAGTGTGGTACGCCGCCAAACAACCACTGCCGACGAGCTGCGCATGCGCGCAGCGTGACGTCACCGCTTTCTCTCGCCACCCTCTCCTCCTCTGGCGTGAAATGAATTCAAGCGCGGCAAATTCAAATCAGTGCAATCAGTCGCAAACGGCTTGCACCTTCCCGCACATAAGAAATATCAAAGTGCCCCCAACGAATTTTTTTTTCATATAACGGAATATTTCATTATAACAATCAATACAGGGGCAGCTCACCTTACGGCAGTCCTGAATATTTTTTTTATTTTACTGGTTTTCCTAGCGTTGAAAGTGTTCCTCGTTGGTTTTTAGGATAGCCAGAACTCCCTACCGTGTTATTCATAACTCTCTGGGGTGATTAAGAGCTGATGCCGAATTTTGGCACTCCCCAACCTTAGAATAAGCGCTTTGGAAGTATTTTTTCAAGTGGCTACCACTCTCAGTTCCACTCAATCCTTTCTTAATTTTTACTTTTATCTTCAAATTTTGTGCTTTACTATGAGAGAGGTAAAAAAATATGTGGCTGAATTCGACGTGCTGAATTCAGTGAGGTTTTCCTCAAACAGCATAAGTATTCCTAGCTTGGTAAATTTTGTTGATAGCTTTTCATTTAGTCCCATAAATCCATATGTGCAAGGTATTGTCTGCTCTCTGAGCCGCTTAATTTGCGTTTAGCCTAAATAAATCATCGGGGAATCTTGGGGTGAAGATTGGATTTCCTTATTTTTTTTTCAGTCGTGACGAAATTTAAAACACAAAACTGAAGTGTGTGACAAAACGTTGGCACGCGCCACCGAATTCACGCAGTAACGTGGTTTGAAAATATTCATTTAAGCCATATAGCACTCTGACATCACCAGCTCTGCTGTAGTCCCTATTTGGAATCCGTGACTAGGTTTCCTTCTGTGGTTCAAAGCTTCGTTATCTCAAATGAAGAAACTTAATTTTTGTTAAGAAAGATCGAATGTTACGGGTAATAATCCCGCCTTCCCTCACCCCCCAGAAGTCCATCAGCAAAAATAAGACTCAGAACTGTACTTCGCAGAGTCGGCTTTTTACGATTTCACCCTGACGGAGACAGCACATTATGTCTGACAGCTAGTCATTAGGTGAACATACGTGACTGTGATGGTCTCACTTAAATGCTGGCAATTTGAAGCCGCGTGTTAACTACAGATTTCGATATACAAAGAAATTGAAGGGGACAATTAGGCACCATCTTTATGGTAAGATGCGATGGCGTCAATAGGTTCATTAATGCATAGTTGGTCACTCTTGGTATTCATAGTTCTCTGGGAGTAATCACACCACTCGTGGCGCTCTGATGCAGCGGCTGATGCATGACAGCTGTGTGATGCAGGGTGCTCTTCCCGAGGAACTTATCATCACCTAGGAGGAGGAGGAGAAAACATTTATTGCAACACTGTACTAAATTGGGAAACGGAGGTAGCGATGGTCATTGAGCTGGGTGGCAGACCATATTCCGGGACACCATATCTTGCTGACCCGAAAGACGAGATTCAAATCCCGGCCGAGGAGGGGACATACCGATGGAGGCGAAATGCTTGAGCCGGCGTACAGTGCGTTGTGAGTACCCGTTAAAGAACTCCGAGTGGTCGAATTTATACGGCGGCTTTCACTCTGATTCATGGTATGTGAGGTAATGCAGTAGACTGCAAGAGCTCAGTGCAGATCGGTAGAGTAGCCAATGTAATCGCATTGTGTAAAAGAGACAGCTCTCCAATAGCACTTTCTTAAAAATGGTGCTCTTGGGTCATTAAAGTTGTCACCCTAAGAGGTCGCCGCCTTACAAACAACCAACAAAACAAACAAAAGCCGACTACAACCTAAACAGATTATGGAAAAATTGAATGTCATTTTAAAATTGATGTATTTCAACATTTAAAAGCACCCCCTTATGTGCCTTGGTTACGCACACCCTATACGTCGTACGAGGCCAGAGCGCCGTCCATACGAACATATGTGCACAAAACTCTCGAAAATCCCTTTTCACCGTTTACCCATAAAATGAATGAATCATTAACGGCGGGTGAATACTTTTAAGAAGTGAATTAAAGGTAAGCAGTGCAATTTTAAACAGATATGATTGTTAAACGCTACCATAATTGTGTGTGACAAAGTTTACGCGTTCAACAAACTGAGTGCTACGCGCATTGGACCGTTTATTATTTTGTCCTATATGCTACAGGCCGCAGTACATGCGCATGCAAAGAGGATCGTGTAAACAAGGCAACATAGAGATTTCCACACGGAAGGTAGTAATTCAACGCCATGTTATAAGCGAATGGCGCACAGTGGCAGGCAACTGGACATCCAGCACCCCGGAAGTTTAAGATGTTCTTCAGCCCTTGTTTTGTTTGCAGTACAGCGTTGATCTCTCACGCAGGCAGGCCTCGGATGAAAATACAAGGACGCTCATTGAACTTTGCCTTGTGGTGGCAGCGGCTACCACAGCGCTTCATATGGGGCGTTCTCGCATCTCTTAATCTGTCCATCCATTCGTTGTTAAAGAATCAAGTGACCGTTCCATTCGATTCAGTTATGCGGAAGTGAAGGCTGTACCGGCATTAAAGGTATTCTTGTTACTGTTTAGTTCAAGCGTAAAGCCGGAAAGCCATTTTTTTTGTATATTGCTCTGTGGCACAGCTAGTTGGATATGTCTTTCTTGCTTTCGTGATCTTTTGTAAGGGTAGCGTGGTCTCATTTGCGGCGATTAGCAATGAACCCGGCAAAACTTTGAAGTCATTCATCGCTACTTGTAAAATAAACCAGAAGGAGTTCTCAGCCAGAACAGTTTGGGCGGAGAAGGTTTTACATGGAATGCTATGTCAACGTTTTATCTCAGCGCTGTTAGTAACACAGTAAACGTATTTAGATAAGTTTGCAGCGCAAATGGATTTTCAGATACTATTCTTTTGTGGTAGCGTCTAACGCATCAGTAATTCGGCGCTTTATAATAGAGTTATAGCTGTTTATCGGACGTGTGATTGCCTTGAAGGCAGAGAAGCAGCAAGGATACTGTTGTTAATACAATAGGTTTTATTTCTCTATAGAAAATTTCCCGATCGAAAGCAAGCAAGGTTTTAAATGAAGACAGGCAGTGTGACTCAAATTGAACTAAGTGTGGTGGGGAACAGCTTCCTGAAGACTCTGGTACTAACTTTCATTCTCCATTTTTATTCAAGTCTAATTAGCGACCACCTGAACTGCTATCGTTCGAAAGAAAATATCGGACGAAACGTTCAAGACCGCTTCAAGTAGCAGTACTCTGAAGTGTTTATAGAACGGCAGGCTTCACCTAGCTTGTTTGCCTGTCAAAAAAGAAAGGCCACGAAAAAAACCATCCACCTGACAATGCCGCTATTTAAACGCTTCCAAACAGTCATTAAAACAATCGAACTGTTTTATCTTAGAAGCACGTTGGCTGGGGTTGTTGTAAGCTAACGGTGCCATCAGGCCGGCGAGTATTCTGCTAGCATTTGGGGCACCGAAGCAATACTTAGATGGTAATCACGATCGCCAATGTTGTCCCACAGATCTGTGATCTGGCTGTTTTTTGTCTCCATGCGGACAATACCTTCAAATACTAATTCAGCGCTTTTGTTAGCATCTGGAGTACCGGCCAGAGTGTAGAATAAACGTCATAATATAGCGGGAAGCCTGCTTCTTATACGGTTGGTTTCATTGCCGGTAATCAATGCTTTCAAGTGACCAGTGTGGCTCTTCTGACGAGTTAAAAGAAGCGATGAGGACTCACCTCCCCGTGTTGAAATCTGGGCACATAGAATAGTGTTCAACATCACTGCACACTCGATATGAAGAACACAGTGGAGGCAATGCCAGGGCCACCTTAAGCATTGTCAAAAGAAGACGCATCGCCAGTCGTTGCCACTGACGCTTGTGATGGCTGCGAAATTGCCAGTGTTGAATGGTTGTGGAATCCAAGTGCACGTATCACGTTCCTATCGGGTAGACAGCACAAGCGGCATAATAACAGTGCGCAATGTGTGCACTCGATGTACATGAAAAACATCATTCCTCTTCCAGAGAAGCTCCACCTCGAATTATTTTGTAACCTTTAATATGCCTTGAATTGTTTTGTCACTCTTTCATGGAATACCTGAACAATCAGCTCGCGGCCGCATTTAAAAAGGAACAACTTCACGACTTAAACTGAAACTACCCACGCCCGCTTTATATCCAGAAACTATTGCAGCAGTCGTGCGAAATTAGACGTGTTCTTTCCTTCCCGCGTGCCTCCGCACCAACCACGTGAATTGGATGCAAGACGCAAAACCTGTTTGCTGAGCGCTTCGAGTAACAGAGTCCAGCTTGAATGGGAAAGGCGTTGGCATTCGTATACCTCTATGTGTACCTTAATTACGAGCAGTCTCTCCGCAACAACAGCGACAGGTGAGTTGCATGAACATGCTTACAGTTGAGGGCTAAGTAGAAAATCCGCCTTTTACTACCGATTAATTTTCTGTACGGCGTTAAGGTGAGTATGGGATAGAGCAGCATCTTGTTTAGTCACAATAACACATGCAATGTGTTGCGGTGTGCTGATTTTATTTTGCATTTGTAAAACCTAAAAAGCATCCTTAAGGCATCACGGCAGTAACTCTGAAAAATATTAAGTTCATAGGATCAAAGGATCAGCGAAAGGCAAACTAATAAACTCCAAAATTGCGGAGAAATTTTTTCAGATGAAGCAGTAAAGAGAAATTTCTGCGGAAATTTTCTTCTCCGATTTGTTTCGTGAGCAAGCGCATTCAACGACTTTAGCGGAACTTACGTGCAAGTGAAAAATGAAAACGGAAAATGCGGCGAGAGAAGCGAAGCAAGAAAACAGTAACAGCAGTTGATGTTAGCGTTGTTTTTTGTGTGCTTTCATTGCGTGCGTTTTTTCAAGTTGCCCAAAGTTCCGAAATATTATACTATAATTTCGCTGATGCGTTTTCCAATCAGCAACTCCACGAAACGACTTCAATGGGCCACGGCCCTGCTCTCCGCGTAATTTTCGTACCTGTTTTTTCAGACAATTTCAGCCTGAAAATTGCGATTTCTTGCAACATGCATGACCTTTTTGGTGCTTTACCTCAAGCAACACATGAGACTGTGTAACTAATACCTGTCGCACACACTGCACCTCGACCGTAGTGGCTCACTGACAATGGCTCTGGTGCTCAACCCTGTCCGATCACCGGAGGCGTGGCATGCACTCTTTCGAGGGACACGAAATGCAAAAGAACCCTCAGACTTAGACTATGATGCGTATTTGGCAACAACAGGTGGTTGAAACTAGTCCGCAGTCGCATTGTGTATTAGTCGATATGGCTGCAAAATGTATGTATTAGTCGTTTTGAAGATGCGCGCTCAAATTTTTCTGTCGCCTCATAGCGCTGCCGGAATTACGCCGATCTTGTGCTATGCGCCATCAAAAATCTTGCATTTACTGCCTCTAGAGATTTCACTGTCCTGTGTAGTGTTTCATGCTCTCTTTCGGCGCCGCAAAAACATCCTGCTTATCCTGCTAACATCGTGCTTCTAACATTATGCTTAACTTTTTTCACTGGTCTTGCTGTCGGTTGCTTCGACCATTTTCACATTCATGGAGCGACACCAAAAGCTAGCGGAGCTGCGGCTTTTATAGTTTACGGGTAGCCACATCCTGCTCGGGTTTTGTGTGGCCTCTTGCTCCGTGACCACATATTGTCGGCTGTCACAAGTCTATATAGAACTCACCGTGTAGGAGCATTTTTGTGATATACAGCAGGTAGGGAGCGTAAGAAGTACCAGTCATCTAGACACATTCTTGAAATGCGCGCATCAGCTGTAACAAAACCTTTCTGGCTGTCGATCGATAATTTATGCGCTCCGGTAGTGCTCCTTTCGTATTCTGAAAGATTGCGCAAAATGTGCATAAGCCAACAAGTACGCTTCGATAAAATCGGCTGCATATTAATAGCTTTTAATACGTATAAAGCCTCCAAGAAAACAGCTTCGTTTTGAATAGGGTCTTCAAGATCGTGTTTAATGCTTGAGAAAATTTATGTATCTTATGAACCGAATAAATGCCGAGGTGAATAATCAATAGGGCGACATACATCAGAAAATTTGCTAGCGCTGAATGAGGTCCAAGTGAAAGATGGAAGTGGGTATAAGCGGTTTTGCTCGGAAAACCTGCCTGCCAGGAGTAGCGCGAAGACTTGGATGGTCAGGCTATAACCGGAAGTGCAGGCCGTAGGTCAGTCAGTGCGACTTATTGTTTTCGTCCCTGGATCTCACTCTGACCCCTTCCGTTTTATGCTGTCATTCAGAAAGTGGCGGAACTGAAGTTGTCAACGTAATAATGAGGGGCGAAAGCTTTTGAGTTACATGAAGGTGGCGCGTGGCTATGTGCATGCGCATAAGCAGCTTCCGTAGCACTCCACCGCTATCGCCTAGTGTGTCATTAAAACCTCATGTTTTGTAAAGATACGCTGTTTTCCCGCCAAAACAGATATCCTGTAATGTTGCATCTTCTCATTTCAGCCAGCCATGAAGAGAGTGTATATCGCCCTATGCTTCCTCCTCATTGTCTCCCTAGGTCCAGTGGTTTCAGGCAAGTATACATGTTCCTTGAAACGTCTTCTTTAGACCGGCAGTCAGCCACCCACTATATTCCTTCTCTCGTATAGTATGTCCCAGCGTTTTATAGAACTTTACCTGCGAAAAATTATCTCAAAACTCTGTCGTCATCTCAAATTTCACCCTAAATATAGTACTAATTCTAGTATTCCCGTCTTTGCTGTGTGTTGGTAGCCGTCTGATCGAACTAGGGATGGCGTGTGGCCTCTAGTTCAACAAAGTAGCGAAAAATACAGGTACTTTCAAATTCCTACGAAGACCTGTTTGAATTTTTTCACGTATATAGAACATTTTTATTTATTTCTGCTTGTAAGTGCCCATAAAGTTAAAACAATTATACTTGACATGGTCGACCACAACAAAGATGCAGTTTTTTCACTGATTGAATAAAATGTTGAGAAACAAACCCTTGCAAGCCTGTGCAAAGTGGGGCTATTCTACAGAAGCCAAAGTGCTTTTTTTTTTCTTGGCTAATGAGTTCCCGAAGAGGATATATTGCCTGAAACAAATATTTCAGTGGACGTGACGCGGAACGCAAAATCGAGCAAGAAAAACAATTTGAACTCAAATGAATAACAAAAGTTGTTCCCACTGTTACACGTAGTATGGATCGCCCCGCCGCGGTGGCTCAGTGCTTACGGCGCTCGGCTGCTGACCGGAAAGATGTGAGTTCGATCCCGGCCGCGGCAGCCGAATTTCGATGGAGGCGAAATTCTAGAGGCCGTGTGCTGTGCGGTGTCAGTGCACGTTAAAGAACCTCTGGTGATCGAAATTTCCGGACCCTTTCAGTACGGCGTCTCTCGTAGCCTGAGTTGTTTTGGGCCGTTAAGCCCCTATAAAGCAACCAACCAACCAAACCAACCAACTTAGTAGGGATCAAGCTTGACAGTTTGATGACCTAATGAATGCGAAATCACAGCGCATCAAGAAATCCGGTACACGCAAGATTCTGCAGAGAAATCTGGAGCCCTACCGGGAAGAAAAGAAATTTCTTCGCTTATATATTTTTTCGAAATATCTTCGAAATATATTTCGCTTAACACGAAGGCAAAAGCATGGAAGCGGCTATGCCTTCTGTATAAAAGCATGACGCACGTGCTCCCACGGGAAACCAAACAACTAAAAACATTATGGGATAATCTCAAAAACTGAAGAAAGCGAACGCGCAACAGGCCAGGAGCGTGGTGGCCACAGGTACGTTTCCGCTTATTTTTTCCCCTGAAAAGCTGAAATCTTTTCTTCCCTCGGAAAGTTGCAAGTATATATTATAACGTTTTGCAGGCGGCGGACCACCGTCTGAACCATTGGACGACAGCCTTGCCCGAATCGAGGCGCTTGTGCCGCGTGTGACGGTGCGAATGGCAAATCACTTCGACAGCAATAGGTCGTCGCAGTCGCCAGCCAGCATGCCATCCAGACAGACCGACATTATTGGCGGCATGGTGCTAGGGAACGTGCAGCCTGAAGACGGCGTCATTGGTAAGCTTAACACCGTTTCTGCTACGACTACAATCGTTTCCGTGGTTCTGCGGCCACCTTCGCGCGCTTGACTGCTACGTAGTGAGTGCTCGATTGCTGCTAACGGCCAGTGCAATTGCGACCGACAAACAAATGGCTTGCTGGCCTCGCTTCCCGATATTGCCATCCCCAACCATTACAATATTAACGGCTTGACCACATATGTACTCTCTTAGGAATCAATATCTACATTTTTTTTGCTGCTATAAATGTTATGTACATTTCCCGTTTGTGGAGCACAGTCTGAAAAATTAACACATGAGCAAATTATGTAAAAAAGAATAGCCTCTTCCTGTGCCACTTTCTTCAGCTTGCCTTTTTCATGGAGAACTAGTGCCACTGTGTTACAAGGCAAACACTGTATGCCTGCTCTGAATGCACATTATAAAGTTCCATTGCAGCACATCTGCGTGAGCTTATTGTGCTCAAAGAGCACTGTAGAGTACATCATGCATTATGTGCCATTAAGGCGGTATAGTATAGACATGCACTGGCATAGTTGATGCATTAATTTTTTCTGAACTTATGAGTAAGGTGCCATGAAATCTGCTTTTCTTATGTGTCATTTATTGGTTTTGCTGCCAAACATAGTGAAATGTCTTATCAACACTCTTTTCCACAGACTTCGTGACGAGCCTAAGGAAAGGTGACCAGGGAGGGATCCTCAACAGTTCTGAGCTGAGCTGTCCAGCACCCCATCTTAGCCATAGCGGGCCATCAGTAGATGACACGGCCACAAGGGCTTCATGCAGCCATGATATAGAAGACGGAGGAGCCCAGGAAGGCTCTGTAGCTGAGGCAGTGGCCGGCCGTCGCCAAGGCAGTCGACTCACTGCCGTCGACACAGCACTGTTAAGGGAGCTGGAGGCATGCCTTCGTGCTTCAGAAGAAGAGCGCATTCAGAGGCGCATGGAGCATGAGAGAAGGCTGAAGCTGATCAATGATGAGCATGCCTTCAAGGAAGAACAGTATGCTGACGAAAGGCGGAAGCGCAATGCGTTGCATAAAATGAAAGTTCGAGTTTTAAAAGCAGAGGAACAGGTCCTGATTTTGAAGCGAAAAATTCTGCTAATAAAGCTGGAACTGCTAGAAGTAGGAGGCAATGTTGAACCTGTCCATATGCCACATATCGAATAAAGTCTTTTCATACAGTCATTTTTATCTGTCTTATAGAATCGCCATTGTCTGACCTACTGGGATCTCTTAGGTTGTAACATGCAGCATTATTCGCAGCTTACCTCTACTGAGTGTCCATATAGCTGCCACCTTTACTAGTAAAGCAACGCTAAATAAGGTGGCTCAGATGCTGAGTGCCCGAAAGTGAGTCGGGTTCACGCAAATCCGCACCTGCATCTTCAGGATCTGGCTCATTGCCATTAGGGATAGGATACCGCTAGGTGCAAGCAGCGTTATGCAGTGCTGCACATGCCGTTATTATTGCAGCTTACCGCTTCGTCGCTCCGTCAGCGTATCCAGTTTTGTCCTCAGGCAAGCAAAATGTCTCTTCCAGATTCCAAAAGCCCGCTCAATTGAATTTCATGTTTTAATATGACGCCTGTTGTAACTGCAAGGAACACGACAAAATGTGAGCTTGCGCATGTTTTGCATCACCTCAGCAAAGCCAATTCTTCCTTACCTTTCCTCTGAAGTTGTTCGAGGATTTTTCAATGGAGTCATCAAGAAGGGCATACAAGCTTAACCTTGGTCGCCAAGGAGAACGCCATTTACTGCCAGCTGCTCGTACATGATTGACACTCTACTGTTATCAAAAGTTTGACTGTCATGAACAGAGCCTGGCCAGCTTGTCACGACGCCGAAAAATTGCAGCTTGGGCCCTCAGACAACCTGTAAAAGCAGAAGAATGATTTCAGACAGTGGCCTGTGGATTGACGTACACTTCATGCGTACAGCTGCCATGTACAGTCATCCACACACTTGTCTAGAGCACTGAAACGGCTCGGCCTTCTCTGATTTTGTGTCATTTGTCACTACTTGATGCGCTTGACAAAGCTTTCTGAGGCACAATTTGTTACCCATTGCCATTGAAATGCGCATGCACTCTGGATAAGTATGTCGTCGAAATATATATAAATATAATGCCAAAAGTTACCAACAGCAATTTAACCTGCGTGCGTGCGTGTGTGTGTATGTGTGTGTGTGTGTGTGTGTGTGTGTGTGTGTGTGTGTGTGTGTGTGTGTGTGTGTGTGTGTGTGTGTGTGTGCGTGCGTGCGTGCGTGTGTGCCTGTGCGTGCGCCTGCATGCGCGTGCGCGTGCGTGTGCGTGCGTGTGTGTGTGTGCGCGCGTGCGCGTGCGTGCACATGCGTGTGCGTGCGCGTGCGTGTGCGTGCGCGTGCGTGCGTGCGTGCGCACAAGCTACAGTATCACCACCTCTGTGGCGCATGTACGGTGGTAAAGGTAAATTACGCTGCCAGAACTGCACAGCAACGGCCACGAACCAGCAGATGCTCTTCTGAACTTTTTTGCACGTTGGCAAAAAAATGCGAATTGCGCTCTTGTCAATTTTGCAAGTTTCAAGAAAAAGGGCCACTCACCTGCACATTTATAAAGAAGACCCCTTTTCTGTTTCTGAACACTTCGACATCGTCTCCACCGGGGCTTTTCATTGGCACACGAGTGCAATCGATGCACCCAGTAACCCCGGGGAATCTTCCGATGACATGAAACCTTGTCATGACTGGCCTCGTTTCGGCGGCGTTTGGCAGCCGGGCGTACTTAAGATAAAGACGCAAGCAGATAAGCTGTATCACCTCCAAGATGTTTCGGCAGACCGAGGGTTGAGACACACACACAAGGCGACCTACAACAGTTTGAATGGCACCAGTTCCATAAAAAACGCAGTGTGATGAGTACCTTCAACAGGGCAGGTAGCGGCGCTCTTCTGTTGTCAGTGTTTTTATGCAATCTCAGGTCTCCCAGTATCGCGATAACTGCTCGCTTTGAAAAACGATACCGGGCTAGAAACTCTTCACTATAATACTGAGAGTTGGTTCTGCCTGTCGGCCAGATGCCGGACTGGAGTCAATGTCGGAGGCTTGTAAACACTGCCGTAGAGAAGGTCGTGTGCGCGTCGCGGAAACCTAGCGTAGCTTTCGAAGCTATGGTCTCCAGATAGGCATCGCATGGTCATCATTCTTCCCTTTCCGCTTCACACAATATTAGTAAAAATAGCACCAAAAATCTTTGCGGCCCACAGAACGATACCAGCCGTCAGTGCACTGCGGGCATCTTAGCTGCGCACGGCACTAGTTCCACAGCCGAGCGTATCGTGCACAAAACCATGCGGGGAAGCATGCGTTCAGGTAGAAGAGCGAGGTTAGGAAGCATGTAGGTGTAATCATGTAGCATGTAGCATGTAGGTGTAAACATGTAGGTGTAGCATGCAGGTGTAGCATGTAGGTGAAGCATGTAGGTGTAAAGAAGTCTAATCTGTAAGAGTAAAGACACGATCGCACGAGAATTGATAGAAGCGCACCCAATATGTAAAAGTGGGAGCGCATGTGTTAGCACCCCGTCGATCATGGTATACAAAAAAGAAGATCAGTTTTTAGATATGCCATAATATCTGTGGAATCCGCTGTTCTTGTTGTGCCGCATTCCAGTTCCTACGCACGTGCATTCAACTGTGTTCACCCCTATCTGGCTTACACCCCCCCCCTTGTGTGTGATATATACGCGGCGGTTTATGAAGACATTAAAAGTGTTGCAAGTTAGCGCCTGTCCTGTCGTTTTTCTTCTACTTTGTGCCGTCTTGTTGCGCTTTAATTCTTGACAGCTGTGAACCAACATGCCCCGGAGAGTGTTTTACTGAAGCATGTAGACAGCATGCCGCCTCCCTTCGCGGGGGGAAGCACCAAGGAGGCCCTAACTCAGGGCCCCTTAGTAAGGGACGTTTCATAATTGACATCAGGCCGCCTTACGGTGCGTGACGCACCCTTAGTAATTTAAGGAGCGTTTTAGAATACGAGCCTAAGCCTCGCGACTCAGCAGCCACCGATACCGAATGCCGCTAGAGACGCAGCTTCGCGCTCGGCCCACCGGCGCGTCGGCGCCTCGACAGCGGCATGGAGTCCATTGTAGTACAGGGAGAAGACATATCACCCTCGGAAATGACCTCTACCAACGCGGCGAGGCGCGCGGCGCGCACTTCAGCTACGTGCTCTGACGTTATTCCGCGCATGCGCACAGCTGGCGGAGCGTGGTGCCATGGCTCAGCACGAAGCAACACTGACCGCGCGAAGCGGCTGGCGTAGTGTAGCTCTCGCTAAAATAATGTTTTGATTACCTTTGCATCGTCGTCAGTCGTGCCAAGTCTTTGCTGCCAAGAGGGTGATATATAAAGTTTCTATTTTTTTTCAGCGCAGGCCAAATGCCCCCAGCTGAAATGCGCGGCCCCAAACCTTAACGTCGCTTGCTTCATTGGGGTTCGGAGGTGTCAGTGCAGATGCGGTAAGCATTGCAACTTTCCCTCAACATCGAGTCCGGTAATAAGTAAGTGTCTTGCTAGGCGAATTGGAAATCCCGCAACTCGCACTCGTCGCGGCTACCGATGATCGGTGCAACCTGCGTCTTCAAACAATGCTGCCTCTCACATATTGTCTGTCACAGAACTTGCGGTGGAGTGCATTGAAAAATTGTGATTTTTGAAAATATTCGTGCAGTACTCCGCGGTGCAGTAGAGTCTGAAGAGGTAAAACAAAATTCCATCGATGTATGGGCATGCGATTACGTAGGTTAAG
Organism: Amblyomma mixtum; assembly: GCF_055824585.1. NCBI lineage: Eukaryota > Metazoa > Arthropoda > Arachnida > Ixodida > Ixodidae > Amblyomma > Amblyomma mixtum. Next base: position 74,852,970 of record NC_143019.1, on the reverse strand, counting down.
CAAAATAGTGCCATAGAATAGGAAATCTGCGCGGCGTTATTAAGACTACATTAATCCAAAACATTCCACCTATTTCACTAATCAAGCACGCAACTGTTGCTAGACTGAAGGGGAAGGTTGGAAAGCGAGGCCATATTGGTAAAGGAAGACGCGGTTGTTTGGAAAGCATGCTGCGCATATTTTACACAGATTATTTCTAGCAATGAAATATTTGATAGTTTCTTTTTAATTTGCTTTTATTTTCCAGTTGGTGATCGGGACCCCTGTACGTCCTTGTTGCACCGCTCATGTCCCCCAGGCCGATCTCTCAGCTGCATCAGGAATGGCTATGGATGCTGGTGTCACTGCGGTGCGTACTGCTAATTCTCATATTGCAAAACCCACTCAGAAAACACTACCGCAGTGCTGAACGTCGCGAAGACCACTGGTTGAAAAAGCATCGACTGGGAGCATATGGGGGAAATGATTTTGTAGTCAAATTGCGCACGCACACACAAGTCCTTGCAACGCATGTACAGTCACCATTTTGTAGCTAGGATTCTCGCATCTCCGCACAAGAGCGAAATAATTGCAGGTTTACTGTGCACTCGATATCACAAACACTCCGAATCTAGGGTTTACTGGTTATCGCGTGAATTTTGTGCCGTTTTTTTGTATTTCAACGATGGAAAATATACTGCTCATTTTGGCGTAGATTTTGCATTCATGCTTGCATGACTTATCTTGCTGTCATACTACCCGAACTTTTTCGCATTCACCATGTGATGTGACGTTTATTTTATTTCACAGTTCGCAAGTGACCGACGGCCTATTCCAGAGGATTCCCCAAGGTTTCTCCTTGATCGTTTATGCTGAATGGTGGCTGTGGCCTTCTGTACAGTCCCTGGGCGTCAGGACCAGCAAATAAACTTTAACAGAGAACAATTTGTTCTCTCTAACTCTTTGTCCGCTATCGTTAGCCAATTTTAAGGTATGCACTTACAATTAACTCTCAATGCTTCCTTGTTTCCTTTATTCCTTCCCATAGTGAGCTCATAAGTATAAGTTCATAAGTATAAGTATAAGCTCATAAGGTATGTGTCACCTTGAGTGACACATACCCAAAAATTCTGGTCAAAGGCGTTTCTGTGCGAGAAACCGTTCACGAACGCTATTTTTTTCATATAATGTAAGATTTCTCTAAAAGAATCAATATATCGGCCGCTCACCTGAAGGCAGTTCTGAATTTTTTTCTGTTAACTTTTTTTTGCTGTGGTCAGAAGCGTTGGGAATTGTTTTTCTATGGCAGTCTTAACTGTTCGATGCGATCGATAGAATGTCTTTAGGAGAAATATTCTGTTACATATAACATGATGTTGAGCGGATGTTGAGATAGATGTTGAGCAGAACACAATTCATTGTCATTCTGAATATTTTCCCACCAACCGATTCGCATTTCTGCCCGCCTCCAGTGGCGTCCAGGAACGCATGTCCCAAATATTGTGACGTCACCAAATTCACCTGTGAACAACCAGCGCTTGCCGGAGACGCCGACGCTGTCCGCAATATGTTTGTCAAGGCTAACCAGCGACCATGGCGTCAAGTTTCACTTCAGCGCTGTCATTGACCGATACTGAAATTGCCTGCACAAACTCAGGTAGCACATAACAGCGTGCCAATATTAGACATCCGTTCGCAAAGCATGGCCATAAGTTGGCCCAGAGTTCCTAATGAGAATTTGATACTGGCTGAACCTGGACACTAACACATGTGAACACTAACACATCCAGGGATAACACTGGTTGCTCGTATTCCCAGTACTGGCTGCGCCAGCGAAAAATCCTGGCCATCACGGGCCAGGTTAGCCAGAATTGTCCCAATTTTTTCCATTGCTGGCTGTGCAATCTTTGAACAATATATATCACGGGTTATGTCAGCCATGAGTCCGCCCCAGTTGGCCAGAATTGGCTATGCTATTCTAGAAAGCTGGCTATATTGGCGTAGCTTTGCGATCACTCATCGTGCGTTAAAAGTATACTGGCAAGCGCTGGTCAACCCAGTGCCATCTGTTAAAATGCCATGACAACGTACAATATTGCTACAACAGAGACAGAAAGTTAATTTTTCGAATTCGTAAAAACTTGACTTCAGCTTTCTGTAAGAGAAGTGGGGCCTGTCTGTCTGTATAGGCCTGTTTAATCTCAGTTTAACTATAATTGGCATGTATACGTTGCAAAGTAGATGTTTTACGTTGATCTTTGACATCAAAGCACATGTTCCTGGGGCAACATTATAACATATGAGCAGTATTAGGGTTGTAGCGCTGTGCTACTACTCTGGTACTGTACTATCGGGGACAAAAGTGGTATACCCCACACGACCGGAGCCGGAGCAACGGAAAACTGCATTTCAACGCCATTTGCAGGCGGCATCTCTGACCCAGACAACCAATCTGTGACCTTTATTAACAGTAGGCATGTTGCTTGACTCGTTTCAATGTTTCGTTCTTTTGCTCGCCAAAATACCGAGCGGCGCCGCAACAGCAGCAATCTGGTGGCCCTGTTTTCATTTTGTCTTCTTTTTTTTTAACGCGCGTTCGAGATATGGCATGAGAGCCGGCGCTCGCACCGTCATGATGCGATCAAATGCCCGCGCGCGCGTGGCTAACTAGTCGTGGAGGCAGCGCATTTTCGAAACATTGAAATGAGCCAAGCGACATGCCTGCTGATAATAAAGGTCACAGATTGGCTATCTGGGTCCGAGATGGTGCCTGTAGATGGCGTTGCAACGCAGTTTTCCGTTGCTCCGGCTCCCGCCGCGTGGAGTATACCACTTTTGTCCCCGATAGCACCTCTAGTACTGAAATTCTATCATCATACCAGTGCGACGCGGGAATTTAAGTGGAATACCACTTCAAGTGGCATTCGGACGCAACGGAGTTCTTCGGTGCTTCACAACAACTTCCAAACGCAGTCCGAACAATTCCAAACGCATTTTCTCGCTGTATAGCAATGGCGCTGCTGACACCCAGCTTTTCCTTTGTCGCTCGCTGATTTTGAGTGGCACAACGACGTGACGACCACTTCGGTGGTGTTCAGTGGACAGTGCTTATTCTGCCACAGAGGAAACGGTGATTCCCATAAGACCGACGACGACCCCATCCAGAGAAACGACCACAGATGTATAGAATTGGATTATTAATACTTCGTGACTAGAAGCGGCTGAAAATTACCGTTAAAGTTTCTTTTAAAGTGTCCCGTAAAATTTAGTATAATTAACGAATGCTTGCTGGTAGTGATATATGGTAGTGGTAGTGATATATGTAATTGTAAATGGCTTAGCAAAGCCGCTAATTACAAAATATATGCTTTGTTTGAGAAGTGCGCACACAGATCACATGCGGTGGCCTTAGTCCGATTTTTGGGCATAATAACCCGCCTATATGTCCTGGAACATAATACATTTAAAAACCTTTTTGCACGCTATGATCGCGCGAGTATCTGGAAACTAGCCCAAAGGCACTTCGTTCTAAAAGCATCAAATACATTTCATTTGATTGAATTTTTAAATTAAAACGAAAACTTCTTTCCTTCTGTCTACATAATTCACTGCCACACTGCGCAGCCCACGTCGGCTTAATGGCGATTCCGAATCAAACATAATAGCTTTGGGCAGGTGTATTCGCTAAACCGTATTTTTGCGTAGTTTTATCAACGTACAGAAAAGAAGCAGTGGCCTCGTGATATGGAATTATATGTTGAGCACGTGCGAAATATTAGGCCGGCGCTTATTAAACGCACGTGGCCACGCGCTAGGAGATTCTTACGCTTCCGTACGTCGTGCCCCGTGATCGCACTTTTCCCCGTATTTTCCGCTGCGCTAATTTCTTCCTTTTGTGCAAATCGTTATGTTACACACTGCTGTTTTTTTTTTTGCATTTCTCTGCTCTCTTGCACAATTTTCATTAGGGCTGTGTAGCTATTGCTCACGTCATTGCTTATTTACTCGCAAATTTTTCTTTTCGTTTCGAACACCATCTTTAATAACTAAAATTATCGGTAGCAGTTGCGAATCACAATTCAACCCGTTTTTGTTAGTTTTTACTTTATTGCGTCAGAATTTCCCACCAACAAAAAATATCCAAGATTCTTAGACGACCAGCGTATAAATGTACTAACAACAGGTGGCATTTGACGCAGGCTAACCGAGCTTGTTTGTCACGTGTATCGTATATGAAAGTATCAAAAGCGTATTCTCCTTGCATAATACTTTATTCATTGTTTTACATTTTTTTTGTTATTTTATGGTAACATCTTAAGCCATCTCGAACTAACAGTAGCCACATCACACTGCTCCACAAGTACGCGAGTGTCTGAAGTAGTTGTGGCGAAACCCATCTGGAAGCTCCACGTTTTTAGCTTCAAATATTTAGGGCGTCGAACATGATGCTTTTCCTGCCGCTTTGCAACGATACTTTGACGCTTCCGGGTTTCCATCCCCTCGTTGTTTATTAGTAAGGAATGTTGACCGGCTACTTGGTTTTGCATCTTGAAACTTGGGAAAAAAAACACCTAGGCGCAAATAATTTCACGAGGACAAAAAAAGGGACGAGGAGACGCCTGTGGCGCCTGTCCGTTGTCTCCTCGTCTCCTTTTTTTTTATCCCCGTGAAATTATTTGCGCCTAGGTGTTTTTTTTCCAAGTTTCAAGGTTGCTGTTTATACCTGTTGCATCTGCACTACCCGTCACTCATTCTTCAAGAATTTCAAACCTCTTTCAAATGTTCGGCCCTCGTCCCCTCTCTCTTAAGTCCCATATCTCCCGACCTCTTCTCCCGGCTGAGCCCTTTCCATTTAGAGCGCTAACCCCTCCCCCCTCTCCCTACACCACGAAGCACTAATTTTCTTTGTGATTATATCACTTTTTCGGAGCCGTTTTTCTTCGCGCGGAGCTACGCACTTCGCCGCTCTTGGTCACTCCCACGATCTCCCTTTCTCCACCTTTCAGCTGGAAACTTTTTCGAGCGACGACGAAAGCTGTGTAAAAGATAATGACTCCCCCCCCCCCCCCCCCCCCTTTCGTCTCCCCTGCCCCTCACCTTAGAGCAGCGCGATGCATCACCGTGACACATCCTTGACTGGACAGCTCTTACCTTGGGTTGCACGACGGCGCCCAACCACACAACAAGCGCGACGGAAAACCAGGCCGACCACCTTTGTTATCTCATTGGTGGAGCGTGGGCGATGAAGCCATGCCTCCTCAGGGGCAGCGACTGCGGCCGCACACGTTTTTTGGCTGCGTGCCGCAAAGCGAGTGCAATGTAGACATTTGTAAAGAGCTCGTGAAATTTTTTATCAAGTCTGAGCTGGGCTGTGTGCGATACTTCGGAGGTGGCCGCTTTGAGGTCAACTGCAGGTTGAAGCACGCCGTCCAGCGATTAAAGACTTAGCGTTCAAGCCTTAAATAATAGAAACTGCCACCTTCCGGTGTGCGCAGTTTGCTCACAATCTAATCGGCAGATTGTGATGACGCCACAAGGTCAGGTGACCTAGGTGGGGCCACCTAGGATGCTCCAGGGATTTTCGCTCACAACGTCGCCACCGTCGACGACGACAAAGCCGCAAGGATAGAGTTACCTGACGGAGGCCCGTGGGTGGAATGCAAGCGCCTAATATCTTCCGGAATAGTTTGGCGCTGCGGCATTGTGTACAATTGGAACATTATATTTTGTTAAGCGACACATTGTTCATTTTAAGGCCACAGTGGGCGCTAAAGAACCAGATGTCCTTTAATGCTGCACGTTCTTGATTTCAGCCAGCCATGAAAGGAGAGTACATCGCCCTGTGTTTTTTCCTGCTTGTCGCCGTAGCGCCTGCGGTTTCAGGTAAGCGCATATGTTCTCAGAAATGTCATTTTTTTGGGAGGCCGTTAGCCTCAGTATGTAATAGCCGTATAGAATTTCCGCATGTTGAACATTGCTTTTCATTCAATTTTTTTCTTGCTATAATATTCTTGCTACAGTAGTAAAAGTGACGGCGAAATATTGCGTTGAAAATGTTGCTGACACTCCTAAATCCTGCCTGTTTTTCGCAAAAATTTCTCCTGTACTGATCGTTCACCAACTGGCCGAACGTTGCGCACTGCGCTGTTGGACGCCAAATGGCTCAATTCATGGGTCCCTGCGCTGAGAGTCTGATCGTGGTCATCTCTTCGAAGTTAGGAATAGGTGTGAAGGAATGCCATCATAAAGCTACCAAAATGCGCAAGTTCCTTAAACCTTGAATGAAGAATTGTTTCAAGTTTTTGACACGTGCTTAAATTATATTTTTATTTATCGCGGTAAGCACACAAACGTTTCAAACAATAATTCTCTCCTGGGCGATAACAAAGAAGCTGAAGATTCTTTCCCTCAATGAGTGAAACTCGTGGTCATAAGCTCTTGCAAGCCTGGCCAGTGTGCTCCAAATGTGGACGAATCATTTTTTTATTTTTCTTTCCCCTTGCTTTCTAAAAGATTTAAAAAATTGCGACGTTTCGGAAAAAAACTTGTCTTGCAAACTATTCTTTTACTTCATACGGCGCCAAAAGCATGATCGAGCTTATGAAAATATGTGTTACAAAGCGAATTGCGCAGTTGTTTTCAATATTAGAGAAGCAAGATACGATCATTATTGTTTTAGCAAACGAATGCGTATCTTGTTAGTCCATTCTTTAAGGAAAGATCACAATTCATATCGTATTTTGCACTCAGAAATCTATAGCCACAGCGGCAAACGAGCAATAGTTTCCACATTGACGAACGTTCTCTGTACAATTTGTCATGAAAAACGGGCTCAGATAAGGTTATGCTGGAATGACGCCAGCCAGCATGGACGGCTCAGTTAAGCGTCAGCTGAGAATTCCTTCCAGAGTACACAACAAGATTGACCCCTAAAAAAATTTTTAGACAGTCTATAGAATGTCCATAGACTTCTGTCTATGAAGTCTATAGACTATAGACAAATCCTATGTACTAGCCTAAAGGCAACACAAATGCAATAGACAATCTATAGATGTATGGAAGTACACTTTGAGTATACTTTTCTCTATAGACTATGAATAGACAAAAGAAATATCTATAGGAAAGCAATGGAGCCTATGAGGTCTATAGACTGTCTATTGACTTGTTTTATAAGGGCGAATCCCGTGCTATCATTCCCGGCCAGTTTGGCGTTTCCTGAGCTAGATGAAATACACTGCAGGGTAAAGGCGTCGCATATTTGTTTCCAGTGCTATTCGGCGCCAGCCTCACGTTTGCTCATTCCAGCAAAATTTTTAAGGTCTTCTTATGATCTAACTCTCTGTCGCCCTTGGCTCCATCGACTCTGTCTTGGAGCCTACTATTTTATTCCAGTAGGAAATCAGTTTGCCTGGAGAAATCTTCGTCCAATGCCTTTTCATTCTCATTTCGATATCTATGTAATTACCTCAAGCTAATGTTCTAATCATCGGTGCTTTTTCTGTTATTCTCAATCTCTCTTTTTATTCTCCTTTTAAAATTTAGCAACACTCTCTCCAGACATCCTTCAATACTTTTCCCTGGATGCGGTGTTTTTCTACAGTATGTGAATGGGGCACAGCGGTCATAAGCTCCTGTGTTCTCCGAGCTACGCTGCCTTTATTAACGCGATGCGTTTCAAAGCCTTCGCCTCGCAAGACCAAAACCTAAAATAATCTTTATAACATTTCAGTCGCGGCATATAGCAGTGACGAATGTTTGTAGCCAAGTATATATTGCATTCGTTCGTTTTTTTTTTATTTTCAGCTGAGCCTCCATGCCCACAGGTGTTATGTATTCCACCACACGTTAACGTCGCTTGCTTCATTGGCGTCAGGGAGTGTCAGTGCGGATGCGGTAAGTACTGCCAGTGTCCAGCATCAAGAACCCGAAAGAAGTTCCTTGCTTAGCGAACTGCTGCTGTGTCCCGATTAATCATCTAACTATTGTAGCGGCTTCTGATATAAGTTTTGACATGGAGCCCCAAACAATGGTGCCCGCGGCCCATAGTGTTCTACGCAAGAGCTCGATGCTAACCCATTAACATGGGTTAACATTAACATGCTAACCCATGTTAACCTTGCCGGGACTGTACAGTCGGGGACAAAAGTCTCCGGACCACGTGTTCCTCAAACGAAGCTTATAGCTCTACTATCAGACAGCGGCTGCAAACCGAACTTGTGGAGATGAAAGAACAAAAATTTAACTTTTACCTCCACAAGTGTGGTCTCCAGCCGCCGAGTAATAGCAGAGCTATCGGCTTCGTTAGAGGAACACGTGGTCCGGAGACTTTTATCCCTGACTGCAAGTGTAAACCCAATTTTCGGAAAACTATGTTTCTTGGGCATGGAAAGGATCGGATGGAAAGAGAGATTGTTGAGGCATATCACATTAGAAAAGCAGGTGGTCATTGTGCTAGCACCGCTTCTTTGTCTCTTCTTGATAATGAACTGGCTTTTTTGGACCATTGCGGTTGATTGCCACGAGACGATAGTAGAGCTGTACCTAAGCTTTGGTTTCCGAAATAAAATTCAGTTGGAAGTGCAGCATATGTCCTGTCGTACCTGTGCCTATTTTGTCCCCGTTTTTTCGTTCTGCTACGTTTTCAATATAACCCATTAAAGCTTTACGGTTTCAGAATATGCTTTGAAAAGTACTCTAGGATGCAGCAAATTGCCGAGAGAGGAAGAAGTGGATCTAATATGAGGGCGTAGCCCTTCGCTCCTCGAGCAGAAGCCGATCCGATCCTTATAACTAGAGACCGGATTTTAGGCAAATGCCTATTTTTTTGAACGCTTCTTAGGCGCACCATTTTTACATATGAGCACTAATTAGGTGTTGACAATATATTTAATACTCTTTTTATAGTGCCTATAAATGCCTATTTTGGGTGTCAGTGCCTATAAGTGCCTATTTCCGACGTCGGTGCCTAAAAATGCCCTATTTTACAGAAAAGAGGCCTGAATTACGCTGTGGTTTTGCTTTCAGATTCTGTTTGCTTTCGAATCCATTTCGGTTTTGAGTAGAACACACACGTGACAACATTAGATGAAATCGTCAGTTGGCTGTGGTGAACAGTGCACCTACGCCGGCTGTGTACACAATACCAACCACGTCAGCCGAAAATATCGAAGCAACCTTTTTCCTATTTTCTGCCATTTTATCGTGGCAGCTTGTTGATGACTTTGGCTGTTAGAGTGGTAGTTGGCCAAATGGCACCACATTTCGGAAAGTATACGGAGTTAGTTATAGGTTCGTCCAAATTATTCCTTGTTGGCTCCAATTAAAACCAACTGTAAAATGTTCCATAAACCTGCTGGAAACAGTTTAAGTGATTAAAATTTCCCCCTGGGTAACCTACCTGATTTTCGTTCCTTGTGCCCCAGCTGCATGCCATCCTCATCAAATGGCATTTGGCGGTAATCTTCTTGGAGAAGGTCACACTAGACAGCTGGCAGTCGTGCGTGCATACGAAAACACATTCGTATGCACACACTTTATTCGCATTTATTCGCATTTATTGAAGGCATTCGTGTATGCCTCCAATAATTAAGTTAAATTCCTGTGTGAGCGAAGACTGAACTCATTTGTCAGATGCATTGAATTGACAATGTTTCTATCAATTTCTAAATACATGTCCTCCTGTTAAGGTGTTCATTGTTTCTACTTTTGTACACGACAAGCGAATTGTTTCTTTCGAGGTATACCAAAGTGTTTTAAAAGGTTTGGTAACCGTCCCTTTTGCTCTGCTGAAGCATGTGTATGGTACGAAAAGTTGCGCGACAGGCTTAAAAAAAAAACGGTTTCCATGTTTGCACCTTGCTTAAGGTCCCAAATCATTCCTGCTGTGTTTTTGTTTTATTTTACGGCAGATATTGTGCGCCGAAGTGTGCACTTTTGATAAAGTTTATAGTGCCTTTTTTTCTCCGTTAGGTGCCTAAAATGCAATTTTAGCCGCCTATTTATGACGCCTAAAACGTGCTTTTTAGTGCCTAAAAATCCGGCCTCTACTTATAACAGTACATCTACATAGCTTTTTGAACGCTCCTCAGTTGAAAACACTGAGATATAATTGTTTCTTTAAAGCGCGAACTATTGCTGGACCAAGTGAAAAAGTTTCGGACGATTATATTTTTCTTGAGAAAGACTGTTTGTGGGAAAGAACGCTGCACGTATTTTGCGAAGATGTGTTTTGAGGGACGAATTGTTCGATGTTTCATTTCTAACACGTTTATACCTTCCAGTGGCCGCACGGGACCCCTGTACTTCCTTGCAGAACCGCTCTTGCCCTCCAGGTCAAGCTCTTAGCTGCCACAGGAATGGCTACCAATGCAGGTGCCGATGCGGTGCGTACTGTCTGTTCTCGTGTAACAAAAGCCACTCGCAGATTACTGGCCCCACAGGTACTGCCTGCATCGCAACTGATTTGAAAGCCATATTTTTTGGAGCACAACGGAAACCTAATCTATGAATGCAGCGTGCAGACCCCCTCAAACATCCTTGCAACTTTGCCCTTTTTGGTGCAGTCATTCTGACGAGAGAGGTGTGTTTACAGGTTCACTGGTGCACTCGATCACAGTCGCAAATACCGCAGGAAATTGGCTTGCCTGTGTGATTCTTGCGCCATTTTTTTTTTTGTATCTGAAGGATTGTAACTGCTGTTTATTTTTCGGCTGTTTTCTTGTTCTCGCTCGTAAAGGATATGTTGCTATGTGATCATCCAAATGATTGCGTATTTAGCGTCTCATATTACTTTTTTTATTCAACAGTTCGCAAGTGAGCGGCAGACGTTTTGAAATGATTCATCAAGACGTTCACTTCATCATTTTTGATGATGGCGGTGGTGGTCTTTGGACCTCTCTGCGCGTCAAGACAAATCAATAAAGCTTCAGTCGTCAACACTTTCTATTCCTTAATTCTTTCTTCTCTATTACTAGCGAATTATGAAGTGAATTTATGAAAAACCTGTTTTTTTTAAATGAAAAACATCTATTGGTGAAACACGTGGAATATCTCTTGTGCGCGTCCGAATGTTAAATAGGTAAACTCTGCGTATGAAAAGAACAAAAAGTCGGCTTCCTAAGGCATTGGATATACCATCAATAAAAAATAATAAAAAGTTCGTTTCCAGTGTTACTAAACTACGAGATCAAACATCTTACCACTTAGTCCTGATTCGTGCAAAAAATTGGTAAATTGGTAAATTGGTTTTTGAGGAAAGGAAATGGCGCAGTATCTGTCTCACATATCTCGGCGGATACCTGAACTGCGCCGTAAGGGAAGGGAAGAAGGTGGGAGTGAAAGAAGAAATATTTGTGTCCTCTGCTGTTTGGATTGCCGCAAAGAACATCCAATTGTAATTACATTGATTAAACAAAAAGAGTGAGAACCTTCTTTACATGATTAAAAACGAGAAGGAAGTATTTGCATGGCCGCGGCTAATAGATGCAATCAGTGTTCAGTGCATGTGACGGCTGGGGCACTTACAAAGACTAGCAATGAGAAACCGATAAAGAATTATTTCTCTAAAATACAAAGATTCCTCGGTTTCCTCCCTCCTCCCCGAAGAGTGGTGGTAACGACTGTGACAGTAGGGAGGCGAAGAAACTGAATTAAATCAATATAGAAAATAAAAAATAGGTGCAAAAAACGCCGCCCCACCTTCTCATTATCTATGCTTCAGTAGCGCATTCAAGGGTCTTTGTCCTTATTCCGACGCGTTTCTTGTTTGCGCAATATAAGGAAACTCATGAAATCGGGCCTTTGGCAGCTAGACCTTCCTCATTGCTCTCTGCAAGGTAAGGTACGCCGTTCTATCCTTCTTAAGCTGCTGCCAAAAATTGTGTCACGTGCACGAATCTCAATTCACTCTCACGGTATCTTTACCTCATTATTCTGCCTCCGCTATATAAAATCCGCCGACGCTCAAATGCCTCTTCTCTTTATGACCTTCTTCGGTGCCAGATGCGGCTATATATTATTCCCAAGAATTTCTCAATGTCCCGTTCCAGATTTATATTCTGCAACCTTTCCTCATATTTTGTCTTCCTTGGGGCCTACTCTTTTAGCCTTAGAAAAACCAGCCATTTTTATTAAGATTTCTTGTCAAGTACTTTTCGATTTCAGCATTGATAAAATCTTCTTCCAGTTTCTAATCATAGCTGTTCTTTCTTTTAATTTGACCACTTATTTTCCCTCTTCCTATTTAGGCCCATTGTCCTTTGTCTCAGATCAAGAATTTTACTTGAACCAAGTGCTTCTCCCCTGCATGTGAATGGGGCACAGCGGTCATGTGATTTTCTTTTAGTTATGCATTATAAAGCGTTTTCCTGAGTAGATGAGAATATAAAATAATATTTTGAATAGCTTTGCCTCAGCGAGAGCCGTGTTGAGTCTTTGCTTCCGAGAGTTTGATATATCAAGTTTATTTATTTTTTTTCAGCGGAGCCCGCTTGCCCCCAGCTGAGATGCGCTGCCCCGAACCTTAACGTCGCTTGCTTCATCGGGGATCGGAGGTGTCAGTGCAGATGCGGTAAGCATTGCGACGTTCCTGAATATCAAGAGTCCGGTAGGAAGTTTCTTGCTAGCCGACTTGCATATGACACTATTCGCGCTTGTCGCGGCTTTTGACCGCACCGGAGTATTGGAAATCTGCACAGTTTTATTAAGAATCCATTTCCCAAGAAACATTATACCTATTTCATTCATCAAGCACTTAACTGTTGATAGACTGAAGGGGAAGGTTGGAGAGCGAGGCCATATTGGTAAAGAAAGAGGCCGTTCCTTGAAAAGCATGCTGCGCATATTGACACAAATCGTTTTTTCGATGGAATATTTGTTCTTTTCTTTCTAATTTGCTTTTATTTTCCAGTGGGATACCGGGACCCCTGTACGTCCTTGTTGCACCGCTCATGCCCCCCTGGCCGATCTCTCAGCTGCAACAGGAATGGCTCCGAATGCAGATGCCGATGCGGTGCGTACTGTTAATTCTCCTATGGCAAAAGTCACTTATAAAACACTACGTCTGTACTTAATGCCACAAAGTCCACTGATTTATAAAGCATGGACTGCGAGCATATTGGGAAAATAAATTTATTGTATAGGATCACCATTTTGGAGCTAGACTGATCGCATCTCCGTACAAGAACGAAATGTTTTAAGGTTTATTGTGTACTCGGCGTCACATATATCCCAGGATGCGGTGTTTCGCTCGCGAATTTCACGCCATTTTTTGTTATATTTCAAGGATAGGAAATATACTGCTCATTTTGTTGTTGATTTGATATCCATGCTTGCATAAACATCTTGCTGTCTGGCTGTCCCAACTTTTCTGCATTCACCATGTCATGATGATGATGATAGTGAATTTTTATGCCGCAAGGGCATCTGCGGCCAAAGATCTTCATTTCACTATGTCATGTTACGTTTTTTCTTTATTTGAAAGTTCGCAAGTGATGACGGCCTTTTCCAGAGGATTCGCCAAGGTTTTCACGTCATCACTTATCCTGACTGGCGGCTGTGGTCTTCTGTACGGTCCCTGCGCGTCAGGACCAATCAATAAACTTTAACAGTCAGCTTTTTTTCTCCCTAACTCTTCGTCCACTATCATTTGCCAATTGTCAAGCACGTACTTACACTTAACGTTCTACCCTCCCTTCTTTCCTTCATTCCTACCCTCAGCGAGCGCATAAGGCGTCCAGCTTTTATGACACGTACATACCGATCAATTCTGGAAAAAAGCATTTCTTAGTAAAAAACTATTTACGAACACAATTTTGAGGCGAAAGCTCTTCACAGAGTGATAACAGAGGCATAACGTCATGCAAATGTTGATGTATATATTTTGTGGCTGTATTTTCTTTTGTGCTTGTGAGTGCGCTCTTCCACTGCTGTTGTGATTAGCTGCCAGGCGATACCGCCGGCAGGGGGCGCAGGGTGGCCCTCAAGCTGCACCAACGCAGCTTTTTGCCTTGCGTCCTCTCTCCTCTGTTGCTGATGTAACCTGGTAAGAGTTAATAAAGATGTATGTATGTATGTATATTGCTCACGCTCGTGGCCAAGGTCACGTCCGGTGTAACGCTGTCTTCCATTAATAACGCGGCAACTAATCAGCATAGGCGAAAACCAATGGTAGCATCACATAGAGGGGACAAAACGTTACCCCGACGGCAAGTTTGTTGACTGTAGATTGATCATTTAATTAATTATAGCCAAATATAGCGAAAACCCAAAAACAACGAAATGCGCTGATATAGTTACGGGAACTGTGCGACGTCACATCCCCCGGAAATCATTACAGCATATTGAAAATTATCACAGAATGGGCGGAGAAACGCCGGGTTTGGGTGAAATTTCATTAACAATTTGTAATTAGGCGCAATTTGTACTTAAGATCACGGGAAGATCTATAAAAAACAAAGGAAACAAAGAAATGCGTTCATATAGCGCCAACATCGATATAGCGACTGCAATGGTGTGACGTCGTATCTACCGGAAGTCGTCACAGCATAGTGAAAATTATCACATAATGGACGTAAAAAACACCCTCTTTGTGTCAAATTAGATTGAAAATAGTGTAATTAAGCGTAATTTGTACTTAAGATCACCGAAAGGTCTGTAGATTCGGAAAAAAATTGATCAAAAACGAGGAAAAGTACAAGTCAAATCAAACGAAATGACGTCGAAGCAGTGTGGTCCGCCGCCAAACAACCACTGCCGACGAGCGGCGCATGCACAGCGTGACGTCACCGCTTTCTCTCGCCACGCTCTCCTCCTCTGGCGTGAAATGAATTCAAGCGCGGCAAATTCAAATCAGTGCAATCAGTCGCAAACGGCTTGCACCTTCCCGCACATAAGAAATATCAAAGTGCACCCAACGAATTTTTTTTCATATAACGGAATATTTCATTATAACAATCAATACAGGGGCAGCTCACCTTACGGCAGTCCTGAATATTTTTTTTTATTTTACTGGTTTTCCTAGCGTCGAAAGTGTTCCTCGTTGGTTTTTAGGATAGCCAGAACTCCCTACCGTGTTATTCATAACTCGCTGGGGTCATTAAGAGCTGATGCCGAATTTTGGCACTCCCCAACCTTAGAATAAGCGCTTTGGAAGTATTTTTTCAAGTGGCTACCACTCTCAGTTCCACTCAATCCTTTCTTAATTTTTACTTTTATCTTCAAATTTTGTGCTTTACTATGAGAGAGGTAAAAAAATATGTGGCTGAATTCGACGTGCTGAATTCAGTGAGGTCTTCCTCAAACAGCATAAGTATTCCTAGCTTGGTAAATTTTGTTGATAGCTTTTCATTTAGTCCCATAAATCCATATGTGCAAGGTATTTTCTGCTCTCTGAGCCGCTTAATTTGCGTTTAGCCTAAATAAATCATCGGGGAATCTTGGGGTGAAGATTGGATTTCCTCTTTTTTTTTCAGTCGTGACGAAATTTAAAACACAAAACTGAAGTGTGTGACGAAACGTTGGCACGCGCCACCGAATTCACGCAGTAACGTGGTTTGAAAATATTCATTTAAGCCATATAGCACTCTGACATCACCAGCTCTGCTGTAGTCCCTATTTGGAATCCGTGACAAGGTTTCCTTCTGTGGTTCAAAGCTTCGTTATCTCAAATGAAGAAACTTAATTTTTGTTAAGAAAGATCGAATGTTACGGGTAATAATCCCGCCTTCCCTCACCCCCCAGAAGTCCATCAGCAAAAATAAGACTCAGAACTGTACTTCGCAGAGTCGGCTTTTGACGAGTTCACCCTGACGGAGACAGTACATTATGTCTGACAGCTAGTCATTAGGTGAACATACGTGACTGTGATGGTCTCAGTTAAATGCTGGCAATTTCAAGCCGCGTGTTAACTATAGATTTCGATATACAAAGAAATTGAAGGGGACAATTAAGCACTATCTTTATGGTAAGATGCGATAGTGTTAGTAGGTTCATATATGCATAGTTGGTCACTCTTGGTATTCATAGTTCTCTGGGAGTAACCATACCACTCGTGGCGCTCTGATGCAGCGGCTGATGCATGACAGCGCTGCGATGTAGAGTGCTCTTCCCGAGCAACATATCATCACCTAGGAGGAGGAGGAAAAAACATTTATTGCAACACTGTACTAAATTGGGAAACGGAGGTAGCGATGGTCATTGAGCTGGGTGGCAGACCATATTCCGGGACACCATATCTTGCTGACCCGAAAGACGAGATTCAAATCCCGGCCGAGGAGGGGACATACCGATGGAGGCGAAATGCTTGAGCCGGCGTACAGTGCGATGTCAGTACCCGTTAAAGAACCCCGTGTGGTCGAATTTATACGGAGGCTTTCACTCTGATTCATGGTATGTGAGGTAATGCAGTACACTGCAAGAGCTCAGTGCAGATCTATAGAGTAGCCAATGTAATCGCATTGTGTAAAAGAGACAGCTCTCCAATGGCACTTTCTTAAAAATGGTGCTCTTGGATCATTAAAGTTGTCACCCTAAGAGGTCGCCGCCTTACAAACAACCAACAAAACAAACAAAAGCCGACTACAACCTAAACAGATTATGGAAAAATTGAATGTCATTTTAAAATTGATGTATTTCAACATTTAAAAGCACCCCCTTATGTGCCTTGGTTACGCACACCCTATACGTCGTACGAGGCCAGAGCGCCGTCCATACGAACATATGTGCACAAAACTCTCGAAAATCCCTTTTCACCGTTTACCCATAAAATGAATGAATCATTAACGGCGGGTGAATACTTTTAAGAAGTGAATTAAAGGTAAGCAGTGCAATTTTAAACAGATATGATTGTTAAACGCTACCATAATTGTGTGTGACAAAGTTTACGCGTTCAACAAACTTAGTGCTACGCGCATTGGACCGTTTATTATTTTGTCCTATATGCTACAGTCCGCAGTACATGCGCATGCAAAGAGGATCGTGTAAACAAGGCAACATAGAGATTTCCACACGGAAGGTAGTAATTCAACGCCTTGTTATAAGCGAATGGCGCACAGTGGCAGGCAACTGGACATCCAGCACCCCGGAAGTTTAAGATGTCCTTCAGCCCTTGTTTTGTTTGCAGTACAGAGTTGATCTCTCACGCAGGCAGGCCTCGGATGAAAATACAAGGACGCTCATTGAACTTTGCCTTGTGGTGGCAGCGGCTACCACAGCGCTTCATATGGGGCGTTCTCGCATCTCTTAATCTGTCCATCCATTCGTTGTTAAAGGATCAAGTGACCGTTCCATTGGATTCAGTTATGCGGAAGTGAAGGCTGTACCGGCATTAAAGGTATTCTTGTTACTGTTTAGTTCAAGCGTAAAGCCGGAAAGCCATTTTTTTGTATATTGCTCTGTGGCACAGCTAGTTGGATATGTCTTTCTTGCTTTCGTGATCTTTTGTAAGGGTAGCCTCGTCTCATTTGCGGCGATTAGCAATGAACCCGGCAAAACTTTGAAGTCATTCATCGCTACTTGTAAAATAAACCAGAAGGAGTTCTCAGCCAGAACAGTTTGGGCGGAGAAGGTTTTACATGGAATGCTATGTCAACGTTTTATCTCAGCGCTGTTAGCAACACAGTAAACGTATTTAGATAAGTTTGCAGCGCAAATGGATTTTCAGATACTATTCTTTTGTGGTAGCGTCTAACGCATCAGTAATTCGGCGCTTTATAATAGAGTTATAGCTGTTTATCGGACGTGTGATTGCCTTGAAGGCAGAGAAGCAGCAAGGATACTGTTGTTAATACAATAGGTTTTATTTCTCTATAGAAAATTTCCCTATCGAAAGCAAGCAAGGTTTTAAATGAAGACAGGCAGTATGACTCAAATTGAACTAAGTGTGGTGGGGAACAGCTTCCTGAAGACTCTGGTACTAACTTTCATTCTCCATTTTTATTCAAGTCTAATTAGCGAACACCTGAACTGCTATCGTTCGAAAGAAAATATCGGACGAAACGTTCAAGACCGCTTCAAGTAGCAGTACTCTGAAGTGTTTATAGAACGGCAGGCTTCACCTAGCTTGTTTGCCTGTCAAAAAAGAAAGGCCACGAAAAAAACCATCCACCTGACAACGCCGCTATTTAAACGCTTCCAAGCAGTCATTAAAACAATCGAACTGTTTTATCTTAGAAGCACGTTGGTTGGGGTTGTTGTAAGCTAACGGTGCCATTAGGCCGGCGAGTATTCTGCTAGCATTTGGGGCACCGAAGCAATACTTAGATGGTAATCACGATCGCCAATGTTGTCCCACAGATCTGTGATCTGGCTGTTTTTTGTCTCCATGCGGACAATACCTTCAAATACTAATTCAGCGCTTTTGTTAGCTTCTGGAGTACCGGCCAGAGTGTAGAATAAACGTCATAATATAGCGGGAAGCCTGCTTCTTATACGGTTGGTTTCATTGCCGGTAATCAATGCTTTCAAGTGACCAGTGTGGCTCTTCTGACGAGTTAAAAGAAGCGATGAGGACTCACCTCCCCGTGTTGAAATCTGGGCACATAGAATAGTGTTCAACATCACTGCACACTCGATATGAAGAACACTGTGGAGGCAATGCCAGGGCCACCTTAAGCATTGTCAGAAGAAGACGCATCGCCAGTCGTTGCCACTGACGCTTGTGATGGCTGCGAAATTGCCAGTGTTGAATGGTTGTGGAATCCAAGTGCACGTCTCACGTTCCTATCGGGTAGACAGCACAAGCGGCATAATAACAGTGCGCAATGTGTGCACTCGATGTATATGAAAAACATCATTCCTCTTCCAGAGAAGCACCACCTCGAATTATTTTGTCACCTTTAATATGCCTTGAATTGTTTTGTCACTCTTTCATGGAATGCCTGAACAATCAGCTCACGGCCGCATTTAAAAAGGAACAACTTCACGACTTAAACAGAAACTACCCACGCCCGCTTTATATCCAGAAACTATTGCAGCTGTCGTGCGAAATTAGACGTGTTCTTTCCTTCCCGCGTGCCTCCGCACCAACCACGTGAATTGGCTGCAAGACGCAAAACCTGTTTGCTGAGCGCTTCGAGTAACAGAGTCCAGCTTGAATGGGAAAGGCGTTGGCATTCGTATACCTCTGTGTGTACCTTACGAGCAGTCTCTCCGCAACAACAGCGACAGGTGAGTTGCATGAACATGCTTACAGTTGAGGGCTAAGTAGAAAATCCGCCTTTTACTACCGATTAATTTTCTGTACGGCGTTAAGGTGAGTATGGGATAGAGCAGCATCTTGTTTAGTCACAATAACACATGCAATGTGTTGCGGTGTGCTGATTTCATTTTGCATTGGTAAAACCTAAAAAGCATGCTTAAGGCATCACGGCAGTAACTCTGAAAAATATTAAGTTCATAGGATCAAAGGATCAGCGAAAGGCAAACTAATAAACTCCAAATTTGCGGAGAAATTTTTTCAGATGAGGCAATGTTGCAGTAAAGAGAAATTTCTGCGGAAATTTTCTTCTCCGATTTGTTTCGTGAGCAAGCGCATTCAACGACTTTAGCGGAACTTACGTGCAAGTGAAAAATGAAAACGGAAAATGCGGCGAGAGAAGCGAAGCAAGAAAACACTAACAGCAGTTGATGTTAGCGTTGTTTTTTGTGTGCTTTCATTGCGTGCGTTTTTTCAAGTTGCCCAAAGTTCCGAAATATTATACTATATTTCGCTGATGCGTTTTCCAATCAGCAACTCCACGAAACGACTTCAATGGGCCACGGCCCTGCTCTCCGCGTAATTTTCGTACCTGTTTTTTCAGACAATTTCAGCCTGAAAATTGCGATTTCTTGCAACATGCATGACCTTTTTGGTGCTTTACCTCAAGCAACACATGAGACTGTGTAACTAATACCTGTCGCACACACTGCACCTCGACCGTAGTGGCTCACTGACAATGGCTGTGGTGCTCAACCCTGTCCGATCACCGGAGGCGTGGCATGCACTCTTTCGAGGGACACGAAATGCAAAAGAGCCCTCAGACTTAGACTATGATGCGTATTTGGCAACAACAGGTGGTTGAAACTAGTCCGCAGTCGCATTGTGTATTAGTCGATATGGCTGCAAAATGTATGTATTAGTCGTTTTGAAGATGCGCGCTCAAACTTTTCTGTCGCCTCATAGCGCTGCCGGAATTACGCCGATCTTGTGCTATGCGCCATCAAAAATCTTGCATTTACTGCCTCTAGAGATTTCACTGTCCTGTGTAGTGTTTCATGTTCTCTTTCGGCGCCGCAAAAACATCCTGCTTATCCTGCTAACATCGTGCTTCTAACATTATGCTTAACTTTTTTCGCTGGTCTTGCTGTCGGTTGCTTCGACCATTTTCACATTCATGGAGCGACACCAAAAGCTAGCGGAGCTGCGGCTTTTATAGTTTACGGGTAGCCACATCCTGCTCGGGTTTTGTGTGGCTTCTTGCTCCGTGACCGCATATTGTCGGCTGTCACAAGTCTATATAGAACTCACCGTGTAGGAGCATTTTTGTGATATACAGCAGGTAGGGAGCGTAAGAAGTACCAGTCATCTAGACACATTCTTGAAATGCGCGCATCAGCTGTAACAGAACCTTTCTGGCTGTCGATCAATAATTTATGCGCTCCGGTAGTGCTCCTTTCGTATTCTGAAAGATTGCGCAAAATGGGCATAAGCCAACAAGTACGCTTTGATAAAATCGGCTGCATATTAATAGCTTTTAATACGTACAAAGCCTCCAAGAAAACAGCTTCGTTTTGAATAGGGTCTTCAAGATCGTATTTAATGCTTGCGAAAATTTATGTATCTTATGAACCGAATGCATGCCGAGGTGAATAATCAATAGGGCGACATACATCAGAAAATTTGCTAGCGCTGAATGAGGTCCAAGTGAAAGATGGAAGTGGGTATAAGCGGTTTTGCTCGGAAAACCTGCCTGCCAGGAGTAGCGCGAAGACTTGAATGGTCAGGCTATAACCGGAAGTGCAGGCCGTAGGTCAGTCAGTAGGTCAGTCAGTGCGACTTATTGTTTTCGTCCCTGGATCTCACTCTGACCCCTTCAGTTTTATGCTGTCATTCAGAAAGTGGCGGAACTGAAGTTGTCATCGTGATAATGAGGGGCGAAAGCTTTTGAGTTACATGAAGGTGGCGCGTGGCTATGTGCATGCGCACAAGCAGCTTCCGTAGCAGTCCACCGCTATCGCCTAGTGTGTCATTAAAACCTCATGTTTTGTAAAGATACGCTGTTTTCCCGCCAAAACAGATATCCTGTAATGTTGCATCTTCTCATTTCAGCCAGCCATGAAGAGAGTGTATATCTCCCTATGCTTCCTCCTCCTTGTCTCCCTAGGTCCAGTGGTTTCAGGCAAGTATACATGTTCCTTGAAACGTCTTCTTTAGACCGGGAGTCAGCCACCCACTATATTCCTTCTTTCGTCTAGTATGTCCCAGCGTTTTATAGAACTTTACCTGCGAAAAATTATCTCAAAACTCTGTCGTCATCTGAAATTTCACCCTAAATATAGTACTAATTCTAGTATTCCCGTCTTTGCTGTGTGTTGGTAGCCGTCTGATCGAACTAGGGATGGTGTGTGGCCTCTAGATCAACAAAGTAGCGAAAAATACAGGTACTTTCAAATTCCTACGAAGACCTGTTTGAATTTTTTCACGTATATAGAACATTTTTATTTATTTCTGCTTGTAAGTGCCATGCTTGTAAGTGCCATACTTGACATGGCCGACCACAACAAAGATGCAGTTTTTTCACTGATTGAATAAAATGTTGAGAAACAAACCCTTGCAAGCCTGTGCAAAGTGGGGCTATTCTACAGAAGCCAAAGTGCTTTTTTTTTCTTGGGTAATGAGTTGCCGAAGAGGATATATTGCCTGAAACAAATATTTCAGTGGACGTGACGCGGAACGCAAAATCGAGCAAGAAAAACAATTTGAACTCA
Source organism: Amblyomma mixtum (assembly GCF_055824585.1). NCBI lineage: Eukaryota > Metazoa > Arthropoda > Arachnida > Ixodida > Ixodidae > Amblyomma > Amblyomma mixtum. The sequence goes on along the minus strand of NC_143019.1, from coordinate 74,831,028 downwards.
AATGAATAACAAAAGTTGTTCCCACGGTTACACGTAGTATGGATCGCCCCGCCGCGGTGGCTCAGTGCTTACGGCGCTCGGCTGCTGACCGGAAAGATGCGAGTTCGATCCCGGCCGCGGCAGCCGAATTTCGGTGGAGGCGAAATTCTAGAGGCCGTGTGCAGTGCGGTGTCAGTGCACGTTAAAGAACCTCTGGTGATCGAAATTTCCGGACCCTTTCAGTACGGCGTCTCTCGTAGCCTGAGTTGTTTTGGGCCGTTAAGCCCCTATAAAGCAACCAACCAACCAAACCAACCAACGTAGTAGGGATCAAGCTTGACAGTTTGATGGCCTAATGAATGCGAAATCACAGCGCATCAAGAAATCCGGTACACGCAAGATTCTGCTGAGAAATCTGGAGCCCTACCGAGAAGAAAAGAAATTTCTTCGCTTATATATTTTTTCGAAATATCTTCGAAATGTATTTCGCTGAACACGAAGGCAAAAGCATGGAAGCGGCTATGCCTTCAGTATAAAAGCATGACGCACGTGCTCCCACGGGAAACAAACAACTAAAAAGATTATGGGATAATCTCAAAAACTGAAGAAAGCGAACGCGCAACAGGCCAGGAGCGTGGTGGCCACAGGTACGTTTGCGCTTATTTTTTCCCCTGAAAAGCTGAAATCTTTTCCTCCGTCGGAAAGTTGCAAGTATATATTATAATGTTTTGCAGGCGGCGGACCACCGTCTGAACCATTGGACGACAGCCTTGCCCGAATCGAGGCGCTCGTGCCGCGTGTGACGGTGCGAATGGCAAATCACTTCGACAGCAACAGGTCGTCGCAGTCGCCAGCCAGCATGCCATCCAGACAGACCGACATTATTGGCGGCATGGGGCTAGGGAACGTGCAGCCTGAAGACAGCGTCATTGGTAAGCGTAACACCGTTTCTGCTACGACTACAATCGTTTCCGTGGTTCTGCGGCCACCTTCGCGCGCTTGACTGCTACGTAGTGAGTGCTCGATTGAGGCTAACGGCCCGTGCAATTACGATCGACAAACAAATGGCTTGCTGGCCTCGCTTCCCGATATTGCCATCCCCAACCATTACAATATTAACAGCTTGACCACATATGTACTCTCTTAGGAATCAATATCTACATTTTTTTGCTGCTATAAATGTTATGTACATTTCCCGTTTGTGGAGCACAGTCTGAAAAATTAACACATGAGCCAATTATGTAAAAAAGAATAGCCTCTTCCCGTGCCACTTTCTTCAGCTTGCGTTTTTCATGGAGAACTAGTGCCACTGTGTGACAAGGCAAACACTGGATGCCTTCTCTGAATGCACATTATAAAGTTCCATTGCAACACATCTGCGTGAGCTTATTGTGCTCAAAGAGCACTGTAGAGTACATCGTGCATTATGTGCCATTAAGGCGGTATAGTATAGACATGCACTGGCATAGTTGATGCATTAATTTTTTCTGAACTTATGAGTAAGGTGCCATGAAATCTGCTTTTCTTATGTGTCATTTATTGGTTTTGCTGCCAAACATAGTGAAATGTCTTATCAACACTCTCTTCCACAGACTTCGGCACGAGCCTAAGGAAAGGTGACCAGGGAGGGATCCTCAACATTTCTGAGCTGAGCTCTCCAGCACCCCATCTTAGCCATAGCGGGCCATCAGTAGATGACAGGGCCACAAGGGCTTCATGCAGCCATGATATAGAAGACGGAGGAGCCCAGCAAGGCTCTGTAGCTGAGGTAGTGGCCGGCCGTCGCCAAAACAGTCGACTCACTGCCGTCGACACAGCACTGTTAAGGGAGCTGGAGGCACGCCTTCGTGCTTCAGAAGAAGAGCGCATTCAGAGGCGCATGGAGCATGAGAGAAGGCTGAAGCTGATCAATGATGAGCATGCCTTCAAGGAAGAACAGTATGCTGACGAAAGGCGGAAGCGCAATGCGTTGCATAAAATGAAAGTTCGAGTTTTAAAAGCAGAGGAACAGGTCCTGATTTTGAAGCGAAAAATTCTGCTAAAAAACCTGGAACTGCTAGAAGCAGGAGGCAATGCTGTACCTGTCCATATCCCAGATATTGAATAAAGTCTTTTCATACAGTCATTTTTATCTGTCTTATAGAATCGCCATTGTCTGACCTACTGGGATCTCTTAGGTTGTAACATGCAGCATTATTCGCAGCTTACCTCTACTGAGTGTCCATATAGCTGCCACCTTTACTAGTAAAGCAACGCTAGATAAGGTGCCTAAGATGCCGAGTGCCCGAAAGTGAGTCGGATTCACGCAAATCCGCACCTGCATCTTCAGGATCTGGCTCATTGCCATTAGCGATAGGATACCGCTAGCTGCAAGCAGCGTTATGCAGTGCTGCACATGCCGTTATTATTGCAGCTTACCACTTCGTCGCTCCGTCAGCGTATCCAGTTTTGTCCTCAGGCAAGCAAAATGTCTCTTGCAGAGTCCAAAAGCCCGCTCAATTGAATTTCATGTTTTAATATGACTCCTGTTGTAACTGCAAGGAACACGACAAAATGTGAGCTTGCGCATGTTTTACATCACCTCAGCAAAGCCAATTCTTCCTTACCTTTTGTTTGAAGTTGTTCGAGGATTTTTCAATGGAGTCATCAAGAAGGGCATACAAGCGTAACCTTGGTCGCCAAAGAGAACGCCATTTACTGCCAGCTGCTCGTACATGATTTACACTCTACTGTTATCAAAAGTTTGACTGTCATGAACAGAGCCTAGCCAGCTTGTCACGACGCCGAAAAAGTGAAGCTTGGGCCCTGAGACAACCTGTAAAAGCAGAAGAATGATTTCAGACAATGGCCTGTGGATTGACGTACACTTCATGCGTACAGCTGCCATGTACAGTCATCCACACACTTGTCTAGAGCACTGAAACGGCTCGGCCTTCTCTGAATTTGTGTCCTTTGTCACTACTTGATGCGCTTGACAAAGCTTTCTGAGGCACAATTTGTTACCCATTGCCATTGAAATGCGCATGCACTCTGGATAAGTATGTCGTCGAAATATATATAAATATAATGCCAAAAGTTACCAACAGCAATTTAACCTGCGTGCGTGCGTGTGTGTGTGTGTGTGTGTGTGTGTGTGTTTGTGTGCGTTTGTGCCTGTGCGTGCGCCTGCATGCGCCTGCATGCGCGTGCGCATGCGTGTGCGTGCGTGCGTGTGTGTGTGCGTGTGTGTGTGTGTCTGTGTGTGTGTGCGCGCGTGCGCGTGCGTGCACGTGCGTGTGCGTGTGCGTGCGTGTGCGTGCGCGTGCGTGCGTGCGCACAAGCTACAGTATCACCACCTCTGTGGCGCATGTACGGTGGTAAAGGTAAATTACGCTGCCAGAACTGCACAGCAACGGCCACGAACCAGCAGATGCTCTTCTGAACTTTTTTGCACGTTGGCAAGAAATGCGAATTGCGCTCTTGTCAATTTTGCAAATTCGAGAAAAAGGGCCACTCACCTGCACATTTATAAAGAAGACCCCTTTTCTGTTTCTGAACACTTCGACATCAACTCCACCGGGGCTTTTCATTGGCACACGAGTGCAATCGATGCACCCAGAAACCCCGGGGAATCTTCCGATGACATGAAACCTTGTCATGACTGACCTCGTTTCGGTGGCGTTTGGCAGCCGGACGTACTTAAGATAAAGACGCAAGCAGATAAGCTGTGTCACCTCCAAGATGTTTCGGCAGGCATAGGGTTGAGACACACGCACAAGGCGACCTACAACAGTTTGTATGGCACCAGTTCCATAAAAAACGCAGTGTGATGAGTACCTTCAACAGGGCAGGTAGCAGCGCTCTTTTGTTGTCAGTGTTTTTATGCAATCTCAGGTCTCCCAGTATCGCGATAACTGCTCGCTTTGAAAAACGATACCGGGCTAGAAACTCTTCACTATAATACTGCAGTGGGTTCTGCCTGTCGCCCAGATGCCGGACTGGAGTCAATGTCGGAGGCTTGTAAACACTGCCGTAGAGAAGGTCGTGTGCGCGTCGCGGAAACCTAGCGTAGCTTTCGAAGCTATGGTCTCCAGATAGGTATCGCATGGTCGTCATTCTTCCCTTTTCGCTTCTCACAATGTCAGTAAAAATGGCACCAAAAATCTTTGCGGCCCACAGAACGATACCAGCCGTCAGTACATTGCGGGCATCTTAGCTGCGCACGGCACTAGTTTTACAGCCGAGCGTATCGTGCACAAAACCATGCGGGGAAGCATGCGTTCAGGTAGAAGAGCGAGGTTAGGAAGCATGTAGGTGTAGCATGTAGGTGAAGCATGTAGGTGTAAACAAGTCTAATCTGTAAGAGTAAAGACACGATCGCACGAGAATTGATAGAAGCGCACCGAATATGTAAAAGTGGGAGCGCATGTGTTAGCACCCCGTCGATCATGCTATACAAAAAAGAACATCAGTTTTTAGATATGCCATAATATCTGTGGAATCCCCGGTTCTTGTTGTGCCGCATTCGAGTTCCTACGCACGTGCATTCAACTGTGTTCACCCCTATCTGGCTTACCCCCCCCCCCCCCCCCCCCCCTTGTGTGTGATATATACGCGGCGGTTTATGAAGACATTAAAAGTGTTGCAAGTTAGCGCCTGTCCTGTCGTTTTTTCTCCTACTTTGTGCCGTCTTGTTGCCTTTTATTCTTGACAGCTGTGAACCAACATGCCCCGGAGAGTGTTTTACTGAAGCATGTAGACAGCATGCCGCCTCCCTTCGCGGGGGGAAGCACCAAGGAGGCCCCGACTCAGGGCCCCTTAGTAAGGGACGTTTCATAATTGACATCAGGCCGCCTTACGGTGCGTGACGCCCCCTTCGTCATTCAAGGATCGTTTTAGAATACGAGCCTAAGCCTCGCGACTCAGCAGCCACCGATACCGAATGCCGCTAGAGACGCAGCTTCGCGTTCGGACCACCGGCGCGTCGGCGCCTCATCGGCGGCATGGAACCCATTGTAGTACAGGGAGAAGACATATCACCCTCGGAAATGACCTCTACCAACGCGGCGAGGCGCACGGCGCGCACATCAGCTGCCTGCTCTGATGTCACTCCGCGTATGCGCACAGCTGGCCGAGCGTGGTGACACGGCTCAGCGCGCAGCCACGCTGACGTCGCGAAGCGGCTGGCGTAGTGTAGCTCTCGCTAAAATAATGCTTTGAATACCTTTGCATCGGCGTCAGTTGTGCCAAGTCTTTGCTGCCAAGAGGATCATATATAAAGTTTATATTTTTTTCTCAGCTCAAGCCAAATGCCCTCAGCTGGAATGCACTGCCCCAAACCTTAACGTCGCTTGCTTCATTGGGGTTCGGAGGTGTCAGTGCAGATGCGGTAAGCATTGCAACTTTCCCTCAACACAGAGTCCGGTAATAAGTCTCTTGCTAGGCGAATTCCATATCACGCAACTCGTACTCGTCTCGGCTGCCGATGATCAGTGCAACCTGCATCTTCAAACAATGGTGCCTCTCACATATTGTCTGGTACAGAACTTGCGGTGGAGTGCATTGAAAAATCGTGATTTTTGAAAATATTCATACAATACCCCGCGGTGCAGTAGACTCTGAAGAGGTAAAACAAAACTCCACCATTGTATGGGCATGCGATTACGTAGTTTAAGCAAAATAGTGGCATAGAATTGGAAATCTGCACTGCGTTATTAAGACTACAATAATGCATATGATTCGACCTATTTCACTCATCAAGCACACAACTCTTGGTAGACTGAAGGGAATCTTGGAGAGCGAGACCATATTAGTAAAGGAAGACGCCGTTCCTTGGAACGAATGCTGTGCATGTTTACAAAAATTCTTTCTAGTGATGGAATGTTTGATCTTTTCTTTCTAATTTGGTTTTATTTTCCAGTTGGTGATCAAGACCCCTGTACGTCTTTGTTGCACCGCTCATGTCCCCCAGGCCGATCTCTCAGCTGCAACAGGAATGGCTATGGATGCTGGTGTCACTGCGGTGCGTACTGTTAATTTTCATATGGCAAAAGCCACTTCGAAAACACTGTGTCAGTGCTGAATGCCACAAAGATAACTGGTTGAAAAAGCATGGACTGGGAGCATATTGGAAAAATGATTTTGTAGTGAAAATGCGCACGCACACACAAGTTCTTTCAACGCATGTACAGTCACCATTTTGAAGCTAGGATACTCCCATCTTCGTGCAAGAATGAAATCATTCCAGGTTTACTGTGCACTCGATATCAGAAACTTCCCAGGATCAGGGGTTTACTGTTTATCGCGCGAATTTTGTGCCGTTTTTTTTTGTACTTCAACGATGGAAAATATACTGCTCATTTTGGTGTTGATTTCACATTCATGCTTGTATGACTTATCTTGCTGTCTGACTATCCGAACTTTTTCGCATTCACCATGTGATGTGACGCTTATTTTAATTCACAGTTCGCAGGTGACTGACGGCCATTTCCAGAGGATTCGGCAAGGTTTCTCCTTGATCGTTTATGCTGACTGTGACTGTGGCCTTCTGTACAGTTCCTGGGCGTCAGGACCAATGAATCAACTTTAACAGACAACAATCTCTTCTCAATAACTCTGTCCGCTATTGTTAACCACTTATGAGGCATGCACTTACAGTTAACTCTCTACGCTCTCTTGTTTCCTTTATGTCTTCCCATAGTGAGCTCATAAGGTGTCCACCTTGAGTGTCACATACTCAACAATTGTGGACAAAAGCGTTTCTGTGCGAGGAACCGTTCATGAACGCTATTTTTTCATATAATGTAAGATTTCTCTAAAAGAATCAATATATCGGCCACTCACCTGAAGGCAGTTCTGAATTTTTTCTTTTAACTTTTTTTGCTGTGGTCAGAAGCGTTAGAAATTGTTTTTCTATGGCAGTCTTAACTGTTCGATGCGATCGATAGAATGTCTTTAGGAGAAATATTCTGCTACATATAACAAGGATGGACGATTACCTTCAATATTTCTATAAAAGTGTCGCACCATTTTTTAATTTTCTAAATTGTTTCCCAGAATGTTGGACATGATTTCATTAGATCCTATCTACTGTGTGCTTTCCTGGAGGTTACGACGCACGTGGTGGTATCAACTAAAATTATTGAGGGAACTGTTGTTGTTTATGCTGCAAATGTGCAGGAACACAACACACAATCAACTACACTTTCGGTGAAATATTCTGCTACATATATATAATAAACTTTAGGAGAAATATTCTGCTACATATAACAAGGATAGACTATTACCTTCAATATTTCTGTAAGAGTATCTTGCAATTTTTTAATTTTCTCAAAAAATTCCTATAATGTTGGACATGAGTTTATTAGATGGGGTCTACTGTGTGCTTTCCTGGAGGTCATGACGCACGTGGTGGTAACAACTAAAATTATTGAGGGAACTGGTGTTGTTTATGCTGCAAATGTGCAGGAACACAAAACACAATCAACTACACTTTCGGAGAAATATTCTGCTATATATAACAAGGATGGACTATTACGTTCAATATTTCTGTAAGTGTATCTACAATTTTTTAATTTTCTAAACTTTTTCCCAGAATGTTGTTCATAATTTCATTAGATGCTGTCTGCTGTGTGCTTTTCTGGAGGTCATGACGCACGCGGTGCTAAAAACTAAAATTATTGAGGGAACTGTTTTTGTTTATGCTGCAAATGTGCAGGAACACAAAACACAATGAACTAGACTTTCGCGCCTGCCCGCGAGTCCTTTAAGACGGCGGTGCAAGCTGAGAATGACAGCTTCATTGCGGTGATAGTACTTTGAAATCTCCTCAATTTAGTTGCCCAGCCGACTAAGAAAAAGTAAATAAAATCGAGCATGAAGCTGTGGTTTACATGAAATTTTCCCAACGCTTAGTAATGAACTACACAAAAAGCTCCGCTTTCCCCTGCCGAAGTGCTCCCCTCCGCTGGGGTGAAAAGCTTAGAAATTTTGTCTGGGGGTCTACTTTGGTAGACAAAAACGCCTTCTGTAATGGCCCCTCTCTTTCGAAAGCGGCATTTTAGGACATCAATATTACCATCCTCATCAAAGTCACATTCAGTTATCTCTGTAAATCAAAGTTTTCATGTTCGTATGGGGCACTCAACAGCTTTGCGAACTCTCATCGTGCCTCATATGGGTACCTTGAGCGGAGCTTCTTGTTGGTCATCACTGTTTGTAAATTTGTCCCACGTAGCATCTGAACATGTTTGGTATGACGTCAAGAGCAGTAGCCTTTCTAGGATATCCAAAGCACCCTGCCGTGTTATTTAGGACTCGCTGAGGTCTTAAGAGCTGATACTGAATTTTAGAACTCCTCAACCTTATATTAAGTGCTTTGGAAGTACTTATTCAAATGGTTAGCATCCGCCCTTGCACTCGTTCTTTTTTTTAATTTTATTTTCAAACTTCGTACTTTACTATGACTGGCGTAACAAAAAAACAGGCCTGAATTCGACGTGTGGAGATAAGTAAGGTTTTACTCAAACAACATAAGTATTCCTAGCTTAGTTAATTTTATTCACAACGTTTGGTTTAGTTCCATTAATCGATTTGTGCAGGATTTTTTTCTGCTTTTCGAGCTGCTTAATTTTGTGTTTAGTCTATATATAACATGACGGGGAATCCTGGGGTTAAGACGGAACTTCGTTATTTTATGCGTAGCATATTGCAGTCACTCAGTTCAGCCCTTGGGCGCGGCCGGGCAGCCACCAAACCACGTGACGTAATGTCACGTGCTTTGGTGACGTCACGTCACCAAAGCATTTAAGACTGGCATAGAAAAGCAATGGGGTACGGCAAAAACGTTAATTGGAAAAGATGTAGACTGACGTCGGGTGATCTGCGGATGAATTGATCGTTATATTGAAATCGTCTATTAAGTGAAAAAGTGGTGTTCTTAAGCGGTTTCCAAGGCAAAAATGTTTTTGTTAAGGATTGTTTGGTATGGGTCATTAATTAACCGCTGGTAAATACTGGTAAAGCTGGTTCAAAGGGTGCAGAGAAACAAAATTTCGAACCCGAATAAATAATATGATTTTTTTTTTCATGCACATAAGGAGATGCCTTGTAGCAAGATTCAGTCGCAGATGTTGAGCAGAAAATAATTGAATATGATTCGGCATATTGTCCGAGGAGCTGGTTGAAATTTCCGCTCGCTTTTGCTGCAACCTTCTCCACTGTAGGACGGAGAGCCAAGGAGATTCTTTTAAAGTAATGCGCTGCGATAGAGCACAGCAAATGTCTATATTTTACTTTATCTCACTACACCGTCGTAAACGCTGTTCTTCCCGGTTTTGACGCTTGACAACAAACCACCAAAGTTTTCAACGCACTCAGCATTACCTGTAAAATACAGAACGAATTCTTTGTCAGAAAACTATATTCGAGAAGAAAATTGTACAGCCTAGTTTTTCCCTTTTTTTTAGGTTGTAAGTATGAATGCAAATGTGTATAATAAAGCACGTGGCACAAATATATTTGCGAATACGGTTGCCTTCTGGTGACTTCTAATGTCAGTAATTCAGCATCATTTAAAGAAGGCATAGCTGTTTGTCGGTTGGCTGCATCAACTTCAGGGCAGTAAAGCAAGAAAGATGTGATCTTTCTTTTCTTTCTCGTTCTTTCCAGAGTTCCTCTACCAATAATAAAGTAAGTCCTAAAACAACAACACTGTTTTCCACGAATGAATCTACCTGAGCGAGTTTCAGGGTAGCTTCGCCTAGCCAAAAGTATATTTTCTTTTCATAAACCTCAGGTGACTAAATAAGTAACTTTTAAACTCCTGGACTTAGCAAGAATGCAACAAACGTAAAGGTCGAGATAACTTTAAGGAACTGCCGCCTGTGGTGTTTTGGAAAAGAGATCCTTTTAGCCGCTTATACAGCTCCTTTGAAGTAAAACCAAATAAAAAAAAGCACTACTACGTGACAAGGCTATTTCAGGACTAGAGGACATCGTCTGAAAAAATTTTACTCCTTTATTGCAACAGCATGTGTCATTGGCCAGGAAGTTCGGGACAGCGCCGAGATTTGCAAATGCTGGCATGTTGCGGAATCGAATGCGGTTGCTGGGTCACTATCTGGGGGCAGCGCATGAGACGCTGACAGCGTTAGGCACCGAATGTACAGGTTGTTCCAGTATTAAAGGGAACAATATCTTAGCATTCAATTCATAAACTGCTACGTCATTATTTGAAAATTATATGGTAACAAGGTCATTTTCATCCCTCTTTAACTAGTTCAGTTTTCCTTTCTGTTCATAAAATCTGAAATTTTTTAACCTAATAAGAGCTCCGAAAAATGTCCGTCTGCTCAAAGAGGTGGTTCTCTTTCATATTGGCGGGACACATACTCGGATGCGACATAAAACGTATGGTTTCTATTCATGACATGCCCTGCTTAGAAATAACTGGCACGCATAATACCATAAAAAACCTACAGCACTGCCAGCTCCTTCAATTTCAAAAGTTTTTAATGAAGTTTTCTCAAGTTCACAACTAATTGCCTTCAAAAAAGGACTCAAACTCGCTTTTCAGGGTGTGTCAAGAATATTTCGTTGCCAGGCAATCCCCGAGGGGGACGACCTAACAGATAATTTGATTTAAATGGATGTTTTGAGAGCAACGGAGTTCTTAGTGTACTTCGTATGGACAATTTATTTTAAATCCTTCCTAAAGGGTACAACGTCGTAAACATCGTACCTGGGAGTTTTCCAGGGTGATTTGCGACTAATATTTGGACAATTTCATCCTTATGCCAGATTTTTTCATTATTATTTTTCGTGTAAATTTGTAGAAAAGGCACATAATTATTAGATGATGCATTATACACCAATCTTATACGGCACTAAATTCCAGTTGCGTAGGGCTCCCATTCTTTATAAAAGCCTTCGTTACTTTTAACTGGGATCCCGCTCAATGGAGTGGTGGTTTTACAGTTAGGAGATATTTGCGTCGTTTTTTAAACGTTTGCCTTAAGCGATTAGGAGCCCTTGTATAATTGAGCATTTATAACATACATTGCATTCACTCCGTAAACCTCTAGAATATCAGCAAGATTTTTTTTGTGAAAAAATGGTGCTTTCCTGTCTTCGCACTGTCTTCATTATGAACACTCTTATTATAACTTTCGTACATGTACTTACACCAGGTGGACCATACGACTTCGAAGTTTAAAATTATTAGTTCAGATTTCTGAGACTTTTTAGTAGGCAAGTGCACCTCTTTTTGAGAATTCTGTGATTTTTAAGGATTCAAACGTAAATAAGCCGTTGGTAAAGCACGCCAAATTTTTTTCCTTTAGCGTTTAAAATATTGATGCAATCGGCGATGGAATTTTAGCGACTAGAAGTACCAAGGGACTGCGGCGTAGCTCGGCCTGACATGACGGAAGGTAAGATTTCAAATCTGTTTGCGCTGTCCTAAAACGACGTTCTGTCCTGCCTCGCTGGATGCTGCCAAACAAGGCTAGGCGGGCTTTGCCTTCGATGGAGTTTTTTTTTTCCTTCAAAGAAAGCATTCATGCACTAAAAGTGTCCCTGTGCCGCTGAGACGTCCTCCCGCGCCTCCCTCTTGGCGCTGTGCGCTGCATAGAAGCTTTAATACCGTCGCGATTCTATTAAACGATTACGTCACCAGTTCAAACACTAGCCCAAAAGGAGTTCACATGCTTTACCTGCAAGTTTCACACATTTGACCCCTTTAAGATTGTCCATTGCTAAAACCTATTTTCTCTTTAAAGGAGGAATAAACCTTTACGACTATTCTGAAATTGGCGTTGTATCTGTAATTTTGAGCGTAACGCTCGTAGATTAGAAAAATTGTTTTGAACATAAAAAAAGAGATTTTAGCACTAAAGAATTGGTGAGTCTGGAATATTTCGACAAAAATGGCAACCTACCCGCAGTTACACGGCACCGCAAATGCGTTTTCCAAGAATTATCTTGTCCCAGAACGAACACTTGTTTAAAAAGTTGTTGTTTAAAAGCGTGTTTAAAAAGTTTTTGGCTACTCTAACAAAAATTTTGCTGTGAAGATTGTGAGAGGGAAGTTTTAGTTGTTGACTGCACCTAGCGAGGCGGTGAAATGCAATTTATACTGGCGAGGGCATTCTATAGAGGCACGGGTAAGTTCAGTTTTACATGACTGTAACTTTCGAGGAACGTCTGGCGCTATTTTTTTCCGGTCGGCATATTTCGCGGCCACTATTGATTCCGTAAGGTCGTAAAATGTTACCGTCATTTGTGTTTCTTTGTGTGCCGAATTGGTCCTGCTCTGTAGTTGGGCTGTCATCATTACAAACATTTAATTACTACTCTTTTCTATGTACACCGTGCACACCATAGGCTTCGAAGTTTAAAATTGGTAGCACAAATTTATGGCGCTTTTCAACGGCCTCGGAGTGGAGTCAAAAATGTACTTCTAGACAACGGACTCAGCCAGTACCTCCGGAGGAGCTATAGAACCTTCAGAAGTACAGAAACTTCACAAGGAAGTTTTGGAAGCAAAACTACTTAGTGGATCGCGGACACAGGTTTGCACCCTCTAGAACCAAACCTATTGCCACTGAGGAAAAGCACATGCATGCGCAATTTCTTGACGCAATGAAACTCGTTTCGTACCTTTCTGGCCTGCATTGATATATACAAAAAGCTGGCACCCTGGAGCCAATGAAAAAATATCTTGAGAAACACCTTCAACTATTTCGTCTTGATTTGCAGAGAACGCTTGACCAATCACTTCACCCTCACATGTGAAGAGCAACAATTTCAGGACTCCGATATGCACTACCCTCGCCCGCCGGTCACCCGGATAGCATTGCAGTAGTCGTACGAAATGCCACGTGTAGACGTTTTTCCCTTCCCAATTGCCTCCATACCAACCACATAAAACTGCTGCAGGGAGACAAACCTGTTCGCAGAAGCCTTCGAGCACCACAGTTCACCTCCAACTGCAGAGTACGTTGACATTCACACAGCTCTCTCTATATCTTTAAGAGCAGTCTCCTCGAGACAAGCCACAGGTGAGTTCCGTGATTATGCTTGCAGTTTATGAGTAAGTATACGAAATGCGCTTCTTCTTAACCGACGTGCTTAGTAATGGGTAATAAGATCCATGTGAAGTAGAGGACCATCGAGTGTAACTTCAAGTAACAGCTTCAACGTATCGCACTTGTTCACTGTACCCATGAGAACAGACATCACGGCGGGAACGTTCTAAAACAACTCGGTTTTCAAGCATCATTATTCAGTAAATGATAGTCTAGTTTGAAAAAAAAAATAATTGTTTGAGAAAAAGCACTGTTCTTGGTATAATATTGCAGAAATCTAAAGGACATTTTTTACTCTTATCGGTTTCACACCAAACGGGTACTTAAACTTGCAATATGAGGTACACGAACACAGGACTACGCTGATTACAGCCCTTGTTGTTATGGATATCCTGCGCCTGTTTTCGTTGTCTGAGTGCGTTTTGTTATGTTGATAGGAACTGATAAGTATGTACCCACAGGCTGCATTCCAGACTTCCTGGATTTCGCAGGTATACGGTTCCCAAATACAACGTCACTTAGCGCCTCCCCGGGGTAATTCTCCCATTTTCCTCCCTTTTTTGCATCTGCATATCGAGCCGAATTGAGGCCTGCTTAGTACATACTTGTATCAAGCAAGTCTTATTTCTGCTATAACACGTGCAGCACATAATGCTTGCGCTGATATATGCTCAAAACCTGCCTCTCCGCCTTGGTGGCTCATTGGTAATAACTTGGTGTGGTGAACACACTTTACTCCACGTCAAAGCAACGTATACCTTTTATGGGGAGGGGTGGGCGATGGGGGTGCCCTTATACTAAGGTTTTGGATCATGTTAGGATATTTCGAGGCGTCGAAAATAACCCGTAGTGGATATCTTTATTATTCACGATAACCGCATGCGTCATCTTAAAGATGAGCCTCAAAAATCTTGGGTCTTTTGTTCCACTGTCGACATTAGTGTAACATGTGTCTGAAGTTTTGCGTCTGCCGTACCTGAGGATTTTACATGCAAGCTTTGTGTTCAATATTTTGCTAACTCGCGCATAAAGGTGAACGCGAAAATAAAAACTACGTCCGTTGTGTGTCCACAAACTATAACCACCTGAGGCATATCTATGCAAGAGCTTATAGAAATTTCATAACTACATTGTATTTTGATCTACCTGTTACACTTTCGGAGTAATTACGATTAACAACCTTACAACGTTACCTCGTAGCGTTCAATATTGAAGAGATAAGTGGATAAGTTTTAAAACCAGGTTGTTAAAAAAGCCTTCTTGTGCACCGTAAAGGTAGAAGTTTGATTTTAGATGGCCATAACTAAAGACAATTAAGTTAATCTTCAGCTTGCGTATTTAGTAGAAGACGCGTATTAATAAATAGCTTTGTAAAGGAGTGCCACGAAAATGCAGAAACTAGAGAGGTTTATTGCGCTCGTTATCATCTCAGGATTCACGCGCACATAAAAAAATAATTAAATTTCATTTGTCGCAAAGTGCCGAAGGAATGAGTAATAAGCAGCAAGCGCAAAAAATTAGTTAATCTTAGGAAATCGACTGTAAAGTTTGTTATCTTCTTTTAGTCGTTCATCGCCTTGTTTTGTGGTTTGGGCCAAAGAAATGCAGCAGTGCGACGAGTAGATGCTCCCATTTCTACTCTTCACGGTGATACTGAAACGGCGGTGCGCCGCTGCTGCCGGAAAGCGGCGGAGTCCTCAATGCGCCGGGAACATCAGAGGGGCGACTGGCGCACATCTTTTGTAAATGACACGCAAGGCATATTTTTCCTTTCCAACTTTCTAAAACTAAAACTGTAAACTAGGTGCCCAGTTTATTTGCAACGTCCCCTCTTACACTTCATATCTTGTTTACTAACGTTCCTCTCAAGTGTTATATAGGATAACCTTAGCCTTTTCCTCTCACTGGAATGTGGCGAACAGCTTCTACAGCTGCGACTTTTAGGCTATTCGGTTAACTGGAACTTGCTTGTGGGGAAGCTTTTTTCTAAGACTCCATGTAGTTGACTGGCACAAGTCCATATACGTTTCGTTGTGGGCAGTCACTTTTGTAAAGTACGCTACAAGGTGTAGACAACGCAAGGCAGATGGTAAGGAAGTATAAGTTGCGTAAGGATGTCCCTGGAGTGCACGTGTCAAACGTGACGCGGCCTTTGTCGCAGTTGCTCGCTTCTATAGGCGCTCCCGTACTGCTTCTCATGTTATCAACACTGAGTGATAGCCTCAAATATTGAGCGCAGCGGACATGCACAAGGCATCTTCTTCGGATTCATGCAGGGCACGTATTAATTTATTTTCGAAATGTGAAACGCCTAAATAAACCTCTGTCGGATTGAAAAGTGCCACTGAGATCCCCTTTAAAACATGCGAGAATGTATGTTTCTTCCTGACCACAGAAGCACGCATGTCGAGGTAAACAAATACGAGGGCAAAGATGACCGTCAAACATTAAGCCTGCAGGGAGGGGGGTAGAAGACAGACTGGAAAAAAAGGACTGCGTAGCCCCTGCCCTTTAGCAGTGGCGCGAGGACTTAATAGGTGAAGTTTTACCCTGAAGTCCATGCCATTCAAGGTATCCAATCTTCGGGTCACTTTCACGTAACTCATTTTTCTCACCTCTTTCCCATAGATACACCTTAAATTTTCTTATTCAAATAAGAAAAGGACGAAATTAAATGCGTTGCTCTGCGAAGGAGTGCCGCAAGCATAATAGAGTTACCTGACGGAGGCCCGTAGATGGAATGTAAGAGCGTAATATCTTCCGGAATATTTTGGCGCTGCGGCATCGTGTACCATTGGAACATTATATTTTGTTAAGCCACACATTGTTCACGCCAAGGCCACAGTGGGCGCTAAAGATACAGATATCCTTTAATGCTGCATGTTCTTGATTTCAGTCAGCCATGAATGGAGAGTACATCGCCCTGTGTTTTTTCCTCCTTGTCGCCGTAGCGCCTGCGGTTTCAGGTAAGTGCATATGTTTTCAGAAATGTCATTTTTTGGGAGGCCATCAGCCACCCAGCATATAATACCCGTATAGATTTTCCGCATGTTGAACAGTGCTTTGCATTCAATTTTTTCTTGCTATAATATTCTTGCCACAGTAGTAAAAGTGACGCCGAAATATTGCGTGGAAAATGTTGCTGACACTCCTCCATCCTGCCTGTTTTTCGCAAAACTTTCTCTTCTACTGATGGTTCACCAACCGGCCCAACGTTGCACACTGCGCTGTTTGACGCCAAATGGCTCAATTCGTGGCTTCCTGCGCTGAGAGTCTCATCGTGGTCGTCTCTTCCAAGTTCGGATAGGTGTGAAGGAATGCCATGATAAAGCTACCAAAATGCGCAAGTTCCTTAAACTTTCAATGAAGAATTGTTTCAAGTTTTTGACACGTGCTTAAATTATTTTTTATTTCTCGCAGTAAGCACACAAACGTATCAAAAAATAATTCTGTCCTGGGCGATAACAACGAAGCTGAAGATTCTTTTTTCCCTCAATGAGTGAAACTCGTGGTCATAAGCTCTTGCAAGCCTGGTCAGTGTGTTGCCAATGTGGACGAATCATTGTTTTATTTTTCTTTCCCCTTGCTTTCTAAAAGATTTTAAATATTGCGACGTTTCGCAAAAAAAGTTTTCTTGCAAACAATTCTTTTACTTCATACGGCGCCAAAAGCGTGATCGAGCTTATGAAAATATGCCTTAAAAAGCGAATTGCGCAGTTGTTTTCAATATTAGAGGAGCAATAAACGATGAATATTGTTTTAGGAAACGAATGCTTATCTTGTTAGTCGATTCCTTAACGAAAGCTCACAATTCATATCATATCTTGCACTCAGAAATCTATAGCCACAGCGGCAAACGAGCAATAGTTTTCACATTGACGAAAGTTCTCTGCACAATTCGTCATGAAAACGGGCTCAGATAAGGTTATTCTGGAATGACGCCAGCCAGCATGGACGGCTCAGTTAAGCGTCAGCCGAGAATTCCTTCCAGGGTACACAATAAGGTTGACCCCTAAAGAAATTTTTTAGACAGTCTATAGACTGTCCACAGACTTCTCTCTATGAAGTCTATAGACTATAGACAAATCCTATGTACTGGCCGAAAGGCAACATAAATG
Organism: Amblyomma mixtum; assembly: GCF_055824585.1. Classification (NCBI taxonomy): domain Eukaryota; kingdom Metazoa; phylum Arthropoda; class Arachnida; order Ixodida; family Ixodidae; genus Amblyomma; species Amblyomma mixtum. The sequence continues at coordinate 74,813,864 of NC_143019.1, read as the reverse complement.
CCATAGACAATCTATAGATTTACGGCAGTACTCTTTGAGTATACTTTTCTCTATAGACTATGAATAAACAAAAGAAATGTCTATATTAAAGCAATAGAGTGTGTCAGAGGTCTATAGACTGTCTACAGACCAGTTTTATCAGGGTGAATCCCGTGCTATCATCCTCGGCCAGTTTGTCGTTTCCTTATGATCAGCCTGAGCTAGATGAAATACACTGCAGGGTAAAGGCGTCGCATATTTGTCTCCAGTACTATTCGGCGAAAGCCTCTCGTTTGTTTATTTCAGCAAATTTTTTTATTGTCTTCTTATGATCATATGATTTAATGTCTCTCTGCCGCCCTTGGCTCCGTCGACTGTGTTGGAGCCTACTATTTTATTCCAGGAGGAAATCAGTTTGCCTGGAGAAATCTTCGTCCAATTGCTTTCCATTCTCATTTCGCCATTTATGTAATTAACTCAAGCTAAGGTTCTAATCCTAGGTGCTTATTCTTTTATTCTATTTTTTTAAATTCAGCAACACTCTCTTTAGACACGCTTCAATGATTTTCCTTGGATGGAATGCTTCTTTACAATACGTGAATGGGCCACATCAGTCATAAGCTCCTGTTTTCTCCGAGCTACGCTGCCTAAGTTAAAGTGATGCGTTTTAAAGCCTTCGGCTCGCAAGACCAAAACCTAAAATGATCTTTATTACATTTCTGTCGCGGCATATTGCAGTGACGAATGTTTGTAGCCAAGAATATATTGCATTCATTTCTTTTTCTTTATTTTCAGCTGAGCCTCCATGCCCACAGGTGCTATGTATTCCACCACACGTTAACGTCGCTTGCTTCATTGGCGTCAGGGAGTGTCAGTGCGGATGCGGTAAGCAGTGGCAGTGTCTTCAGCATCAAGAACCTGAAAGAAGTCCCTTGCTTAGCGAACTGCTCCTGTGTCGCGATTAATCATCTAACTATTGTAGCAGCTTCTGTTATAGGTTTTGACATGCAGCCCCAAACAATGGGGCCCGCGGCCCATGGTGTTCTACGCAAGAGCTCGATGTTAATCCATTAACATGGGTTAACATTAACATGCTAACCCATATTAACCATGCTGGGACTCTAAGTGTAAACCCATTTTTCAGAAAACTAAGTTTCTTGGGCATGGAAAGGATCGGATGGAAAGAGAGATTATTGAGGCATATCACATTAGAAAAGCAGGTGGTCATTGTGTTAGCACCGCTTCTTTGTCTCTTTTTGATAATGAACTGGCTTTTTTGGACCATTGCGGTTGATTGCCACGGGACGATAGTAGCGCTGTACTTAAGCTTTGGTTTCCGCAATAAAATTCAGTTGGAAGTGCAGCATATGTCCTGTCGTACGTGTGTCTATTTTGTCCCCGTTTTTTCGTGCTGCTACGTTTTCAAGATAACCCATTAAAGCTTTATGGTTACAGAAGAGGCTTTGAAAAGTACTCTAGAATGCAGCAAATTGCCGAGAGAGGAACAAATTGATCTAATATGAGGGCGTAGCCCTTCGCTCCTCGAGCAGAAGCTGATCCGATCCTTATAACAGTAAATCTACTCATTCTTAACGCTCCTCGGTTGAAAACACTGAGATTTAATTTTTTCTTGAAAGCGCGAACTGTTGCTGGACCAAATGAAAAAGTTCCGTAGGATTATATTTTTCTTGAGAAAGACGGTTTGTGGGAAAGAACGCTGCACGTATTTTGCGAAGATATGTTTTGAGGGACGAATTGCTGGATGTTTCATTTTTACCACGTTTATACCTTCCAGTGGCCGCTCGGGACCCCTGTACTACCTTGCAGAACCGCTCTTGCCCTCCAGGTCAAGGTCTTAGCTGCAGCAGGAATGGCTATCAATGCAGGTGCCGATGCGGTGCGTACTGTCTGCTCTCGTACAGCAAAAGCAACTCGCAGATTACTGGCCCCACACGTACTGCCTGCATCACAACTGATTTGAAAACCATATTTTTTGGAGCACAACGGGAACATAATTTATTGATGCAGCGTGCAGACCCACTCAAACATCCTTGCAAGATTGCAACTTTGCCTTTTTTGGTGCAGTCATTCTGACGAGAGAGGTGTATTTACAGGTTCACTGGTGGACTCGATCACAGTCGCAAACACCGCAGGGAATTTGCTTGCCTGTGTGATTCTTGCGCCATTTTTTTGTACCTGAGGATTGTAACTATGCTGTTTATTTTTCTGCTGTTTTCGTGTTCTCGCTCGCAAAGCATATGTTGATATGTGATCATGCAAATAATTGCGCATTTAACCTCTCATATTACTTTTTTTATTTAACAGTTCGCAAGTGAGCGGCAGACGTTTTGAAATGATTCATGAAGACGTCCACTCCACCATTTTTGAAGATGGCGGCGGTGGTCTTTGGACTCCTCTCTGCACGTCAAGACAAATCAATAAAGATTCAATCGTCAACACTTTCTATTCCTTAACTCTTTCTTCTCTATTACTAGCGAATTATTAAGTGAATTTTTGAAAAACCTGTTTTTTTCAAAATGGAAAACATCTATAGGTGAAACACGTGGAATATCTCTTGTGCACGTCCGAGTGTTAAATAGGTAAACTCTGCGTATGAAAAGAACAAAAAGTCCACTTCCTGAAGCATTGGATATACCACCAATGAGAAAGAATGACAAGTTCGTTTCCAGTGTTCCTAAACGACGGGATCAAAAATCTTACCACTTGTCCCAATTGGTGCAAAAAATTGGTAAATTGGTAAATTGGTTTTTGACGAAAGGAAATGGCGCAGTACCTGTCTCACATATCTCGGCGGATACCTGAACCGCGCGGTAAGGGAAGGGAGGAAGGTGGGAGTGAAAGAAGAAAGATTTGTATACTTTGCTGTTTGGATTACCAAAAAGAACATGCAATTGAAATTAAATTGATTAAACAAAAACAGTGAGAACCTTCTTTACATGCTAAAAACGAACATGAAGTATTTGCATGGCCGCCGCTATTAGACGCAATCAATCAGTGTTCAGTGCATATGACGACTGGGGCTCTTACAAAAAATATCAATGAAAAATCGATAAAGAATTATTTCTCAAAATACATGGATTCCTCGGATTCCTGCCTCCTCCCCCAAGGGTGGTGGTAATGACTGTAATAGTAGGGAGGCGAAGAAAATGATTTAAATCAATAAAGAAAATAAAAAGATAGGTGGAAAAAAAGCCGCCCCACCTTCTCATTATCTATGCTTCAGTTGCGCATTGAAGGGTCTTTGTCCTTATTCCGACGCGTTTCTTGTTTGCGCAATACAAGGAAACTCATGAAATCGGGCCTTTGGCAGCTAGACCTTCCTCGTTGCTCTCTGAAAGGTAAGGGTACGCCGTTCTTAGCCGCAAAACAGCGCTTGAAAGTCTTCGTGCTACTGAACCCCTTTCCTGTCTGCTCCGACCTTGAGGACGGAACACTCGATGTCCTCGGGAGGAGATGCATACAAAATACAAGTAGCGAGCTTATTCACAACCAGCTCTCTTATCACAACGTCTCCTTTGCCTTGAGGCAGAGCTTCCGTTCGTTTTGTTTTGTAAGTAAACGTACACGCCTTTCAGTTTATTGCAAATAAAAACCTTACAAAATTGAACGGACCAGACGAAGTCGGCCTGTAACGTTAGACTATCGCTTCTTATTGACGAAGAGGCTACTTTCAATAAAATAAATGACTTTGTTTCTTTAAGCAAGAAGCGAGAATAATTGATTGGTTCCGATATCGCCACTGTTTGCAGCTTTCGATAGCCAGCTAAGTAATGTTAAAAGGGTTTCTCGTCGTTCGTGAATGGCAGTCGCCTGCCTTCACAAGCCCATTTCGTTCTTGACGTCACTAGTTTCAAATTACATGTATTGGTGGGAAGGAAATGGCGCACGTTCAAACACAATCCTGCCCCAAAAAGTCCACGAATCAACCACATAAAAGGAGAAATATTTTGTGGAAGTCCTCTCAGTGTCAGTTTAGTTCCTGTTCATAAAAAATTGACTGAAATTATATAAATAATGTATTATACTATAGCTTTCGCATTCATTCACCGGGCCGCCGCCGTGGCTAAGTGGTTATGGTGCTCGGCTGCTGACCCGAAAGACGCGGGTTCGATCCCGGCCGCGGCGGTTGAATTTGTTTGGAGGAGAAATTCTAGAGGCCCCGTGTGCTGTGCGATGTCAGTGCACGTTAAAGAACCCCAGGTGGTCGAAATTTCCGGAGCCCTCGACTACGGCGTCTCTCATAGCCTTAGTCGCTTTGGGAGGTTAAACCCCATAAAAGGATAAACCATTCATTCACCGGATGCACGTTGGCAGTTTATTAGTTCATGCCGGTGGTTAAACCTTCTCGAACTTTTGTTTCGTACGTGTTCGTTCTTTCCTTCTCTACACTGAGAGATTCTCAAGGTTTTAATTTTTCAACTTGCTGCTTTTCTGTTGCAGTTTAATGTATATTCCAAAATTCCCCCGGAAGGGTGCACACAAAGCTTACTGTATGAATAGTCTTCAAGGAAAAAAGTGAAATGCTGTAGTACACGAAGCAAAACAAGAAAAGTAACATCGCATACGTACTACATGAATTGTATGTAACGATCAATGAGTTACACATAATTAACACAGATGCAATGGAAAAGGAAGGAAACAACAACGCATAGCTAAAATGTCTAAAATATTTGCAGTATTTCGTCATATTTTTTCTTCTCTGTTTCTGTTCACAACCGCCGGACCGGGGCCTTACAGCTTCTTCCGCCACGCAAGGCGAACTGCGGTCGCACCTTGCTTGAAGTTGTTTTCAATTGATATCAGTTATGCACGTCTACTTCTCTTTTGTCTTCAATTCTACGCGAAGATGCGCAAACATTTCGTGGACCGACCACAGTGATATCCAAATATGTGAGTGTGCACAGCGAATGTGATAATGGCCACCGAAAGGTTTTTTTATTTTGAAGGGCTGAAGTTTGTCCCGATGTTGTTCGACCTTTACATCAGTCCGTGTGTATCATGTTTGCACATGCATCCCGGCCGGTTGCCATCATAAGTTGGCAATAGTGGTAATAAATTTTTTATCTCTGTTTTGGGTGAATAGGGTGCCTGTAATTCATGAGTTACTCTCGAAGGTAAGATATATTAGTAATTTTTTTCTGTCTGAGGAAGTCGTACGCAGTGAGCAACCAGTTTTTAGAACTGCAAAAACATGGCTACCACCTGTACTGTGGCATAAGAAATTTTGGCTACATCGCGCGAAAATACATGTACTTTCGAGAATCCTGCAGGCAAACCGACCTCTTCATTGCAAGTAACTCGTGGAAATAGCCAAAATTTGTTGAGCCACAGCGCTGAGGATTAGAAATTACAAAAACTGATGTAGATATTACTTACGGTGGTCTACACGTCCTTATAATTTGGAGTCCAACAGTAATAGTTGAAAAGTTAACTCTTCATTATTGGTTAACTAGCCTGAAAGTTAAGTCTTACCTGTATTCTAAAGTACTGCACCGCTGACAATGGTATGCTGAAAAAAGCGCTCTTCTAACTAAAAATTCCCATTTGTTAAATTTGTCTAAAATCTTAGGTGACACACCCTGTATTTACGACATATAGTATATACAGAGAATGAAAATGTAAAAGGCAGACATTAATTTACAAAAAGAATAAAGGTTGCGCTAGTTTGCTCATCGACCTAACAATCTAGCAGGGGCAAGAGTACGAAATGTGTTTGGTGATTTGCAGCACATGCCAATGGCACATAAATGGTCCATAGGTGCTGGGTGATGAAGGGTAAGAAACATAGAGGGACCAAACTATGGTTGAGGCAGGAAGCCACCTGCACAGCTTGCATTAGATATGCCTACACCATCTGCTTCCTGTTCCTTTGTTGTTTTCTGTACATTTCACAGAACTTCATCAGAGTGTACTGCGGGGTGAACCGGTGGCAAGTCAAAACTGTGCTAAGGGACGACGACAGAGCAAGAATTGCTACCCTGTGCAGTGGTTTTGTTCCCGTCGTCTTTGTTCCAGCGTGGCTATATCAGCTCCACGGGGTTCATTTTGTAGTCTGAAAGTAATCATGTATGTAGAGAGCAGTCAACCAGTCACAGGCAAATGAAGGTAGCAGATAGGCGTATGCATGTGCATCAACGACATCTTCTCAAAGCTTAGAGTCTTGTTAAACAAACTGCTGCGGCTAACGCAGGAAGCGCTGCTGGACAACCACTTAACATCAAAAAAGCCGATATGGGGAGCAGCTCAGCTACGAGAGCATTGTGCAAAGATCATTCAATTTCGTACCGCTGATCTCCCGATCGAAGGAGACCGGGAGCAAAATCAACAACAAATATTGTCATTTGCCATGAGGCGCTTCAAGACCACTGCATTTTTCTGATTGCAGTGGAAAGCAAGAGCCCACTTCAACTTTATATTGGCAAGCTTTTGTCAATATTGACTTAACACTCCAAAGCAAAAAGAGCAAAAAAAGCAATATAAAAGGTTTTCTCAATATTTGTTTTTGTTTTTAATCAAGACTCATTATGCCCAACTTGCTCTGTCGACAGTTTTGATCGCACAAGCTGCTTCCACGCTTTTTCTCGTTACATCGATTGAAATGCTCATGAAAAAGAGACTCATGAGGTGCCACATATTAGATATTTGTACACTGTGAACCAGCCGTGATTTAAAAGCGGCAATGATCCTTGTTTGTAATCGCGTAATACGATGTTGTCACAATCTAAACCGAAATAGCTGGAAGAAGTGTTCAGTCAAGCATTCATCACGCAAGTATTTATTGCAGGCAATGTTCGCACAGCCAGCAGGAAATAAAACTAAATGACGCTCCCAAATATACATTTGCACTGCACCGATTACACAGTACACTGCACAGGTTGCAGAGTTCCTCCGGCGAGTCATCACCCATCACCACAAAATGTATTGAATGGAGCACCAAGGCGCAGAAGGATGGCGACGTTGCTGTTGTCGCCGCGGAAAACAGTCCGGTGGCTGTGCAGCCAAGCTCGCGTGACGTCGCATGCACGACCATTCTCAAGCCAGTGACCGCACGAATCACGATCAAAATGGTAATGAATTCCTAGCAGAAACAACGTCATATGAACGCTTTGGTCGCGATCACTGCAACCATCGCAACGAATGCGACTAGCTGCACAACGCCACATTCATGGCAGCATTAGGAAAGCTCAGCGTGCGTAATGAACTCTCGCAGGTGCACATTTCGCTGCCTTGACGTAGAAGCCCTCGCTCCGATCGCAATCCCTTTCACTACGCGGACACTAGTCACTTTGTTATGAAGCTCATGCACGCACGAGAAGTTCACCGTGAGCAGTTGCTGCTCGCCGCTGTCCGTGATGATACTCGCAGGAATTAGGAACGCTTGCAACAACCGCAAATAGTTCCACACAAACGCTTCGCGTAGGTCTTGCGTCGGTTTGAAGAGGCTCTCTGTCAACTCCATCAGCGTCGATGATTACAGAATTCAACTCGGGGAACTGTCGCTCGTCGCTGCTGCACGCTGAGAAGTTCGCAGTCGCTTGGAACACTCGTAATATCAATATGTGGCCAATGTTATACGCTTAACGGCATAGCTGCCACCAGCTATGCCTCGCTCCCCGGTTCAATCGACGGACGGCCATCTTGCCACGGCAGAAGAGGAAGTGGAGGGGGCCTGAGACGTTACGCAAAAATGCAGCCGATTGTTGCAGTCCGGTCGCCAGCCGGATCCGCTCATCCACACAAAAGTTGAAGTTCAACTTTCCCTCCGGTCGCCGGATCGGGCGGACACCTATTGTCTCGTCTGTGGGGTCCATCGTCCGTATGCCGTGCAGAAGGCGCAAAAAACGATCGTACGATGGCCCTTACTCAAGGTAGGGTCAAGGAAACATTTCCCTAGCATTTCGCCCTAAAGAAGCTGAGCATCAGACAGGTGATATCTTGTAGCCATTGTACCGCCAGTGAGCACCCAGTCGCACTGGGGGTCGAACCCCGTACCTCCCGCAGGCGAGGCGGATGCTTAAACGACCAGGCTACCACAGCGATTCCGCGGTTCAGAAGGCTGTCAGTATAGAAAATATTAAACCTGTTTTTAGGCTTAGTTGGTGCATATCGATCTTCAAGAAAGTTTTAGCCCAAAGAGACACCGAAAAAAAAAAAACAGATGACACACCCAAGCGCTTGATATTGTGTGTTTGTGCCGTATCATGGTCTGTGTCTGTTCGCGCTAAAATTTTGACAAGTATACAAAATGCTTCTTCGAAGTTATTATTACGACAGTTTCTAGCAGAGACGGGGCGAAAAAATTATTTTTACAGAATAAATGTTCACGCGTTTGTTAAAACTTGACTGTTACTCTGAAACTACTACAGCAGGCGTTCATTGCAGTCTCGGGCTAGCTAAACTTAGGACTACTGTTGGTAAATGCAGGTCGGCAGAACCTCTTTGCAGGTAATTATGAAAAGTTTTCTGCCTAAGTTAAACTTCCCTGTAGTCGGTTCCTTCCTGACACTCACCCGCCGTGCTCGCCTCAGAGGGGTGGCGGTTTGTTGAGGCGCTTGACAATGGTGATGTCTTCGCCCTCACCCGCCGTGCTCGTGAGAGGATCCGGCGGTCTGTTCGGCTGTGCCTGCTGGCACCTTGAAGGGAAGCCGTGACTTGAAAGACTTTACTTCCCTTATTGTACCTGTATGACTGGTGCATTTTTCTCCTCAAAACACCATTAAATAACGTTCCAAAACAAAACACACCCATGACACGCAGGCCCACGCCCTGGGATGGAACGCTGCGTCCCCCCGCTTCTGTCATTCCCCTCACCCTTGGAGAAGGTCATAAATCACTATGCCACGCACTTTCTCGGCGGCCACTACGTCGCCGCAAAGTTACCAAGTCACGTGGTCGGCTGCACATGCACCTGCGAGCTGCGTGTGACTCCAGGCAACCAGGCATTGGGGGTCGCTGCCAAGCACCTTTCACCGCCGTCGCTTGCTGTGAGCAGGTCAGACCGCTGGAAACCACTGCAGAATGTCTCTCCCAACTAATCCCTATAATAGACGACGGGAAGCACAAGGGATGAAACAGGCTTCGCGTTCGCACGGGGCCCCTCAAGGCCGTCGATGGTGGGCAGTGCATTTAGGAGCGCAACAGCCTTGAAAAATACGTTTATGCTTTACTATTTTTTAGGCCTGTTGCGGAAACTTTTGGGCTTCGTAGGCGTTTAATATGTCACCAAAATAAAGAGGCTGCCTTCGAAATTCTTCAGTCATATCTGGCAGTTCAATCTTTGTGCATGCATGAATAATAGATTTGGCTTCGTACGTTCTCAAGGCTTTCAAATTGTTTTTTATTAAATCTTCCATTTTGCCTTGCTCTATAGTGTTCATTTGCACCACGCTCGCTTAAATTTAAAAGGCCTTTCGCCTAACACTGCCAGAAATTGTAAAAATAGGCGTTCTGAGTTAGAACGGTGCTTTTTTTTTTGTATAGCACTGTCAGCGATGTAATGCATCAGAGTACAGCTAAGGCTTGCTTATTAGCAGGCTGGCTAACCAATATTTAGTAAACCTTTAAACTATTACTGTTAGGTTCTTTATTATTAAGGTAGAGTATCATGCGTTGATGCAGGTGTATCAATGACCAAGTATCATTTGAAAGAAAACACGCGAGGGAAAGATTGCTGTCTTCAGTCCTCTAAGTTAGAATATCCCCAAACGCTAATTTAACAGCGCTTCCCTGCCTTCAACGATGAAACATTTCATGTTCTGAATCTGCCTCTGCAATCGCGCAAAAGTTGTAACTTTTGTTTGACATGCCAACGAGCCCCTATCCTAAAAACCCCTGTTTGTCATTTTCCTCATGCAGGCCACCGCTATGCAGGCCCGCCACCATTGCTATGCTTATAGCTCTTATGGGATGTTCGTAAGAGTTTCGGCAAGCCTAGCTCTAATAATACAATTTGTTGGACAAAGTGCCCCCCCCCCCAAAAAAAAAAAAATAAGTGCAGTTCGGTCTAATTTCTAAAGCTGTTGATTTCCAGGGTGCTATTAGCTTTAGCTGCTACCTGCCTGCAGCGTGCATCCGGAACGTACACATTCTCAGAGGTACCAGGAGGAAGAAAGGCGTCACAGGTTTTTTTTTTCTGGCTTCGGAAAAATGTGGCACTATTGTAATCGGCTGATGCAATAAGGGTATGGCCAGATTTAGGCTGCTTTATACAATTTTATTAATATAAAAGAATGTGAACGGTGATTCGATTGCACCAGTGGCGATGCGGAAAAGGAACGTGACTGGTATACCATAATAATTTGGCATAGGAAGATGCTGCCCATTGTCCCTGCAACCTTCACTCCTGCTCTCGGGTACGTGTCATCTGCACGAACAGAAACATGCCTGGCCCGGTGTCCTTTACTCTCTTCTTCTTGGGAAAGTTAACGTGAGGCTCAAGGCACGGGATTAGTCTTCCTGTTGGTCGCGTGATCACGTCTATCTGATATGGCGCCCCGTGCTGCGTGTAGTGAAGGGAGGTCTTGGAGAAAGAGTACAATCTGAAAAAAAAAAAAATTAGTCCTTGATTGTTTCTGGTGCGGTAAACGTTGGAAAAAAATAGGGCATGATCTTGTAGCCATTTACAAGCAAAATAAAACATAATAAATCGTAAATACAGTCAGCATTGAAAGTGCCATGGCTGGATGAAAAAAAAAACGCCGAAAAGTGTGCCTCGGGGCTGATAATATTTCGATTAACTCGAAAATAATTCGGGTTTTATGCATGTCGTCATGATTATTTGCCAATTTGGAGAAGAGGCTAAACGACAGTGGCACGAAGTACTACATGACATCTAGTATTCTCGTATTGTGTCTTTTGCATTCGGTTCTAACCAAGCTGGAACATCGACGATATGAAGTTTTGCCTGGATCTGTTTGGCGTGAGAATGCGCCTGCGCGTGCTAAATATTTTAAAACAAGGCTTCTTAATCAGCTGCTCTTCGCTCGTGACCGCTTATTATTATGCATAAAAATAGGCGTCCCAAAAAAAAATATTCGCAAGGAATACGATACTCGGCGAGCTTAAATACTCGATACACGGTAAGGTGGTGAGAGAGAAATTTCGTCCCATTCTGGGGTCAAGCTTCCTCTGATATGAAAGTCTGAGGGAACTCTAATAGACAGCAGAAACAAAAAAGAAGCGCATCCCAATGGTCCGCCCGTATGTTTAGTTAATTCTGTGCAAACTGATGTTACTATTTTACTAATTATGAATTCCTACCGAAAATGGGTGATGCAACTTGTTGTCAAAGTGCGTTCTAAAACATCGCATTCAACTGTAGATCAAAAGACAGCAGTGCATCGCCCCTCGTCGTTCGTTTTTGTGCCATGATACTGTAACTATGAGCATGGTCCACACTAATTTTCTCTGAATACAGCTAAGTGTGGATGTGCTGTACCTTTCTGGAGTCTTCTCAAGAGGCTTAAGAGTACAGGAGAAGAACATCGTGGAGTTTTTCCTTTGCTCAGCGCCATGCAGTGCATGCTGGGAGCCGCGCAAACTGCAAGCATTGGTCAAGTCTGCCCATGCTTGAGAATGTACTTCTTGAACTTTCCTTCTAATCGAGGTTTCACTGCTACAGTACAATAAAAAAGAATTGCACGACTCCGCAAAACCCATTATTTTCATTATGCAGGAAACAAAGAAATTAAATAAATGTCCGACAAACGTATTTTGTGCTTGTGGAAAACAGAAATAGTATCGAGTAATGGGTTTCATTTCTTGGCAGATTGTGCTGTTGTGGGTCTGCGTATATAATGCCTTGCTGATGCGTCCAAGCTCACGAATTTCATCTTATCTGAGGCAGCCGCGTCTGTTAGGCCGGCAGCAGATACATCTCGAGCTATTTCGGAGCATGTGGTAGTCGTCAGGTTGGTCGAAATTATCTGTAACCTTGTGCGAAAACTGCGGCGCTCTGTAGTGCTCCTGATCGCAGATGCGCAAATCTTTTGGCGACCAGGACAGGAAAAGAAGTCGTTCATCGGCTTAGATTCTTAAACATGGAGCTTGTTAGCAAACGATATTCCATTAAGTCTTCGTTCAATATGCAGAAGGCTTATCTTGACAGCGCATAATATCTTCCTCATAATGCGCTGATGACGTGTCTGAAGCAGCACGCAGATAAAAACACCCGTTTAAGGTTTCCTAGGGTAACTTGTAGCGATGCCAGCCCTAGCATATTCACCACTCAGCGTAATTTGCGCTGTTTCAAGCAGTAAGGAACGCGGGAAGATGTGATGTCTAGATTTTATATTTATTTAGTTTTAGTTATTACGGTTATAAAAGGAGAGGAGATTCATTTTCGATGTCATTGCTTGGTTTGCCCTTAAGTGTGTTCGTTAAAAAACTGCGTGGGTGATTACTGTTCGTAAGTATTTGTTTTCAATTTCCACGTGCTGTACATATATGCTCTTAAAAAATTGTTATCAAAGCGCTCGACATAAAAAGCGACAACATAAGTGTGATAGATCGAATCTACTGACTTAAAAATAAAACAATTTCCCTTTCAAAGTGCTCGGCACGCAATTTTCTGTTCTGCTTTGGTCGGGAGGCCAGCGGTCGGTATGTCGAGGCTTTTACATGCGAATTGATTAAAATCGTATAAATCAGGCACATTATTCTACCCCGCACATGCCTTACGGTGTATACCGTCGGATTAGTTTCGTACAGGGCTAGTTAGGGTTCACTGCACCTCAATTTTTTGTTCATGTATCACCTTTTTTTAAAAGTCACAGCAATACGAACGAAAAGCAACCACTTAAAATATACTCTACGCTCTTCGATGTTCCGCGGTTGCAGTGTTTTTCTGTATCCGGATGTAGAACGTCGCACCCCGCTTTAACTTTCGCTGCGAGTTTTCAATGGCAAGCAAAGTGTAAGCGACTTCTTTCCACGTGAACCCTGGTCTTTGCCTCTCATTTACTTAGCATTACCGGTACGCAGAGCCTATGTACCTTGGATGATAATATCAATCTTTCGGGACTTTGCCGCTTTAGTGCTAGAATGAAGCTCCTTATCGTTGCTGCCCTGGCGTGTATTTTCCTGGCTGGCGTGAAGTCACGTGAGTATAATCAATCCTCAGCTTAAGACTTTTTGTGGACTTTCGATTTTCAACAAGATATTAAAATGACATCCACCAACCCCTCTTTTCTGTATAGCCTTCCGCGTCGGCTTTCGTGGTGTCCTGCAAGCATTCAGTCACTATACAGCCCTGTTTCGAGATGGTTTACAGGGCAATTTAGCGCATAGAGAAAATATCCAGCAGGAAGTTAACTAGAGAAGGAACGCTGCTTCGCAACTGTAGCTATTTTTATCAGAACGACCCAATTCGTAGGCCCACGAATAAAAACTGGATCAGATGCGTGTAAAAAAAAAAGTCATTAAAAAATGAGCAAGCCAAACGTCTAATGACATCAAAACATGCTACCCAGATATTTCATTTCCTCTTACCTTGATGCGATAGCCGCATTGCTGAAGGTTTTACTTGCGCGTAACTTCGAACTAGAGAGCTACGAACTACAGCTACTTGCAAAGGAATGTCCAGCGCCGTTAGCCTGCTTATTAATTCTCCATCTTATAGCAATAACGCGTAATTTTTCCCGGCTCCATCGGGTAACATGCGACATTCCCTACATGTAAATCGTCATGTATACAGAAGCAAACTACAAAGACGGTGTAAAAATTGAATTCTTTCCTTCGAATTTGCAGAGGACCCAGAGTGCCTTCATTTGAACTGCGATGATGGAACCAATGAGGGATGCCTGTTCAAGGACGACAAATGTTATTGCTTCTGCGGTGAGGGAGAGCCATTGTTTTATCCAATTCCCTAAATTGTGCGTTGAGGTTCTAGCGCAGTATGTGGAGGATAGGTGGATGGAACGGGAATTTTTGAAATGGGACAACACAGGCCAACTTGGGAAGTCCAATCTCCATATCACGTATAGCGCAGCCTCGCATGCTCTATTATTTTCATTGCCATGGTAGCTTGCAGCATAGGACTTGAGCTTGTTGTTCAATTGAAACATGCAGAAAAATATTGTACTGTGTCCCTTCGTCACACGCTACGTTTTTCCAATCTTAGTACAATATTTAATGTCTAGAACATTCGCAATTCTGTCCCCTGATAAGCCTGGATTTGTTTTGTTTCTTCCTACAGCCAGTTTGACCTGCAATCTACCGGCTGTTACATCGAACATCTTATAAAATCTTCAAAAATAGGGTTTTTGGGCTGGAAATATGGCTTTTTCGGCATAGTATTACCATTGTTGGCGGACACCAGAAATCTGGTGAACTGTCTTAAGTAGTAAGTTGGTGAACTAAATTCTGATAGCTGCCTTTTTAAATATCACAGATAGGAAACTTTTTGCAGTCACAGATGTGTAGCCGGTCGTAAGAAAGCAGTTTTAGAATTTCGCAAACGCGATTGCCCTCGCCGCTGCGGCCCGACAAAATTTGGCTACATCATGCTAAAATACGTAAAGCTCTTTCGAAAGCATGCAAGCAGAGCAAGCACTCCTGCGCACGTAACTTTTCGAAAAAGACAAATTTTGTTGACGCACAGTGCCAAGAGTAACCGCGTTTTCGAAATTCTAAAAACTGATAGGGCTATTACTGACGACTGGCTACAAGTCTATAATTGCAACTAGGTGCCTAAGTCCACTAGTTAAAAGGGTAATTGCTATAATTTTATTACTGAGCAAACTACTTAAGACGATTCAGTGGTTTTCTGGTGTCCGCCAACACTAAGAATACTACGCCGCAAAAGGCGCATTTTTAGCCCCAAAACTTGGTACCAAAGAAATCTCGTTACCTGGAACTTTACTAACACATGCTTTCTTATCCAGTTCGTGAAGAACCCTGCGAATTTTTGCGGCGAGGATTCAAGAGCGTGTGCCAGTCCCCCAAAACATTGCATTGCTCTACAGAGGGGAAAACTTGCAACTGCCGCTGCGGTACGTAGCCCCTTTTTCCATGAGCGCCCCCCCCCCCCCTTTGGTCTGTGTTTCGCTTTCTGTGCCATCTTTTAGACCACATGGAAATCTATATAATTGCTCCCCGGCACAGGACTACCGTGCAACCACTAGCAGAAATTTGGGACAATCGTTTTTAGTTCCACTGGCTGCCAGCATGTGTCGCAGATGGCTTTTAACCCTTTGAGGGTCGAATTATTTTGAAAACTTTCCCAGATGGTCAAATTACTTTATTGCGGATCTTGAATCTACAAAATGTATATAATCGAGAATAAATAGTAAAAAAAAATTAGGAACAGTACTTTGGTGACAGCATCACTCACAACTGGAAAATATTCAATAGAATAGAATAGCAACGGTGATAAGCAAGCTAAGAGCAACACCAATAAAGATAGAAATCAACTTTCGCCGCCTCTGCAAACCAGTGCCCACAAAGAGAAAACACGTTTCGCGCGACTCCGTTGCGATCCCGCGGCGGAATCGAAACCGCGTAGGCGCGTTGCCACAGAGGGCGAGAATACCTCGCGAGCAACGGTGATAAGCAAGCTAAGAGCAGCGCCAATAAAGATAAAAATCAACTTCGGCAGCCCCTGCAAGATAGTGCTGACAAAAAGAAAACTCAAATTTCGCGCGACTCCGTTGCGATCACGCGGCGAAACCAAAACTACAAAAGGGGTGTTGCCGCAGTCTGTGCCGCCGCGATAAAGCTAGACATAAGTTCTGCTTATCTCCGCAAGAAGGCAGCACAAAATTCAAACACTTCTTGTAAGTCCTAAGAGGTGGCAGCACCCCCCAGTGAGCACGCATTGTTCTTTTAGCGCAAAATTTCAAACGGAAGATCGAAACCGTACCCGTACGGCAAAGACCTTGCGGGACAGAAAACCGCCGCCGTACATATACGGCAAAAACCTTCAAAGGGTTAACATTAAAAGATATTGCGTTGAGATCATCTGACGAAAGAAAGCGGGAGAATGACCTAGTGGGGGCAGAATAGAACATGATAGGCCGTTAGGCTTAGCGACCTTGGAGGTGTGCTGTCTCGAATTCCTGCTAATGCACGGTTTTTCCATAACAAGCGAATGATTACTCTATTTCCAGAAGCCCAGGGATGACTTCAGGTCCGCCACAACGAAGAGGAAAAACGTTTACGTGTTGACAAAGAAGTACCGCAGTCAAGATTTATTTCTGCAGTGTGCTGAAAAAATACCAGCTGAATAAAAATTTTGAAACCTCGGGTTGAGATGGGAGTTTCACTTTCCATAACCTTTTTTCATAATTTGGTACAGACTTTTAGACTTTTAGTCTGAGACAAAGTGCACTTTTGAGAGCAACAGGAAATATATTTTTCCTCGCGCACTTTACTCCAAAAGGCCGGCAAAAAAAGTTAAAATTTGATGTCTATAAAAAGCTGCACTACGCGATTCCAAGGCTCCGAATTAGTCTGGGCATGTTTTGTCACAGGCTAAGCATTTATATACCTGAATCTGAAATAAAGATGCTTTATCAGTGTAGCGTTTCGAAAAATGTTTTACACCGCTATATAATATGATGCGTACTTGGTTTCCGTGTTTCCAAAAGCTGATAATATAATAATATTTAGAATGTAGTGCTGTTGCTTAAAAAAAAGAGCGAAAATAACTGCACAATATAACGTGCGTGAGCTGTCGAACGAGAGCACAGGAATGAGTGCGTAGCTTAACCTATGCGTCCAAGTGCAGTCTGACACGCTCTTCTTCACAGCAGGGGGCCTCCATATGCAAATGAGCGCCTGGTGGTGTTAATGTAAGCCTAGTAGAACCAAACCCAGACAGCTTTAGTAGGCACATTGTTTTGGGGTGCCGGTCTACCGAATGGGCACTGAAAAACGGACGGCTCTGTCAGCCGAAGCGCCGTATTCTGCAAGAGGTTAAAAATTTCACGCAAACCTGCGCAACAAATTTTGATAAAGTGTTCTCTCCTTGTTGAGGAAAAACTTCGAGATCACTGCGACGACCCGCATTGGAGCAATGCGAAAGCAAAACGTGCACATAATATATCGACGCCCGTGGCTGTTCTGATATCTATGTACTATATAGATGTCAATGGCTATTTTGACGTCCAAGCGTATTTTTTGGCGTCTTTTCGAGTTTAATTAGTTAACTATATTACACCTCTTTAACCAAAATTTTCCCACGGCAACATTTTATCAAATACTATCTGTCGCAATCACACTTCCGCACATTTATCTTCAAAGAACGGAGTAATGGTACGGAGAAATTTGCGCACACCTTTTGGTGACGCGACAGTGCCATGTAACGCCTTCGCATTAGTAAAAGCCCATGCATCAGAATCTGATGTTCGAAGGTGCAAATACGAATTGAATTTCTTCTTCGAACGGTTACAGTATATGGCACCTTATCGATAGCGCAAGGACTAGAAGAATGAGCAACAGGTTACAAAGAGATAATATGCGCTGTGACCCTCTTGATTCGTACGAGTACCACAACCACGCCGTGAGAGAACTAATCGAAGTGGCGGAAGAAAAAGAGAGCAAGAAGATTTATGCTTTTATGGAAATTTAACGTCAAAAATTACTCAGGCCATGATTGACGCAGTAGTGGAGGGCTCCTGATAATTTCTAGCACCTGTAATAATATGGTATGCACTGACATCTCACACAACACGGGTCTTTAGCATTTCATCACTACCGAAAGGGGACTGCACCGGGCGAGATGGAACTCGCGTCATTCGCCTCAGCACCTGAGAACCTTAACTACTGAGCCACGGCGGCGGTTGGGAAGAGAAGGAATATGTGAATAACATAGCAATGACTACTGGGCTTGTATATGTATTTAAATACCGCAGCTCAGGAGAGGGGTTAGTGTCCCTTCTAACCTGACCTGCCCCACCGTTCCCGGAGGGCAGCAGTGACGCAAAATGACTACGAATATAAGCACAGCTCTCCCAGAAAAATTCCTTTGATTTGGGTCAATTGGGAGCGAGGAATAACGCAGGGGCTAAGTCTGCCGGTTGGTGTCGTGATCGCAACCCACAACTACAAACACGCTTCGCCCGTGAACATATATAGGTCTTATTATCAAATAGCGCGAAATAATGTTCTTGCACTGACGCCGGCTCTACAGACTTCGCACAACACGCTGAAGCTTTCAGGAAGGGCGAGAACTGGAGTCCCGCTGTAGTGAGGCGAAATAGATGTTTAGTTCGTCTCTCCTTAATTTCCTTAACTGATTATGGCGAACATCTGGTATTCACTGTCCTTCGGATTCAGTGAGGCATGTTTGAGCCGTTCACCCTAATGGAACAGAATTTCAGCAGGCGAATAATTGGTTTCGGTCAAACACTGCTCAAGCCACATGCGAAATGCACACTTTCCGACACAACAGTTAAATGAACTCATGCAGCACCTGTTTAATCTGCCCGCGTTTGCGTGGCAATCTGTCGCTTTGAGGGCTCAAGTGAGACACGAGAGACGATGGGCTTACGAAGTTCGTGATGCAGCGGTAGCGCTTTTTCACGAAGAAACTGAACAATCGGGCGGCCAAGCTTGTTCTGATAAGAAGGTGTGCGGGAACTAGACGACCGACCTGAAAGAAAATGTGACTAGCGCATCCCACCCAGGGTCCACCTGTTTGATTTGAGCTCCGCTAACTGATTCCAAGATTACACTTAACATGACTTTCTACAAGAAATATGCGACCAAACGTTTTTCCCACACTGCAGCGTATAACTATGCCTTAAGCTGCGGTTCGAAAGAGCGCACTTCGAGGCAGTGCCAATAGATGCTTGTCTCTGCTCGACATGACACAATTATTTTTCGGAGGATCACCACGGAGGAGGTATAGGAAACAGTGTAGCTCCAGGCCCTGTAACACTCTGAGTGTTTTACCAGAGGCATGATAATTATGCAGTAGAGAGAAAGAAGGAATAATTTGTTGTTTTTGATATGGAAGATAAAAAAAAACGTGCAGCCTTTTCCCCAATGTTGGGAGCAACAGGTTGGAATTCCACACTAATTACATTTTTGTTATTCAAAATTATCTGTATTTAGTTCAAAACCGAGATGGGGGCAGTACTCCGCGAAAGGAAAGGAATACAGCGCAAGCTAAGCTGGCTTTGTGTTTCAGTGACTTTGGTGTTCGGCTCCTGATTCTATGGTCGCGGGTTCGATTTCGAGTTCGACAGCCGTGCTTAGTTGAAGACGAAAAAAAAAGGACTGTCTGCTGTGCAATCTCAGCGGACGTTAAGGAACCACACGTCTTCCAAAATTATTCCGCAATCCTCCAACACGGCTTCCCTAACATCTCATGTGCCCTCGTCACGTTGGACGCCGCAGTGTACAAAGGTTCACCATACAGCATAATTATGAATAAGGAACAACTCGCTTTCATATGAAACGAAAAAGCATATGACACGAAAAGTAATTGCGAAGTAAAATTGGACAAATAATATTCAAGTAAAGGCATAACGTGCACGTTCTTCACAGGCGGTTTCGTCACCTGCCCAATAGAAGTCAGCTGTAAGTGCAGTAGTCTGGGCGACACTGCGTGCGAAAAACGAGTTCTTGAAAGTATTTGACCTTGTCAATTAAATAAGGTTGTCAAGAAAGGCATACCGAGCTTGACGAACTACGCGTGATGGATGAAAAATTCTAAAGAAATTATGAGCTGGTGCATTAACACCAGGAACAGGAATGTGAGTCAGGCAATCATACATTTTTTTAATACTGTCAGATTGAGTTTTGTTATTATTTTTCTGTCAGAAACACAATAAAATCGCTGGACGGGACATGATATTAAAAGAATTTATTATCGCAGCATTACTAGAAGACTTTCGGGTTAATATAACGAACCAGTAGGGTCACCCTATCGAGCTATTTTCAGCTCACTATGGAATCTTTCTGCGGCATCTTCGGATTTCGAGCGCACATCGTGACAAACGGTCCCATGATTCTCCTGGACACACTGCACTATTATTTCGAACAGTGCTTAGTTGCGCCGTGCCTTCGTTTCATGTACAGCTTCTCATGCTTCTGCTCTGTCAACCTTAAAGTCGATGCTGTGTTGGCACCGAAACGTCTGTTCTCCCTTGAGACTTTGGTTGCAGTATCAGTTTTTTTCCTTCTAGCCTGTGCGAAGAATGTAGAGCAAATGGCATTGCTTATAAGGGACCCAAGCAGTCACCTGATGGATGTTTCTGTGGTGCACTTAAAAAAAAGGGCCGGACTGCCCGGCAACAGACCATTCCCATCGTGTACCAAACAAAGAAAAAAAAATTCCTTGAGTGTACTTATCATTGTATTGACTTCTTGTGTTTATGTCTTGGTAAATTTCCGGCTCAGTCGTTATGACGTGCTATAGCATAAGGTTTCAAGTTCCACCTTATATCAGAATGCCAGGTAGCTGTATTTCGATTAAACCATCAGAAAAAACTGCGTTAGATTTCGGACTATGTGAAAGTCAGTGAGTTGTTCATTATTGACAACAGCGCACGAAACACGGACAAAAGGGGGGAGAATCGACAACACAAGCGCTGTCCGTGTTTTCCTTTTGTCCGTGTTTCGTGCGCTGTTGTGAATAATGAACAAGTACCAACTCGCCCAACTTTCTTCCCTCATCAGTGAGTTGACAGTATTTATCTCATAACCATAGGTGGAAATTGAGGCGCCTCGTAGCAACCCTTGGAGGCAATGCAAGTCATGCGGATCGCGGACTGATCTTCGTAAGGTGGTCGTTTCAGGGCGCAAGAAATGCCGTCACGTCTTTAGTTCATACCACGAGGGCTTAAGTTTCCCGCGAAGAATATTTTCTTTGCGTAATTTTGAGCCGGTGTCGGAAGAAAGTGGCATAACAAATAATCGTATAAGGTTTCTTACTAAGCTTGCGGTTAATGCCCTCTCTTCAAAACGCCCTAACCAGCGTAATATGACCTGTAGCTGGCAGTTGGTCCCGTGGAATTACGTGTTGGCAGAATTTTAGGTTTTTTACTTTATTTTATGGCTATAAAAACACGGAACATTCTCAGTCAATTTCAATCTTTGGCTTGCCTCTCAGTGCGTTGTTGAGAAACCTGCGTGGGTGATTACTGCTCGTAAGTAATTCGTTTGAACTTCTCTGGGCGGCCCATTTCTCTTCTTGAGCCTTCATGCGAATTGACTCTACACGAAAAGCCAGAGCATGTCTGTGAGATATATTCATCAACTCCATAAAAATAACAAACTTGCTGTGTCCACGTATTACACGTTGACTTTCTTTGTCTGGCTTTGGTTTTTACGCCAGCACTACTTATGCCGGAGAGCCCGTTTGTAAAGCAACATATTTGCACCGTAAATGAGTATTATCCTATGAATCAGACATTAAATTTTGCGTCACTAAAAAGTCCTTTTCTTCCCAGGCCTTTTGACGCGCAGGGCTAGTTAGGGCTGACATTCATGTCAGCCCTAACTAGCTCACCGGCACACCGTTATTTATCTGTTATTTTCTTTTGTGCCGTTATTTATCTGTTATTTTCTGGCAGCGTTTTAGTAACTACAGGAACGGTGGCTGAGTACTCCGCTCTATAGCCCGCGCTGTGAGTGTTGATGGCATTTAAAGTGTTGCTGATTCCTGTCCACGTAAACCATTTGTATTTGCCTCCCATCTCTTGAAGAGCATTAGATAGACGGAGTGTGTAATTATAATCTAGGGAACAATACAGATTATTTTGCTTGTATAATTTTAGCTGCAGTATTCAACTAGTCTGATTCACGTTTTTAGGTAAATCGTCTATCAAAGTGCATTCATAAACCGCTCATAAAGGAAGATCTCACTGTGAAGTAGAAAAGTACGCAATATGGGTGTTCTCGTTTCATTCCGCAATGACTGCACCTTGCATAAGAAAACTTTTTCCACTACTCTATTTGCCTCAACAGGGCAATAATGAAGCTGCTTAGCATTGGAGTCCTGATGTACATCGTCCTGGCTGGCGTGATGGCAAGTGAGTACAACTAGTGTTCTCCTGCGTAATTATCACTGACTTTCGACTTTGAGCTGGATTCTAGAAGATCATTAAGCAGCCCACTTTTCTACACTCTCTCGTTCTCTCTTCGTGATATCTTGCCTGTCCTTAGTCTGCATATGCACGCAACAACCGGATTCATTCTGACTTCGCCAACATTTCCATAGACAGGTTAATCCAACGCAAACAAACATATATAGACGCAATATATAGGAGGGATCACGACTGGAGAAATGCTGCTGCGCATGAGGTTTAAATTTCAGAACGAACAATTTCGCGGAAGCTCAAATGAAGACGGGATGAGTGGATGGTAAAAAACGTGAAGAATGATATGATCACACTAGTCACCTGATGTAATCAACACATGCCCTTCAGATGTCTAATTTCGTCTCCTGTAAGTGTTGTAGAGGCACTGCTAGTGGAAGTGGTTTTATCCTATATTGGTGCGAAAGTAGAATCTTCAGTTACAGGAACAAGAGCTGTGAGAAAAAAATAGTGTTGCGCTGTAAAGACGCTTTCCTCTCTGTCTATAATAATGCTATAGCACGTGGTAACCTTACTCCTTCTGAGAACATGTGTCACCCGCTATATGTGAAGCATCAGTATACATTAAGCAAACACGGAAAATGACTAATAGTTGGACATTTTAAATCAAATTTTCAGAAGAGCCTGAGTGCCCTCTGCTGGACTGTCTTCCAGGATCCAAGGTGGCATGCTTGGTCACGGAAGAAAACTGTCGTTGCTTTTGCTGTGAGGGGCCGTCACTCTTTCTTCCAATTTCCGAACTTACGCCCCGTGGTTCTACCAGATTTTCTGGAAGACAGGCGACTTCGAGTGTGTTTTTAAAACGCCAAAGTAGCGCTTAACTCGTGAGGTCTCCTGAGGTTTTGTCCTGATTCAGCATGCTGTGCATTGATTTCATTTACATGATGGCTCTTAGCATATCATTTGACCTTGTTTATCTTCCTTTTAAAATAGATAGGAAAAGAGCACAATGCGGTCATGCACGAAATGCTATGCCCCTTTTGAGCTTTTCTTCGGTATTCTGAGACTAAAATACTGGCTAAATACTGCTTCTTATATATTCCTGGGGCTAATTTTTCTCTTACCTAAATTTACTTGCTTTCCCAGTGTGCGCTTCTTGATGTTGCGCATGCTCATGAGAAAATCTGAATAGCCTGAGCGGTACTCCTATACGTTTTTCCACGCAGTGCCAAGAGAACCATGTGAATTTTTGCGCGACACTTTCTCGGACGAGTGCGAATCCCCGAAAGCACTGCAGTGCTCTACAAAAGGCATCACTTGCAAGTGTCGCTGCGGTACGTGTTACGTTTACTATATGCGCTACCACCTTTTTTTTTCTGTTTCATCCTTCATGTAGCTTGGAACAATCCATGTCTCCTCCCGGGCTGTGTAATTTGAAGGTGCCAAAAACCAAACACACACACAAAACAAGAGAACGGTACAGAGCGCTGATGGTGCTCTGTTGCTGTGTTGTAACCTAATGCAGGTTTTCTTCTGGGGAGGATTGCCCACAGCTATTTTTCAGTTCCATTTCTTGTAACTGAAATGCATACTGCTCTTCAGGTTCTTTCATATTGTATTGATCCTGCATTAATTAAGCGCTGCTCGAGTATCCTCGCCAGTATAAACCGACGTGAACGCTACACTGTCGTTTGCAATTCGGGCTTGAACGCACCTTTAGTACTGTTATAACCTAGGTAATCATGCCACCCTCTTTCGAGGCTGAAAGAATGGAACTCATACCTTGCATGGTTGCTCTTTTTACGTACGCCGTGGTAGTAAAGTGAAGTACACGCTGCCATTATACGGTTGCCGACTCCTTCCCCTGAAAAGATACGCCTTAAAATGCCTAAAAGAAGGACCTAAGCTAGGAGGACAGACAACCCTAACTCTGCACTTGATCGCACAGACATCGACTGGTTGTTTCTTTCCGCCCGTGCACATCCTACACGTATCTTTCCGAAAAATTTAACGAACCTATGCTAGTTTATGCACATAGGCACTTCTATAGAATGGCTGTCGCTTGCTCTCAAATCCTGCGTACAAGCTTTTTGCCGTCTGGCAGTCGCAAACTTTTTTACTGTTGCAATCACCCGGGACGCCCCGACGCGTAGCCATTCTTTTTCCTGGCGCTGGTTCTCGGAGATAAAAATTTGGGTGGAACAGTGGTGAGGAAATCAGTATTGTTCCTTACAAGTATATATATAATAGTATATAAGTGAATTGCGCAACAACTTAGACAGGACACAGAAAGAAACACATACAACAGTTCACGAGCGAGTGTTTCTTTCTGTGTCCTGTCTAAGTTGTTGCGCAATTCACTTATATACTATGCAGAACCAACCAGCCCGACAACACGCTCTTCTGAACTGTATTCCTTACAAGCTTCACGTGTGTTTCTCTCTGAATGTTTTTAACAGGGCCGTGATGCATCTCTCGCCATCCCCTAAGGCCGAAAAGGTGCCTGAGAGCTGCCGGTGTGCCCTGGGAACGATCTTCGGGAATTTTCGACGAAAGATTATAAGGAATAAAATATTCAGTTTTCCCGCACCAGAGCTGTGCTTGTTTTCAGCGATTGTGTGTAGTTGAATGTTTTTGAAACATGCATTTTACCAAGCCGCACCTTACGTAAATGTCAGCACAATCAGAGGTCATAAAAAGTTGCAATGAAACCATTCTCAATAGCTAAACAGTTGCTTGCTTGAATAAAATTTTTCTTTTCTCTTTATTTTCTGCATGGAACTTCCTCCGTGCTCTCATATCTTGCGTTGATAGGTTGGGAGTGCACAGCTTCTATACTAGCTGCATCGCCCCTGGCACGGCAACAGGGCACGGACATGGTGGCCGGGCTTGATGTGCCTAAAGATTTCTTGCCATGTATATGACCCGCATGTAGCTATGCGGTTATTTAAAGCATGCAAAGACTCACTCAGGGAAACAACTCATCTGAAACAATAGCCTAAGCTGATGTCACGCGTTTTTTTCCCTGCACCAGTGTTTGCATTGTATGGGTGAAGAAGCTCAACGTGAAGCCAGCCACC
Source organism: Amblyomma mixtum (assembly GCF_055824585.1). NCBI lineage: Eukaryota > Metazoa > Arthropoda > Arachnida > Ixodida > Ixodidae > Amblyomma > Amblyomma mixtum. The sequence continues at coordinate 74,788,798 of NC_143019.1, read as the reverse complement.
CATTCGGGATTACTGGAATTGTATTGATTGTTACAGGTGAACACAACAATGGAGGTTCTCACGCATATATCCTGCCAACCGATAAATTTAAACGAACGCGCTAATATCCGTATAGAAAATCAATGGAAGAATATTCCTTTATAACGTACCAGCTAGCGGCAAGTAGGAAAAGTTTTATCACAGCGGATAAGAGAACAATTAGAAGTACTCATTCCTATTTTATTTCTGCGCATTGCGCTAGCTCTCTGTTGTTGAACCCGTACGTTAGCAGGACACATTTCCTTTTGGCGGTTAAAATATTCTCGTTCTTTTCTGAATCTTTTCGAGCCGATATCGCCGTTTGAAAAGCGTGTAGACGATCCGAGAGGGGAACCCAGTTTCTGGAGAGCTATGTGCACGAGCAGTGATGCTTGTTTTTTTGTCGCACTGCTTTCGCCTTATATAGAGGGTGTTTCACCTCCGTGTTCTGCATAATTTTGAAAATTCGGATTTTTGAGTTAGAAGAGGGATTTTTTCGGCATAGCATTGTCAGCGGTGCAGCACATCAGAATGCAGCTAACGCATGCTGAGTAGCAAACTGGTTAACATTGAATGGTTACTTTTTAACTATTACCGTAAGGCTCCTTGATTTTTGAGAGGCTTGTGGCCGACCATAAGTGATATTCATATCAGTGTTTAGAATTTCTAAAACGCGTTACGTGGCTCACAATAAAATCTTACATATTAGCGCTTGTCTTGGCCCTGTCTGTCTTCGCTGTCCTTGTCTTGTGGGCTGTGTGTTTTCATTTTACTCATTTTGGTATGTCTATGAGGTCATATTATATCCCATGTATATTCAATGAGATGCCTGATAATGTTTTCAACTTGAACACTCGCAGACAGTTACGTGATGCTATTGCCGAGCTTGAACAGCTCTAGTGCATATGTTTTAATGTAGTACACAAAACAATGAATTGATTTGGTAACACAGGTTGTTGCTGCTGCCGGACGGCGCCCTACAAGCCCAATTGAGGCTTTGGTGCGTCCGCGTCTTGTATTGTTTCTTTGGTGTGAATAAAGTATTTATTATACTTATTATTATTAATATTTGCAGAGTTCTTTAGTACTATCTATATGCATCTAGATCGGCTCCAAGATTCGCTGGTCTTATTTTATTTATTTATTTACAAATACTACTGTCTCTGAGGAGAGACAGCAGGAGTGGGTAAATACATTAGTAAAAACAAATAACATGGTAGCATAGAGATAGATAATACAGAAGTACTAGAAACAGATCAGCAGATCAAATTGTCGGGCAACTGAACAACAGACTGTTCAATTGGCAATAAACGAATTGAGCCGTTCAATCCATTCCAAATTTCAACAGTTAGAGGGAAAAAAGAAAATTTAAAACAATCTGTATGTGGTTTGAAGGGAACAATGTTTAATGGGTGGTTCCGTCAGGTTTGGCGCGCTGTGCGCAATTAGAATTCTTCGCCACACACACGACAGTTAAGCCGTCGCATAATCACATAGTAGACAACTTTTTTTAATGAGTCATCACAGTGAATTCGCTTCAATTATGGCACGCACTAATCTCACTTTTCCTAAAGCAGTGACGGACGAGGACCCCGAAGCGCTAATGTCAAAGTTTTGTGAAGCGTTGCCTATGTGGACCGTCTTTAGTAAATATGCCTTTGGCATTTGACGACAGAGGTCACAGCGTTATGGCCATCCGAAGATCTGAAGGACTCCTCAAGGTTCAACAAAGATGCGCGCATCAGACCATTGCGGAAGCACCGATAGCCGTGCACTCGTCTTGGCGTGAAATAGCTTATCTAAAGCGATCAGACGCTATGCTTTCATTCAATGTACCTGACGTTTGCTGTGTACTGGGTTCCGGTGCAGCAGGAAATAATCTTTGTTCTATGCCATTAACACCAGACGTCATATCAGGGTAAACGTTGAGGCCGAGAAATCGAGGATACCTGAAAAAGATAACAAGCACGCTTGCACTCTTAAGGTGATTCTATTGAAGGTAGCTATTCCAAGTCAAGTAATAGGGCGGCGTCGTAGAGATATCATAGCTCTTTTGTTACGCTGCTGATGTGGTGCTTAATCTCGAATCTTTCGAAACCATTTTTGACCACACCTGAGCATTCTCAAAACCTCATCACGCCTTCTCCAGCGGTCATGAAACAGGCAACAAAGCATTTACTTAGGAAGAACGCCACCCTTTGCCGGCGATTACTTGCGAGTAGTTTCTACGACGCATTCTGCACACTTCGGCGGCACGCTTGATACGGCGAACAAGCGTCGGGTTGCTCAACTGTCTTGCAGCTGGTGTTCACGACAGGGTATGGTTTAGTGACGCATGTGTTGGCACCCTTTTCACGGTGTTTGTTTTTCTTTTCCTCTAAAAATATATATGGCAATGCAAACACTGTGTGTATAAGAAGGGTATAGAAAACACGTTTAAAAAAAGCAATCGTTGAAAGCAGTGGACTTTGGTCTGCGAAGCCCGGCTATACTATTGCTACAGTGAGCACTGTCAGCAGGAAACCGATTGCTCTTTTTAAAGTTTGACTGTATGAAAAGAACAACAAGGCGTCGGTACTCTTGAGCTTTTATTATCGGCTTGTGGTGAAACTTTTGTTGAAGAAACAAGAAAAGACTGAACGAGTAATCTATTATTCTTAAAAGCGGTACTGAGTGCCGGCCTTGAGTCTGAGCTTCACTTCACTGCAAACTAAAGTTGTATCTGATTACAGTTGCAGCTCCGCTGTCATACACACCTCTGTGAGTGTTGCGATACACTGAAAATACCACGCCAAAATTTAGAACAAGCTTCAGTTGATTTTTCAGAGCATTAGAATTATGACACAAGGCATAGTACCACCCACATGATTGTATAACGCTGAAGTTAATTTTAAAGGGACACTTCCTGCGTGTTTTCGCTCCTCAATTGAGCATCCGCCTAAGTTTAGGTACTGTGACAAAAACTGACCGACGATTACAGTAGTCGGTTGTCCATTTGAACGCTGTAGCCGCGGTAAGTGGAGTTTTGCACGGCTAATAACTGCCACGGCTATCATGTGGTGTGTTACGCCGACAACGACGACGACTACGACGCGGAAGCCACGAACGGGCGTCGAACAGCTGCGCTACAGATTGAACTCAACTACACCGGTTTGGTTGGTTTGGTTTATGGGGTTTAACGTCCCAAAGCGACTAAGGCTATGACGGACGCCGTAGTGCAGGGCTCCGGAAATTTCGACCACCTGGAGTTCTTTAACGTGCACTGACATCGCACAGTACACGGGCCTCTAGAACTCGCCCACCAATCGATTCCATTGCAAGGCTCCTGCAAGATATTTTCAAATTAATAGAAGATCGCTTTTATTTGTGTGCATTTACTTTGTGTCAGTTATCAAGCATGGGCATGCTCTGACACAGAAATACAGCCATATGCTCATGAGCCCGACTATGTCTTCAGTAGGAACAATATGCTTCAGTTGATATTTATTGTAAGAAAGCTGTCAACAAGCGCTCTCAGTTGATTTTAGAATTACTTGCGTTGTGCTATGATAACATGTAATGATGCGCAAGACCTAATTTAGGGTAGAAGGGCCGTGAATGGTATTTTAGCGGTGGTACACTGGCTTATTTATAAGACGTTACTGATGCGCTTTCCTAGGTAATCGCCCAAGAATGGGCATATCTCGTGCAGACACATGCAAGCCGCTGTTACTATGGCTACAGCTTGGAGTAGACTTTCTCAGATGTTCTGGGAGGAAGACACGTGTTGTGTAGTTCATTTTGGCTGCTCAGTGGCATGGCTGTATTGCAAGATCACATTGGTAACTGCGGACGCACAAACAAGGTCGTGAATGGGGAGGCACACTGTCTGCGATCCTATTTAGGTTAAGTGCTTGATACAAAAGAATATAAAGAACTAAAGTGAAACTGAATTTAATCCGGATTACATAAATGCAGGTACAAAAATCAGCGCCATCTGGAACGCAATTTTAATTACGCAGAGAAAGTTTTAGCTCGTGTGGGATGCGCGCAATGTGTTCATTTCCCTCCCACCCTACCCACGTCTAACCGATCATGCACGGTTGCGCAAACTAGAAAGGACTACAAGTGCAAGCGTGCTTTCCCAGCAACCTTCACTATTGTTGCTTTGAGAAAGATAGCGCGAGGCACACGGTATAGCCTGTGTGCATGAAGTGGTCATGAGATAATACCTCCAAGGGGTGATACCCAGTGCCAAAAGGCAGTTCCCTCCTCCGCCTGCCCTATGCTCCTTTACCCCTGCCTACCGGTTAACTGGTACGCTGAGAAGCAAGGGCGCTTTTTGATGACGACAAACACGCTTTACAAGGGATCTTGCGCTTTGACTGCTCAGGCTGTGAAAGTGTATTTGCAATTTTGAGCAATTTGCCTTAAGATGATGGTATTTCTGCCGCCGAATGATCCTTACTGGCCGAACACTACGCAAGCCAGATGAAAAATACACACTTCCGGGGTACCTGTCGATAATCAACGAATTTAACAGCAGCTTCTTCAGTGCACATTGCAACGTATTGTGCAGCTTCTTGGTCTCAATTAGACGAAAGAGGCACCGCGTGGCTGAGGTTTATGATGCAGCGGTAGTGCTCTATCAAGTTACGAAGACACGTTCACGAATCTTGCGTCTAAGCTTGCTCCGGTATGATTGTTTGCGGGAACTGGACGACATACTGTAAAAAACAACAGCCGAGCGCATCCATCACTTGCGGACAAGTTTTGCTTCAGCTACGCAAATTAACGTCACTGTCGCTCTCAATATGGCTCTCTGCACAAAATACCCGAAATAAAATTTTTTTCACACAGTAGGTAACATTCAAATTAATAACTGAATGCAGTTTAGACTAGTGGCAATGAGATATCTGTCGCTGTGCGCCGCGGCAATTTATTTCCATTATAGTAACCACTGACGCGGTGTAGGAAGTAATCAGCGTGGCTCTGTTGTGCCGGGCTGGAAGATTTTCACGAGGCTTGACGGTTAAAAGCGAGAGAAGCTCTCGCGGTTATTTTTCTTCCCCTATGGACGATACAGAACAAAATCATCCAAAGTACAGTATGGTCCACTGTTAAAGGGAACATGCGTTCGCGTGGCCTGCGCGCTTCGCGGACCGCTGCCGCCGAGGACTTATGGGAATTGTCGGCATAAATCGCATGCGCAGTAAGCATGGCGGCTGGTCATCCCGCGCATGCGCCTGATGCCGCCTACTCTCTCCGCATCTAGGCAGCAGAGCTTCGTGAAGCGCGGAGGGCATACGATCGCATGTTCCCTTTAACAATGGACCGTACTGTACATTCCCGATGCCTAGGGGGTGTTAGGTTGATATACAAAACGGCTTTTGTTTTTTTATTTGAAATAAATTTGAGACAGTTCAAGTCGAAGACGCATGCGATTTGAGTATAAAATAAAGGGAACACGGCACATTTTAGCCCGCCAAGGGGCTCAATCGATTTGGCGTGCGGCTACAGATTCCATAGCTGTTGTTTTAATCACGAGCTCGGCAGCCGTATCGGATACAGGCGAAATGCAAAAACAGCCATGCGCTGTGCGGTTCGCGCACGCATTAAACACCCCTGGCGATCTCAATTATTCCAGCTCCCTCCAATACGACGCCTTTCAAAGCTCATATGTCTCTTCGGGATGTTAAACACCTTAATTTAAAACCTTTACAGTAGAGTGCGATCGCGAGCAAGCAACAATTTTTCAAGCAACGAAAGCGCAACGAGAACTACGAAACGCAATAGAGTGCGAAAACCTTGAAAGATCACATAAAAATTCCAGGAGGGGTATTCTTTAAACATTCTGAAAAGGCAACTACGTCACCTTCAGAAAAGACGTCTACTAGAAGCGCATTCCACTGGGCGAGATTGCGTGGACAGAACGCATTCTTGAAAATATTATTGCGGGAGAAGTATGCTGTGGTGTTGTACGGGTGGGAAAAAAATTTTAATGCACTGGATGAATGAATAATTCTGCATTTACACTTAGTTGACGTGAGTACAGCTACAACAAGAACCTCAGTCTGAAGTTAATCATCGGCTGATATTCGGTGCTTGCAGTTTCCGGGCGCAAGAAATGCCACAACGTCCACCTTCTGTATGATGGGAGCTTAAGTTTGGTGTCAATAACATCTTTTTCATGCTGTTTTCAGCGCATCTCAGTAAGAATCAGCTTCGAAAACAATCATATAGGGTTTCTAAGAAAACTTGAGGGCAATGCCCGTTACCATACGCACTATCTAGCGTAATCTAACCCTTCGCTGGAGTTAGGTCACGTTGAATGACGTGGCGGTTATATTTTAGATTTATTTTGTTTTAGATATTATGGTTATAAAAGCTCGAAGGTTTCTGTACCAGTGTCATTATTAGGTTGGCCTCCTTGTGCATTACTGAAAGACCTGCCCGGCCAATTTCTCTGCGTAAGTCTTTGTTTTCAGTTTCTTACGCTGACCATTTCTGTTTTGGAACGTCCTCGTCATTTCATCCGGCGTCAAATATCACAACATGCAATTGAGATACTTTTCATACAATGACGAAGAAAAAAACAAATTTGGCCTGTTCAAGTATAAGGTGCTTGCCTTTTTGTTGCGTCCGGGTTTGGTCTGGATGCCAAAGATACGTGTGTCGATGAGCATGTCCGCAGGGAAGAAAACTAACACTAGGATTGAGCAATAGGCAGTGAAGGCGATATAAATTCCAATACTACACATAAAGCATTTTCTTTATCCGCTTCTTGCCGCACGGGGCTTGTCTGAATTCACGTCCATCTCCAATTTATACGCCAACTTGTGATGTATATTACATGTCAAAGTTGAAAGAATTGAAGCTAACCACTTAAATTTCTTACCATTCCATTCTCCATTCCATTCTTACCATTCCATCTCCGAGATTGAAGCTCTTACTGTAGATACAGAAGGTGGTCGAGCGGCCCTCTCACTAGTCTGTGTCGCCAGTATTCGGTGGCATCGCAAATTTTGCTGTGCATGGGGCTTAACGTTCCACAGTGCCTTAAGATATGAAGGGTGCCGTAATGGTGGGCTCCGGATAATTTCGACCATCAGGGGTTTTTTACACTGCATTGACATCATACTATAAACGGGCATGTAGCAAGTCACCTGGATCGAAACTCGAACGCCATAGCCGGGATCGAACCCGCGTCTTTGGGGTCAGAAGTTGAGCTGCATATCTACTGAACCACCGCGGCGTTGCCGCAGTGGAAACTTTAGATTTCTCTTCATTTAAAACCCGACTTTTGCCTCTCATCTCTGAAAGAGCAATACGCAGATGTAGAGCTTTTATAGCTTGCGCAAGAAAACTTTTCTTACTGGACTTTACTGCTGTTCCAGGGCTAGGATGAAGCTCCTTTTCTTTGGGGTCCTGATGCACATTTTCCTGGCTGCTGCTACCTCGCGTGAGTACGCGTAGTTTTCGTCTGTTGACTTATTGCTGACTTTATTTGCAACAGAGTTGTATGGAGTCATAATGCAGTGCTTCTTTGCACTGATGTCCGTGTGTCACTTCGTTTTCTATATGCACAGTTCATTTAGTTTCCAGCTCATTTCCTAAATACCTCTCTACGCAGATAAACTCAGTGCAGAGAGACTTGAACAGGAGTGATAACGGCAGGTCGAGCACTTTTTCGCAGCTAAAGGATTGTTTTTCAAAGGAATCAATTTCAAAAGAAGCGCGTCGTAATCCAACTCCTTCGAAGAATATCCATCATTCATTGCATGTAAAATATCAATATACCCGCTGTTTCAGCTAACATGTTTTGTAATTTTCAGAAATAGGGTATTTCAGTTGCACAAGTGCTTTTTGCATAGCATTGTCAGCTCTGTAGCACGTGATAATTTAGCCAAGACATGTTGTCTGCTAGGCTGGTCAACTAATATTGAACAGTTAACTATTTAACTATTGTTGTTAGCCTCCTTATTTGTCGAAAGGCGTGTAGCCCACCCTAAGTCATATCCGCGTCAGTTTTTAGAATTTCGAAAGTTCAGTTACCTTCAGTGCTGTGGCTCAACAAATTCTGCCTATACCGCGCCAAAATATACACGCTTTCAAAAAGCTTGCAGGCAAAGGAACTCAGTGCACTTCATTCATTGAAATAGGCAAAATTTTTAGAACTTTTTTGTACACAGCAGCAAGTGTAAATGCGTTTTCGAACTGCCAAAAACTGGAATGAATAATACTTAAGATGGGCTAAACTATCGTCGGTAAATAAAAAACAGTAGGAGTTTCCAGGAATTTATTTATTTATTAAAAATACCTCAAGGGCCCTCGGGTGAGGGCTTTAATTAGTGAACTGCTGAATATTCGTTAACCATCGTACTAGTTAGCACCATTTGCTTTACTCAGATGTACTACATTGCTTGCAATGCTATGCCTAAAAAAGCGCCCTCTTAACTCAAGAAAACCACTTCGTAAAAATTGAAGAATATCCTAGTCTAAAGACGGTATATTAAGTGATCAACGAAGAGAGTGTGAAATTTAAATTCTTTCATTAAACTTTTGCAGAGGAGCCAGAGTGCCCGCTAGTGAACTGTGTGGCTGACTCTAAGGTGGGATGCCTGATCACGGAGGATAAATGTCATTGTTTCTGCGGTGAGCAGTTGCTACTTGTCTTCTAATCTATTTATATAAGTTTTGCCCTCTATGAGAGTATGTAGAATATACGTATAAGCGTTAGAAATTTTTGGACTGCCTCGGGAGAGCGGATCTCGGGAAGTATTAGCTGCACTACGGGTTTTTCCACGCCAGAGTATGCTCTCTATAGTTTTTATTTCCACGATTCCTGTCGAGCTTAAAATATTGACCTTTTTGTGGCTATGTCATCATAATCATCATCATCTTCATCATCCTGACTACGCTCCCTGCAGGGCAAAGGCCTCTCCCACATATCTGCAATTAACCCTGTCCTTCCTCAGTTGCGGCCACCCTATTCCCGCAAACTTCTTAATCTCATCCGCCCACCTAACTTTCTGCCGTCCCCTGCTACGTTTGCTTTTTCTTGGAATCCACTCCGTTACCGTCAAGGACCAGCGGTTATCTTGCCTTCGTATTACATGCCCTGCCCAAGCCCATTTCTTCCTCTTGATTTCGGCTAGGATGTCATTAACCCGCGTTTGTTCTCTCACCCACTCCGCCCGCTTCCAATCTCTTAACGTTACACCTATCATTTCCTTTCCATAGCTCGCTGTGTTGTTCTTAACTTAAGCTGAACCCTCTTTGTTAGCCTCCACGTTTCTGCCCCACCGCTGAGTACCGGTATGATACAGCTGTTGTATACTTTTCTCTGATGGGATATTGGCAAACTGCCATTCGTGATCTCAGAGAACCTGCCATATGCGCTCCACCCCATTCTTATTCTTGTAGTTATTCCCCCTCGTAATCCGAATCAGCTGTCACTACCTGCCCTAAATAGACATATTCTCTTACTACTTCTAGCATCTTCCCACCAATTGCAAACTGCTATTCTTTTGGACGTACAAAGCCTGTCTTTTTTTTTTCAGTTTTCCTTCTAGGACGCATGCGCCTTTCGCCTAAGCCACTTGCTTTTAAAATTTTTTTTCTGGAGCTGATTTGACCTTTGGCCTGCATTAAGTTGCCTTCGGAGTGTGCTTTTCTGGATTGATGCGCGTACTGGCAGGCAATTCTCAATAGCGTAAACAGTACTAACAGATGTCTTCCTACGCAGTGCCTGGAGATCCCTGTGAATTTTTGCGTGAGACATTCTCGCGTGAGTGCCAAGCTCCACAATCCCTGCAGTGTTCTACGGAGGCGATCACTTGCAAGTGCCGCTGCGGTACGTACCTGATATTTTTATAACCGTCCGCACTTTTTCTTTTCTCTTTCATTGTTGAAGCAGGTAGGAGCCCTCTCTGTTTAATCACAGGTGCAGGACTATTTCTCAAAATGAGTTTGCTTTCCCGATCCCATTTGTATTATTTTTTGCGTTAGCTCGTCCAGCTTACCTTTTCGGCAAGAAACATAGTAAGGAATGCACAATCAGCGTCAAATGAAACGCGATCAAAACACCTGAAACGCGAGCACAAAAAATCAAGCAAATTAGAGGCTGCAGATGAAATACAGGCGTGGCCTATTAGCACTTCAGAAGAGCGGTCTTTTCGGCTTCACTGGGAAAATGAACTGCTCTTGTATTTTTCCTCCCTACTATAATATCTGCGAGTTGTGCTGTTCGCGTTTCAATTGACGCTGATAGTACACGCCAACGTTGGAATCGACTCCAGAGCAGTGCATTATTGAAGGCTGCCTTCTCAGGGTGTTTCCGTAGGCGCATTTTTCAGGTATATTTACTGCATTCAGAAATGCAGATTACTCTTCGGATTCGCACCAACTCTAACCAAGCAGCACCCGTAATTGGCCCAATATTGGGAATGGGTAGTAGTGTCACCCTGGTTCTTTGTACGACCGGCCTTTGCCAGTTCATTTCCAATATTGGGCCAAGTAGTTGTGTTTGATGCTGGGGTACTGATCCTGCATCAATTCAGTGGTGCTCAAGTCTCTTCCAGTGCCTATGACAGCAAAGCAACGCAAGGTTTGCAGCGTGGTTTGCTCATTGTTCGCTGACTACATCGTGACAAATATTAAAGCCTAGTTACTCAAGTAACTCTATTTTTAAGTTAAGGACATTTAATTCATATTTTTAACGGTTGTGCGCCCGGCAGACAAGGTGTCGGTAATTCGAGATATACGCTGCCAGTAGGCGGTAGCAAACTCCATTCCTAAATAAGTTCACTTCCTGAATCTACCTGAACTGTTTGTAATATAGCGTCTGCCTGCTACACATATAGAAGTCGTTAAGAGATACACCCCAAGTGAAATTTTTGTGTGCTTTACTTGCATGTGATTGCTGAATTTTCAGGAAATCCGTGATGCCGCCAGGTCTGGTACAGTTAAGACGAGAGGATTGCTCAAGTTGATTCCCGCGTACCGTAACCAAGAATGATCGCTTCACTCTGCTATGAATGTTAGAGATGAATAAAACTATTGAATTCTACGGATCTGACTCGTATTTTGGTTCTCATGTCCTTTAGAAAATATTCGGTGCCATGTTAAGCCAAAATGAATTTTCTGCAGCGATTTTTGCTCGCTGAATGTGTCACTCAGCGGAAGCGGTACAGTTGCAAGTGGATGTTTAACATTTTCTACACACCAATTTGCGCAGCCGCCGTCAAAATCAATGGCGTGCAGCTTTGGAGAACAGATGTAGTTTTTTTCTTGGTATTGTGGATTTTCTGTGGCACGAGCTGCTTAAGACTTTCGCGCTAAAGCGTATGCAAATAAGATCCGAACAATAGGATGACTTTTATCGGGTAGCAACCGCTTAATTCCATTGGCGAATCAGCGTATTTACAGTGTGTCAAAACCTTGATAGATGAGATTGAACTGGACTAATACGAGTAAGCGTAAGCCTGAACTTTGAGCCATGCGTGGCAACTTGGCCGTGCTCCTCTCTAGCCATGCTTGTGTGGTCACACAACGTTTAAATGAGACTGTACTGCCTGTTGAAAACACCAAAAAGCAACGGTTACGTCCACGCCCTTTGAGCTATGCGATCGAAACGCAATAAGAACATGTTCTGGAATTTATATAAACATGTATTCTGTTTGAACACTCGGCTTCCATACGACAGGCTCAATGCGGGGAACCACAAGAGTTGACTGGCAGACACGAGTTTTATTGTTCATAATGCCAAGCCATAGAAAAAATTACACCTTGTTAGGCGGATGCCAGATCCACGTTTTGGAAGCAGTAATACCAAAGTACTTGTGACGCGGAACACAGGATGCGGCGTTAAATTATGCTTATCTAGCGTTAGCAAGAATCCTCTGGGGTCTCTCTCTCAGCGATTATTTTTTTCGGATTAAAAGGGGCCGAAAACTACAGCACAATTCCTCTATGTTTTCACAGCATCAGTACGCCACTACAAACCGGCTACGTGAACAAACGCTTATCGCTCATAGTAAGCAAAGAAGCTAGGCACGCACTAGTCTCATTAATGCGTAAGGAAACAAAGTTTCATCCGCAATGCCTCCACTCTTCCAGCTTAACTTCTAGATAAGACTTTTCGCGGTGGCTCAGTGGATCCGCGTATACATTACTGTCCCCTGGTGGTGCTTTTTAACTGACCAACTAACAAAATATAAGTGTGTATTTAGATTTTGTTATACGTTCCAAATCCAATGTGGACAACAAATAACGAATGCCCAGAACGAACGACGTTTTTTATACAAGCCTAAGTTTTCACCCGTAGAAGCATATGAATGAACGCAAAATTCTTTCTTCCATGAAAGCATAAGCGCGATATCCAGTGGCACATCATACCTCCGAGGCACAATTCTCCATGTCAACCACAAAAGTTTCCTATTCGTGACGTTTTTATTTCTTAACACGTTTTTTACAATAAGAGGCATAAACTATGCCCGTTTTGCATAAACTTGGAATAAAGAAAGTGACAGGGTCCGGCATTCACGCGCAGAAGGGTTAGCTAAATATTACGCATTGCTGAGCTATGCCACGGCTTCAAGACAGCAGTACTAGAGAGCCTTCCGCAAAATCTTTCAGTGTATTAGTTTCCTGAAGAGAGAATGGCGCACTGCTCTTGGCACTCCTGCAGACTTTAATCCCTTTGCATCAACTATTACACTCCTGGGACATCTTTGCGGACGATTGTAATGCGATCAGGGGGTAGAAGGATAATAATAGTGCTCGCACGCTCCCGAGTGCATCGCTACAACCTTCAAAACAAAGTAAATGTGGCGGTCGTCTTTTTAGGGCATGTGCACAGAATGCGCTATCATTCAATGTCTTCTTCCTTGCTGTGGAGCTTTCCTTCAAGTAAACTGTGTTGTGAACTTATTGCATGCTCAACGATTGCTCCGGCACAATACAGACATGAGCTATGTGCTTCTAGAATACTGCTCCTCCAATTCGCACGCACACTCTTGATTGTGTAACCTTCACGTGCTTTCTGAATTTGCAGGTCTTCAGTCATGGCTTCAGCCCCGTTGCATTCATGAAAGGCGGTTTTCTACGTTGACTCATGCATACCTCAGCGACGACTCATCTCAACATCAGGATTCGAGGAAGAGGAAATTAATAAAACAGTTGGCGCCCTTCGAGGCAGATTCTATTTCGCTATCTTCGGCCATGGATAATTTTTTGTGCAACCTTTTTAGAGCCTCAGTCAAACTGGAGCTCCTGATCACAAATTTGCAGCCGAACTATTAACGTGGTCTCCACATCGTAATGTATAAAGATTGCATTCAGTGACTTTGTCGATCAAATCTATTTTCTTGGCATCTTGAACTGAGTATTTTTTTTAATGTTACACACCACAGTTCATACACTTAGAATTATGCTGCATAATTCGATTCCATGATTCATGCAAGCAAAGTGGTGAAATAAAGTTTCTTGGGTAATTGATTCTTTTGGCTGCAGTGACACAATATGCACAACCGTGCGTCTATGCGTTCAAAAACTGTCAACCAGATCTACCGTTCAGACAGTCTACCATTGCAGGATACGTATTTTATTCATACAGAGAAATGCAATGACAAAAAATCGCGTCATATTTGTAGCTTAGTGAGTCGCCGGAAGCAGAAAAATTTGGTGGAGAAAGCCGGCCTCTTCAAAGGTAGCCATCTGGGAAAACAGCTCCGAATCTTTTTCTTTTGCAGCTTTTAAAAAAAGAAACTAGTAATCAGTAAGTGAAACAAGCAGTAAAAAAAAACTGGAGATGACTCTTACGCTCCGCCTCAATGGTATGTCATGATAGTGATAATTGGTTATTGCCCATGCATGCAGAAATGGTCATTGTCTGTTTATATTCACAGATACCTGGAAGCCATCATACAAGTCTTTAGCGCAGTGGTATAGAGCAGCGGTTAAGCGATGCGCCACTGCCTTGCGTTGGTTGGTGCTGCCACCAGTGGTGCTGCTGAAACCCACGTGTCTCTTTGCAATGAACTTCACGCGACCAATTATTTTTTCATTCATTGGTAACGAACGCAAAAAGACGAAGAGAACAAGGCGACAACACGACACAAGCGCTTGTGCCGTGTTGTCGCCTTCTTCTTTTCGTCTTAGTCTTTTTGCGCTGGTTAACAATGAATGTGCACCAACTAGCCGAACATCTTACGTTAACGCAATTATTATCTAACTCCCACCTTCCAATGCAGCCAGGTTGCAATGACGTGAAAACTTCACGTGACCTAGGTGGCCGGCCTGCCCCAGAGGCTGCTTCTACGGCAATTTTTCGTGAATTTTTTCCTCACGGCAAAGGACGCTGCCGAATTTTTTGCAGCACGGAACCCTTAACGCTCTGGCGTCAGCACACATCGAGAGTGATGTTGTATTATGATCTGCGCGAGATTTTTAACCATTTAGAATGAATAAGAACACCGCTTACTCTGTGCCGTCATGGGCAGTCACAGCGTCTTTTCTTGCGGTTGCAAGGCTTCACTCATTAACCGATATCCACCTGTGTCAGCCCAGGAGACGCTGTTCTAGTGGGCGGTTTGTTCCGGCAAAAGCCACTTCTAACGACACAGCGTTAAGGCTATATCATTCTGCAGAATATCCGGCGTCGTCGTCATCGACGTTGTGAGCCAATATCCCTGGAGAAGCACCTCAGGGGGGCCACCTAAGTCATGTGACTCTGTGAAGTCATCAAAACCTACCCATCTGGTTGTAACCGGACTGCCCAACGTGGCAGGTGGTAGTTAAATTGACGACTGGTCGATAGAGGTTACTCGGGAACAACAAAGGTCGTACACGCCCCACTGGAGGCAGGACGTGCCATCGAAACGGACGACGAGCATTGCTTAACTGCTGTACCCCTGCGCCAGGAGTGGTATGACGACCCCCATATGCGTTAATGCCCATATATGAGGACCCCCTCATATAAGGGCATTAACGCATTAGCGCTGTTACGTCTTACACTGAAGGCAACTGCTGTACCCCTGCGCAAGGAATTGTTCGAGGACCTCCAGGGATCTAGGAATGTAAAGTTGAGAATGACGAACTCCTCATATATGGCATTAAACCATTAGTGCTATCACGTCACACACTGAAGGCGAAGCTTAAGCGTCCCCTGCAATCTTTTTATGGTGCAGCTTGTCCCCCGAATGAGTATTGCATAAGAGACGACCCTATCAGTGCACATATCAGATTATAAGCACAAGTGCTTGTAAACTTTAACCTGAACCGTTAGCAACTGTTTCCCAGGCTGATTTTTTCTTGTTGAGAATTAAAAACGTCTCAATTCCAATCTTACGACGGAAAATGCAAGTATGAATTCTTTCTTTTCCTAGCAGTCGCATATATAAGCCTTGTGGACAGAGCAAGGAGGAGGATGAGGAAGAAATTGTGAGAATGTGCCTGGTGACTGCCATTGAATGAGCATAAGAACAGCAAGAACGACTGGCTCGCTGTTCATTTCTTCTGAGGTCAAAAAGAAGAAACGAAAGAGGCTCACTAAGTCGGCCAGCTCAAGCAAGCCGTGAAGGAAAGAATGAAGGCAGCGAAGGAAAAGGATTTAAAGAAGGAATAAAGAGAGAATAAGGACGCGAAGAACATATACGGCCACACGGCCTACTTTATTTATGTGAGATATTTTAAGCGTGCAGATAAAAACGCTATCAGTGCTAAACAACAGCAATATGTGACTGGTCTGTGCTATGTTTATTCGTCTATTGCAATGCCTAATTTCTCTGTGCTTCTTAAAAAAAAAAACATCATACACGGACATGTTGGGCATTGAAGCAAACGTGCTAGGGTTCGCCGCGATGCGGTACACTGAGCACGTACCTTGCAGATGCCCCTGTGGCCTCGAGAGTGGAATCAGGTGCTTCAGTGGCTTTTGGATCGTATGAGTGTTTATTGCTGCCAACTGGCCAACCAGATGCTAGCGAATATTGCTTTCTAACGTCCTCGCGAAAATACGTAAAACATGTTTCACTCATATACAAAAAAAATTCAGGGGGCACTTTGACTGTCTAAAGTGCGTAGAGGCGGAAGCGTTTTCCGCACCATTTTGACTGCTTGTGTGGCACTGGTGGCGTCACATATAATTGAGTACTAATTACTAAGTGATGACAAATCACTAATCAATGGTTAATTACTGATTAATGTCTGAATACTAATTAACTGCTAATTAATGACGCTTAAGCTTCGCCTTTAGGGGTGGAACGCGAAAGCGTGTTTTAGCGCTGCCAGGGAGTCCACGGAACGTCACCACCCTTTCGGCGCGATGCGTCGCCCTTTGAACGCAACGCTTTTTGAGGAAAGGAAAAGGCGCAGTAATTCTCTCTCATCTCGGTGGACACCTGAACCGCACCGTGGAGGAAGGAGGAAATGGGAGTGAAAGAAGACAAAGAGGGCCCGTAATGAAGAAAATGAAAATTGTATTTGAGGAAAGGAAATTACGCAGTAACTGTCTCACATATCTCGGTCGACACCCGTCAGAATTCAGGGGGCACTTTTTTTACCTAAAGTGTGGTCACTGATGTGTCGTTAAGATGTTAAGCTTCGCCTCAAAGAGTGGAACGCGACAGCGTCTTGCAACGCTGCCAGGGAGTCGATAGAACGCCATCGCCCATTCGGTTCTTCGCCTAGCTCGGCGGTAAATTGGTTTTTGAGGAAAGGAAATGTATCTGTCTCTCATATCTCGGTGGACACCTGAACCTCGCCGGAAGGGAAGGGAGGAGGATGAGAGTGAGCGAAGACACCGTATTCACTAGACGCGCCTTTGTTCATTCCAAAGCATCGAGTTTTTTCATGACATTGAAACTCTCCTAGGATGTGATCGTTATGTCGTTTTCATGGGTGACTTCAACTGTGTGTGCGACCCACGCGATCGCACAGGTCCTAACCAAAACGCCGATAAGAGCTCTGGTATATTATTGTCTGTTACCGAAAACGCAGGTTTAATTGATGCCGGATTGTCATCCGCCTTCACATACATCAGAGGAGCCTCACATTCACGCCTTGATCGCATTTACGTTTCCGTAGGTCTCCTTAAACGGCACATTTCATGTGCTGTCAAGCCTGTTTCTTTCTCAGATCATGCTATGGTCATTGCGCGGATTGGAGAATGCGCCCATCCCAAATTTCTGCCGCAGTGGGAGCTGTGGAAGCTTAATTCCGAGCTTCTAAATGATGAGCATTTTCAGCAGCGAGTGATGACAGCTTTGGAATCTTGCTTGGTCATGGATGTCCCATTATTTGCAGCTTGGGATATGTTTAAGCTAGAAGTTCGTAGCATAGCTATTGAGATCGGCTCCGTGAAGTCTTATGTTAAGCATGGTGAGGAGAAACGGATACTTTAGAGTCTTTATAATCTGCATGCGCTTGAATGTGAGGCTCCTGGCTTGTACACAGAGGAAATTGGTGCTGTTAAGTGCAACCTTTAGAAGTTTGATGCAGAACGCTATGGTGCGGCCCGTGTACGATCCCGCAGCAACCGTGCTCTGCACTCTGAGGAGCCTACTAGACAGGCCTTGCTAGATGAGCGTCGTCACGTGGCTGCCAAGCGAATTTCTGAGCTCTACTGTGGTGGTGCCCTGGTCACAAGTACAGATGTCATAGTTACCGAGTTTTAAAACCACTATAGCTCTCAGTTTGCTGCCACGTCTAGCACTGCTGATGATGATCATATAGCGCGATTGGTGTCCATGATTAACTCACACAATGAGGATGAGTGCAAGGCAATAAATGGCTCTTTAAGCTTGGGTGAATTGCAAGATGCAATTGATCAATTGCCGCTTTCGACAACCCCGGGGCCTGACGGCCTCTCAGGAGAATTTTATATGGCATTTAAATCCGTTCTAGCCCCTGTCCTGCTCCAAATTTTTGAGACAAGTATTGATGTTGAAGTTCTGCCTCAGTCATTACGAGAAGTCATATTGTCTTTATACCAAAAACCGAGGATAAGGAAAAACTTCAATTTGTAGATGGCTACAGACCAATCACGCTTTCTAATGTAGATTATAAGATTTTTGCTAAAGTACTGTCAAATCGGCTGCAGCTTGCAATGTCTACTGTGATTGGGCCTCATCAAACATGTGGCTTGAGGGGACGATCAATACAATCTCACCTACATGTAGCCCGTACAGTGTTGCAGTATTGCAGAGACGCTCAAGAACAAGTAGCAATGCTGCAAATTGACCTGGCAAAGGCATTTGATCGAGTGTGCCATTCATTTCTTTTTGCACTTTAAATCACGTCAATCTCGGTTCAATACTTTCTACTGGCATACGCCTTTGTTACAAATCCTGTACCAGGCACTTGATTGATAATGGCTGTCTCTCGCAACCAGTCCGAATTCAGTCTTCGGTGAAACAAGGGTGCCCACTGTCTCCGCTCCTGTTCGCATTATACTTGGAGCCACTTTGCATAAGTGTTATAAACAGTAGAGCTGTAAATGGTTTCCGAATAATGGGCCATGAACTGAAGGTATTGGCTTATGCAGATGACCTTGCGTTTTTTTGTACTGATAAGCCAAGCATCGATGAGGTTATTCGTTTAACGGAGGACTTTGGTGCGGTGTCAGGAAGTCGTATTAATCGCTCTAAGAGTTGCGGTCTTTGGTTTGGTAGCTGCGGTTCGACACCTGCTGAATATGCTGGTATAACATGGACATGCAGGCCACCAAAGTACCTTGGCGTCCCTTTGAGTGCCTATAAGCATAGCACACATTATTGGATAGACCGCGTGTCAACTCTTCAGCGCTATGCTCAAACGTTTGTCCCCCATGGCCTCTCAATTTTTGGCAGGGCGACCGCCTGTAATCTGTTTCTCGCCACTAAAATATATTATCTACTGCAAATTATTCATTGCGCAAGACTTACCATCCAGCGTTTTCACAGGGTTTTCGCTACTTTTGTGTGGGATTCGTCTTTTGAATCCATGAGGCGTGATAACCTTTTTCGGCCCGTAAGCGCTGGCGGCCTTGGTCTAGTTCACCTGTATGTCCGGCAGATAGTGTCACGTTTCATGTTTTTCCGTGGCACTACACACCCAATAGTACGTTCATTCCTGAAAACAATTTTAGTTCATGTTTTACCCAACTTCATTGTGTCTTCCAATGTTTGTGACCGTCCGTGTTTGTGGGGAATAATGCAAGAGGTGTATTTGGCTGTCCGTTTCCTACTTGTTCGTTTTTCTCCTGAGTTCCTTTTTTTAGTGTCGAGGAAAAAGTTGTATAAGCATTTGATTAGTATGCTCTTTTCTCCGCCCATGTACCGCTCTCTGTATTTTGGTTTACCGGGGCATGACGTACTCAAAAGAGTACGTAAGATGCAAGTCTCGCCGTGTACAAAGACCTTTTTCTTTAAGTTACACACCGGTACGTTGTCCGTTAGGACATGGTTGGAGAAAAAGGGCATTTTTGTGTCTACCATTAATTGGCGCCTTTTGATGAACCAGAAACAGTTGAGCATTGTTTCATCAGTTGCAAAGATGCAGTACTCTTCTGGGATATCCTGCAACGCACATTTAAAAAAAGAATTCACCTGACTCCACATTCTGTTCGCTATCTCACTGCGCTGCCAATTGTTGATGAAGCCCTGGACATGTTCTTTCTGATTGGACTGCACAGCCTCTGGAAAACCCGCATGATGGACAGACATTGTGAACCTGTTTTGTCTACAAAGGATCACTTCAGTCGAGTGGTTGTTCATCTAAGAGACGTGTATGCCCAGACTGAGTACGAACCGGAGTGGCACTCACTATTAGTGATGTGCTCTGCCTTGCCCCTTTTCTAGAGCATGGTCTTTTCAATATGTATTGTTTAACGCTGTTTTCATAATGGCTTGTATATAGTTCATGTACATAGAACATTATATTACTGTAATAAATACCATGTTGAAGAAAAAAAAAAAGCTGGCATGGCGGAGTGGATAGCATGCTCGTATCGCACGCCGAAGAACGGGGTTCGATTCCTGAGCCGAACCAATTTCCTACTCGGTTTTGTTTATTTATATGGCCTGACTAGAAAAGTTAATTAGGCTAATTGGGTAATTAAGCAATTAACTAAGCTCAGTTCCACTTACTTGCAACATCACTTTACGATCCCTTCAATTGGTTGCATGGTTACAAGCCAAAGTACAATTGGCCCCATTTGAAATTCGCGCACTGTGACGTCACGACCGTTTCGACCAATTGAAAAGCGTGAAATTTCTGTCGACAACTGCTGCTTACAACGATCAGACATTAAAGGCTTCCGCCTTAAAAGAAATTACTTTACTTATGCATTACACAGATTCTTGAAAAGAAATTACTTTACCTATGCATTACACAGATTCTTGAAAAGAAATTACTTTACCTATGCATTACGCAGACATTAAAGGCTTCCGCCTTAAATGAAATTACTTTACCTATGCATTACACAGACATTAAAGGCTTCCGCCTTAAAAGGAAATTACTTTACCTATGCATTACCCAGATTCTTGTTTTGGAGGGCAGTTTTTTTTTCTTTTTTTTTCTAGAGCCGCCGCGGTGGCTCAGTGGTTATGGTGCTCGGCTGCTGACCCGAAAGACGCGGGTTCGATCCCGGCCGCGGCGGTCGAATTTCTTTGGAGGAGAAATTCTAGAGGCCCGTGTACTGTGCGATGTCAGTGCACGTTAAAGAACCCCAGGTGGTCGAAATTTCCGGAGCCCTCCCCTACGGCGTCTCTCATAGCCTTAGTTGCTTTGGGACGTTAAACCCCATAAACCAACCAACATGTTTTTCTAGGCACCGAGAATTTAAGCAAAGCCGTTCTGCCTTATTTGGCGGAACTCCTCCAGGACCGCTGAAGCCAAAATAAGCTATACCTCAATTGTGTACGCAGGGTTCCGATAGAGAACAAATGTTAGGCTTCAGCGCAGTTCATTGCTGTTGCGTCTCTTGCACCACAAATTATTTCAACTCCCACCAGGGAAGCTTAGCATTGGCCTCAGCACTACGAGGGACAGACCATATGAGAATAAACAGTCATCTCGCAGTGCCTGAGAAAACCGCAGTGCCATCGGAGGATCCAGCAACCACAGAATTTCCTCGGAGAGACGTAGGATTTTGTCTTGTCTTAAACCGGTGCCCTTTATTCAGTTTGGTTATATCTTCCGTAGTCACCAAGATAGGCTCCAAGTTTTCGTCTTTTAGTTATATTACTTTTACCCGTTTGACAGCTTCCACATACACAGAGCTGTTTATTAAACCATCTCAGACATTTGTTTGTGGAATAGTTTCCTTTTTGTAAGGCGCAATCAGCGCAAATAGGCTGTAAGTGGGTGCGCTCTCATCAAACCGATTCTCTGATATTAGAGACAAACCATGACCCGGGAGCGCTATACTACGGTCGAGGTTTGGTGGCGCGTAGCCTAATCAGGCTGCCCTTAGACATTACGTCGTCAACGTGTGGCGACAAAGGTCACATCAATACTCAAGAAGATCCGAAGACCACATAGAGAAATTCTCAGACGAGAGTGCGTTTGATGTCACCTTCTTTTCTTTCTCTCTCTCTCTTTCACCCTCTTTTTTCACACTCATCTGGAGTAGCATGCCAGGCCTATAACCAGGCAGACCTCTTCATTATTCATTAAAGTCTCTCTCTCTCTCTCTCTCTGTCCCAGGCAAGACAGAGGTGCTTGCGCATGGTTAGTAAGCAAGCCCCGACAGGTGTGCATCTTCATGGTATATACCCGCATAGCAGTGGGACTATGTGATCTTCATGGTATACACCCGCATAGCAGTGGGACTATGTGATGTGCAATGCGAGCAAAAGTAACAAGACACATGAACCTTGACACCATGTACTTGAGGAGGTGTATTCATTCATTCATTCATTCATTCATTCATTCATTCATTCATTCATTCATTCATTCATTCATTCATTCATTCATTCATTCATTCATTCATTCATTCATTCATTTTTGCAGAAAAATATTGAACGATTCTTGGGTAATGAAGCAGTGTGAGCAGGTTGAGACACTTTTTCAACATCTTTTTCTATATTTTTCCATCTGTTTGTTCTTTAACAAGTTAATACGAGTACACACAATTGGTCCGAATCTGTTATTTACCATGTTAAACCTTTCATTTGGACTCGTTGGATTGGCATAGCTGCTATAGCGTTTCGAAGCCGACCGCAGAGAGCGCATTGCGAGGAAGAGAATGCATTTCAAGATTTTGAATTTTCATTTCGGCGCAAATTTCAAATTTTCTGGTGTTCAATGCAGTTCCCGAATCCATAATTAGGCCCGGTCACATAATCCCGCTATTTTATAAGACTCAAAATATTAAAAAAACAAAAAATATTTACATTAAACGGGTTCAAGTGGACATTCTAGGAAAACATGAAGTAGGCATTCCCCGTCCTTCCCCACTTGTTTATAACAATACCGAATGGTTGCTACCTACTACATTTTGAAGATATCTTCACCATATTTGTGCAACGACAGTATTAAACAGTTCAGTTTCAAGGTGTTAGGGAAATATGGCGGTAAACAGCGCCAGGCACGTGCTACCGGGCCAGCGAAATCGGACCCGTTGCTGACCACAGGCTATTGACGAGAAATCGTAGCTATTAGATTTCAGCTTATTTTCTTCGAAGAGATTTTCAGTATAAAAGAGGGAAGCATTTAATATCGTTTAATTCTCCTCGCAAGCCAGAGCGCCGAGTACTGCTTGACCCAACTCTGTGGTTGAATCTTATCCGTGAGTGTTTTGGAATTCTTGCCTATTCGCCGTTAAATTGCGCTTCCCATCTTCCAGGCAATGTAGCCAGATGAGCTGAATCACATTGTTTCAGCGCAATAGGACAGGACCAAGTGGTTGATTTAGAGTGTAATTTGCATTCGATATGTACAAAGGCCGCCCTTTTTGTTCACTTTCCGCGAAAGTGTTATCGGTAAGGGAGGTCTTCATTAACGTAAATGTACGTATTGCTAGTTGTCTATAAAAGAAATTGTTTATTGCAATATAACTGAATATAAGAGTCATTGGTCACACAGGTTCGGATACTTGAGGGTTTCGGTGTAAAACATAGCAGTCGCCTCATGAACTCTCTCTGACGTAAGCATCTCATATTGTAGAATTCCTGCGGTCCGATTGTTGTGCCTTCAATCATGCATGCTAATACTTGGGAGCTTCCAGCTCTACTGCCATTGCTAAGGGTCTACCCGCTCGTCAGGTTACGCCTACCTTCTACGAACATGCTAGCTTTCGCTCTTGATTTATTTTTCACGGGGAGCGCATATATTAGCATATATATATTAGCTGTGTGCTTAAAGGAGTCCGCCGTTCTCACCGCCTCGCTAGTTGCCGCGTTGAATGAAGCAGCCTTGCAAACAATTCTCCTCCGTGCGCCAGCCCGTAAACATCGCTTGGTATCCACGTGCTGTTGTTCATTTAGTATAACGTAACTGCAAAACTGCAGTGGGTAATCTGATTCAACTATTCGGGCGCCTTGCCTGCGATTGCACTGGATACCTTTTGAATCAAGTGACGAAACGGCGCAGCATTGGACATAACGAGAGACATATAACCCGCTGCAAAAGCTTGCAGTCAATCTTAATCATGACCGAAGCAAGAGTGCTGCTTTAAGGTAGTGTTTCCCAGTCCCGAGGCTTCCCAAGGAGAGGAGGCGCCTGACTCTCACTCTCGTAAGACCTCCCGACAAGCTCAAGCAGGCAAGTAAGAAGGGCGTGCATCATTGCCTCTTCCTTGGTACTGGCGGGAGCGAGCAACAACTGCAAGGCATTTTTCTTCTTCACAAAAACGAACTCTCCTGTGAAGAGTGTTTTGATTATTACCTTTGAAACTTTGTGCAACGAGGGACATATACTATTAAACTCTATTCTTACCTTCGCAGTCAAGAATGAAAACAGGCATTGGTTTTTACATACATTATGGTAAGCGAATTTTAACAGGTTGCTGATGCAGGTCGGTGCGTGTCAGCGCAGTTTTTCCGTACTCGCGCTTTAACGAAGGGAGCTGTCTTAGCCTCTATTATCATTTTCATAATATTTCATTACATTAGGCTTCAGTAGAGAAAACTGCTCGGTTGAGTAACTCTAGCAAGTGCTTCTTTGCCATTTCTGGCCCCTCAAATTTTATATGCGGTGAGAACCATCAAGCTGCTTCGCAAAAAAGCAGAAACTAATATTTTAGGTGGTTAGTTCAAACTGATAAATTGTTAAAAATAAGTAATTATCTCTTGCCATGTAGGAACCTTCATCTTGCTTCAGTCATGGTGAAAATGTATTTCGTCGTTGACTTCCCAGGCGGAGCGTGAAGTTTTGTGCATCAAAATGTAATCATTGCTAGAATAGCTAGAATATAAAAGGCTATAAAATAGCAAACACTGAAATATCCTATTACGTTTTGCTTCTGTCTTACAAGGCGGAAGTGAGGCTAACATGCGTTTGATTCGCAGTAAATTTAGTTCTGGTACCCTCCCCGGAGATTTACACCGCTGGCACGTGCCGTGTTGCATGAATGAGGCCGCGGTCATCGTATTCGATTTTCACCTAAACATTGCAAATTGACGCTTCACATTAAGAGAACATTGCGAATGTCCTTTGGTGAGGGCAGAGAAATGGGCCTGTGTCTTCACCACTAACAAAAATACGATGCTTCATATTCTTGCGTGCGAGTAGTGGGGAGAGTGTTCCAAGGAAACATAACTAGGGCATCAGGTCTGGTACCCTGAAAGGAGAGTATTGCTTTCTTCGCCGTTATTTCTGGTATGACCCGGTCAGCACCTCAGAAATTGGTTTCATGTTTCACTTGGTAGCGTTAGAGTGTGATAACTTTATTTCCCTTTTTAATTGCTCAAAACTAGCTTCACATATGAGTGTATTATTGAAACACTGGATTTTTAAAAAACCTTCATTGCAGTACCGCGATGAAGATCCTTGTACTCGGTTTGCTGGTGTGCGCCATCCAGGTGGCAATGGCTGCGGGTAAGCATGCATGTAACACAGGAGTAAATCCATTATTTGTGCTTTTCAGCAAGAGTTTTCTGACCGGCTCTTAAAATATCACGCGTGGATTTTGTTTGGGTGCTTGGTCTCTTCAACTATGTCCATGATACTGTCACGCCGATTTTTCCAAATTTATAGGTTTTCTATTGTGTCAGAATTCTACGTCATCATCAGCCTAACTACGTCCACTACAGAACGCATCCTTCCAATAAACCATATCCTGTGCTCTTTCTAACATATTTGTTTTACAACAATTTCGCATTCTACGCCAACTTTGCCTGCACGAGTTTTAGATAAGTCCCTTGTAAATGCTGAGGCCTTGTTTCTCCTTGGTAGTGTCCTCCCAATAACATCGATGAACTTATCTGACTCGAAGGTAGTCCATATCTAATATAAGCCGCTCAATACGAAGCGAAAACTGCAAGCCGCGTTTCCTATTAATCTTCCTCCTTTATAGAAGGTCCGTTTTGCCCCGATCTGACCTGCCAGCCTGGGTCCAAGCCTGGATGTTACCTAACGCCGGACGGATGCGACTGCTTTTGCGGTGAGGGAAATACCACGTTCAGTTACGATGCTGTCCTGAGTGCTGTAACATCACTTGCTTAGCAGGAGGATAGGATGGGCGCTTAGAATAGTGTTGTCATCGCATTGCTTTATAGGATTAAGTTTACAATTGATCAAGGACTACAATTAAGGCGAAAACTGTGTTTAGCATAATTTTTTCTTGGTCTCTCGTGATGAATGTCTCACTGATTAAGCTTGGAGGAAGAGTCAGCCACATATATGAATACTGCAAGAAACCCGCAAAACAGTCTCCTTTGTACATGGTATTTACTCTCCGTCTTTAAACGGCAACTGCAGCACTTTTTTTGAGAATTTCACGATATTTAAGGATTCAAATCTACGTAGGCTTTGGGTAAAGCATGCCAAGTGTTTTTGCACTAGCATTTAAAATAGTGACGTACTCGACGATTGAATTTTGCGCTTCTCCTCAATGCACTAGAGGAGCGCAGAGAAAGTCAGCGTGACGTCATGGAAGGTATTATTTCAAATTACCGCTGTAGTCAGCCACACGCTGCCCTGACGCGTTAGACGCTGCCAGACAACTCTTGGCAAGGTCCGCCTTCGGTGGCGTTGGTTTTTTTTTTCATCAAAGCAGGCGTTTGTGCGTTGGAAAGGTACCGATACCTTCGATGACATCATCATGCTGCCTCCACGTAGCGCTGTGCGCAGCAGAGAAGCTTCAAGGGCGTCCGGATTTTAATCGGCGATTACTTCACTATTTCAAGTGCTAGCCCAAAAAGATTTCGCATGCTTAACCTGCAAGTTTCACACATTCGACCCTCTTAAGCTGGTTGATTTCTATAACCTGTGCAGTTTCCCTTTAACATCTTGACGATAGCATGCGAGAGTGCGATTTTAGGAAGCAGGTAGAAGGTAATCTCTGTTCCAAAAGTTTACAGCCCACCGCGCCATTGAAATAAACGGCGTGGTGGGCTGTAACTTTTTCAACAGACGGTACGTGGAGGCCAGCCTCAGTGCTCCGCACGTGTGGTGTCTAGGGCCCCAGCGTTTACGCATCTGACAGAATTGTCTGAACTAAAAGAGCTGGAGTACTTTGATCCTGTGGTAAAAATGACGCTGCTAAAATACCTGCGAATACCTAGGAATACCTGCGAGCGATGTCTTTTAGCGCCGGAGTTGGTACGCAGCAGCTTGATTTTGTTGCGAAAGCAACACTACTCTAGTCGCCGAGCCATTTCGCGGAGCCGAGGAAAGGCCATACTGCGCATGCGCGAGGAGCAGTGGCTGGTGGGCAGCCGCCATCGCTGCGCGGGTGACTCAGAGGTGCCGTCGTCGCGCTCGCCAGTTCCGCATGCGCAGTAGCGGCGCATAGCTAGCGTGCCGGGGTCGCCGCCACTGCCGCGCGCTCTCCATCGCCTCTCAATCCCTCCTCGTTGCTTTCGCAATCCTCCAGGTTTAACCAGAGCTAAACCACTGCCAATTATCTTATATTCGTACTGAGTTCCGTTTCATCCCAGTTATTCTAGCTATTTATGATCATGCGGTACAACTCATAAATAAGCTTCTTGGTATGTGCAGAGAAGGCTTAATTTTTGCAATATGATAGCTCGCTGACAGGTATCAGTTGCCCTCTTGGAAGCTTCGCACCTCACCTATCTTTGTTTTGCCTTCCAGTAAACAGCAACAGTCCCTGCGATTTCTTGCGCGAGAACTTTGGACCCAAGTGCCATACTGAACGGGGACTGCTCTGCGCTGCTGATGACGCCGTCCCTTGCAACTGTGCCTGTGGTACGCACCTCATTGCGAGATGAACTGAATCTTCGAGTGTTTAGTCTGTGTTTCAAACTCGGGTGAAGCCTGTCGTGTTTCGCACGTGGCTCTGGGTTTCTATGGCGAATAATCGATTCTGCGGTCAAGCAGGAAGGAAATGCAAGCACACGTATGGTATATTTCATAATTTTCAATCTGCAGGGCAGAATTCTTATGTACTTGTTGGCATATACATACTTCCCTGGTTCTCCATAATTAGTTTGAAAATAATATGGATTTCCTGGCTCCATTACACAAAAATATGAACAACACTTCTCATATAGTATAGCTTAATGCGGAAAGAACGAACTTTGCGTGTTGTTTTATAAGCGCTGCTCGCCTTTTATTCCGGCCTTAGCGTCCGTTCGATTCATCTAATTCTCTTCTACGCATACTTTCCCGTTACACGAACTTCTATTCTGGCAGATAACGTGAATAGTTACCTTGCGCTCAAACAACAACAATGGAGCCTCAATAAGCCCTGCACTTGTGCGTTCCGCCCTATATTAAGGGTGTGCACTGGATTGTTTGATAACGTAGCTGGTTTATGAGGATATATTGTGGGTTCTTTCTGGCTCACTTCCAGAGCGAAATACATGCGGTATTTTACTTGCAATATAGTCAAAAGAGGGTAGAAAATGTAAAAATACGTTGAAAGCTTTGAGGACTTACTGTGCACACACAACACGGTTCCTTAGAGATCAACCAACTGTTTCTTCTGGACTGCCCGCATACGTAACGTATTCTTCGCAGTCATTAAGAAATTTCTGACTGCTATGCACTTACCGGCAGTTTTCTTTATTTTGCATTATTTCCTCCTAAGCGTTTTCAGGAGCGTTTACGCTTTATCCCAACACTGGACTTTTCACTCTTTCATTCACCTCGAATGTGAACAAGCGCAGAAATTTTTAGCCTTTTCCCTTGGTACTTTTCTTTTACAAACACGAGGAGAAACCATAACAAAAAAAAATTTATTACCAGTTGTGTTCTAAGCCTTAGCCAACTGTTCTACCTATTAGGCCCAAAATTTTTATTTCAGGTCTTTTCTCCCGCAGTTGCTTAAATAATGCGTTAATCTGAAAAAAACTGAGAAAGTTTGCATTCCTGAAGTTCTGCTAAATCCTGCGAGCTTTTCCGAACACAATAGTGCACTCATGAAACTTCGTGAGAATGGAACATCATTGCTCTTCCAAATATGATATATTTTCCGTTTTTTTTTTCACTTTCAATGCTTTCAGCATCTTCTTCATGAATTCTTTCCTGCGGACTGGAGCTCAGAAGATGCCTGAAGCTGTCCACATCTTTAAGAGGAAGATCTTGGTGCGATGCTGCTTGAAGTAGAGAATGAATAAAATCTTCAGTTTTCCCGCAAGCAGTCGTGGGCTTGTTTTCATGGCGTGTGAAAATTTTTACTTAACAAACAATTAAATTTAACACGCCGTCTTTTAAACAAAGATTAATAGATGACATAAAAGTTTGACAGAGAAGATGATCTAGATCCTCATTTGAATTAAAGCTTATGTTCTTGGAGTTTAACGTCCCAAAACGGCTCAATCTTTGAGGGACGCCGTACTGGATGGCTGCGGACCGTTTTCTGGACCTGGGGTTCTATAACATCTAATGCCTTTATACAGTACACGAGTGTACAGCATCTTGCCTTTATTGAAATGCGACCGCCATTGCCGTGATCGAACGCACGTATGTCGGGTCAGCAGCCGAATAACACGCTCACTTGTCGGTTGTGACAGTACGATTTGAATTAAATGTGCTTTTTTTCTTCTCGTACTAAACTTAGCCCTACGCTGCCACATCTGGTGGATCAACCTGTCACATTCAGAGTGCAGACATTTTCTACCCGCTGTGTCGTCCCCTGAACGATAACAGAAGATAAGCATAGTGACCGCGCTTGAAGCCTGTGTCAGCATGCAGTTCCGTATAGATCACCCGCATTCCGCTTCGCGGTTACCTCAAGCAATCTGAAACTCGTTGAAGGAAAGGGAGAGCTAAGCTAAGTGTAGCAGTGAAGTAGCTTCCTCCTTGCCCTCTACGTACGGCTAAAATCCTCGCGTTCGTTCACCAGAGAAGCCTAAAAATCCATGTAAAAAGGTAAAAAGGGCGCATAGAGGTGCAATCTCAGTGCGCTAACACTTGATAACTTCCTAGCTAATCATCTGCGCTATCTGCAGACGAAGCCCTATTGTAACTCGGGTAAGCACAGAGAAGCGTCGCGCGAGATTCTTCCAATAGGAGGAGAGTGAAAGGTTCCAAGACTGACTGAATGAAAAACTTCATGCGTAAAATATGTACAGGGAGCGAGTGGAGCGGTCCCTAAGGCGCCGTTCCTTACAAACGCTAGGTAGGCTGCTGATTACAGGAGCCCATTGGCTGTAGCTCCTGCTCGGGCGCGGCCGACCAGGAGGATTTGCAGGGCCGCCTCCCAGTCCTCCCGGGTAGGGTCGGGGGATAGGGGAAGGTGCTGGGTTGATTGGCATGCCCATACCATGTGGTAAATGTCCGAAGGCTTTTCCCTACAGTGCCGACACTCCCCTGTGCACGCAGGGTCGAAATGTTTGATGACGGCTGGGCACAGCAGTATTTTAGTATAAAGGCGAAGGAGCAAGCGTTCCTCCGCTTTCGTGAGGCCCTAGCAGGGGTTAGGAAAGATTGCATGGCCGAATTGGTAATATTAGATGATTTCTTTGAAGGTAAAAGCCGGATTGGGGTCGGAGACCGCTTTGGGAGGAGGCGAGGGCGATGCCCGGAGAGTAAGAGCGCGGGCAGCGGCGTCGGCCGCTTTGTCGCCCTCGAGACGCGTGTGCCGGGAGTCGATACTATTGTGCGGGACGCGGGAGCCCCGAGATAATTGCTATGCTGAAGTATTCGGTATGCCAAATAGAGAATAAAGCCCCTTTTGTTGTTCCTGCAGGCCCCTTGCGAGTCGGTAATAACGACCCGCGAGTCCTGATCAACGGCGGCGAGCGCGATTGCCATTTCTTCGGCATGACTAATGTCTTGTGCTTTGAACGCAAGGCTGTTCACTGCGGTGTTTTGGTGGACTACTGAAGCCGTGTACTAAGCCCCATGGCGTTGTCCGGTGGCGTCCGCCTAAAATACTCCGTGTGTAAGAAAGAGAGTTGGGGTTTACTGCCTCAGCGGCTAGCGCTGCCGAAGGAGAGGAAGAAGACAGAAGACGAAGCTGACGAAGCTCGGGAGCGCGCTTGCGAACGCCGGCCTGCTGAGCAGCACTGCTGGGACAAGGACTGTGGCCGTCCACACTAACTCTGCGAGTTTCCACATTACACTTGGTGGAGGTGCGGCTTGTTCTCCCCGTGGATCTACGCCACGATGCCCAGGCTACCAGGCTCTACCGCGACGTCCGACACCTCGGTCCAACCTGCCCAGCCTGTCATCTGTTCCGGTTTGTTTTCATAGAAATGTGCCAAGGCTTCCGCCCGTGCAAGGCGCCGGCCACTATCGTCGTTTCGTGTCATGTTGGCCGGAAGAGGGCGTACGTGCAGGGCGTATCTCCAGATTTCGGAGATGCGCACGCGCTGTTCCTTCAGTGTTGGATGGTGGATGTGAAGTTGGGCAAGCAGGTGGCGACCTGACGGCATCCTTGAGAAAGTTGTGTCAAGTGTGCTTCACGCAGCTCCACGAAGTTGTTGACCATCCCCAGACCCAGGAGGAGCTGGTTGGACGTGGTGTCCGGGAGGTCGCGAGCACGCCTGTAAATCTTACGGAGAACCACCTCAAGGGCTTTCTCGTCGCATTTGCGAAGGTGGAGGCAAGGAGTCGAGTACAAGACTCGAGTGGTTAGGAATGCGTGCGCCAGCCGCAAGACATCTTTGCACCGAAACCTCCCCCCCCCCCCCCCCCCCCCCCCTGGGACCGGTTATTCGAAACACGGTGGATCATACGGCCCACCTGATCCCCTACCTGGCGCAATTTGGCCAGTGTTGCGCCTACACGGCGGTTTTGTTGATAAGGAGACCCAGTACTGAGACATCAGCGTGTTTCTGGGATGGGTCCGCTCGCTAGGAACAGTTAGATTTTGGCAGTGCACTTCGGCGAGGGCCGAATATGCGCAAATTCCGATTTGGCCGGGGAGCATTCAAGGCCGAAGTGGCAGGCGTAAGCGTCCACAATCTCCGCCGCTTGCTGCAGGTTGGCTTCAGTGTCTCCTACCAATCCGTGCTTAGCCCAGATGGTGACGTCGCCGGCATATAGAGTTGGCTGTATGCCTTCGACAATTTCCAGCTGAGCCGGAAGTTTCATCATTGTCAAATTGAATAGTAGGGGTGAGGGGACCGCGCCCTGCGGGGTACTTCTCGTACCTAATTGGTAGGGGTCGTGTTTTTTATCTTGTATCCGGATATACTATTGCCGGGCGGAGAGAAATTGCCTAATGTACTGAAACGTGTTGTGTCCGCAATTGGTTTGGGAGAGGTGCCTCAAAATTATGTCGTGTGTTACATTATCGAATGCCTCCTACACATCGAGGGCGAGTACTACCTCGTCATTAAGAGGGTATTCGACGGGATTCAGAATTTCGTGGTCTAATTGAAGCAGGACATGCGCGTACCGGTGCCGGCGGAACCCGAACATGGTGTCTGCGAATACATTTTGGTTTTCCAAGAACTCGGAAAGCCTGTCTCGCACTATAGTAACCATGAGCTCTCCCGCACAAGACGTAAAGAAGGTGGGGCGGAGGTTGTCCGGGGAGATGGCGAAGAATATGGAGAGGTAGGATGAAGTCTATGGGCACAGCAAAAAAATAAACCTACGAGCGGTTTAGCTAGGAGCTTAGCACTAATTGTCTTGCGCTATAACGGCTAACATGGCTCTTGCATGGTTTCTCTTGACTTTCTATGGTTTTGATTGATTTCAACTGGCTTACATTGGTTTATATATCATATGATGTAACTTCGTGTGATACTGCGTGATATTAGACGTACTGCAGTAGATTTGGTCATTCTGTACATTCGTGGATCGCTAGGAGTCCTCATACCACTACAGGGGCTGTGGTACAGCGCTTAAACGATGCGCCACTGCCCAGCTATAGCAGGTGCTGCCATCGGTGGTGCTTGTCAGACCCAAGTTGCTCTTCCTGGGGAACCTCTCACGACCAATGACCAAGTTGAGCTGCCACCTGTAACGTTGATCAGCTAGACAGTCTGCAACAAGACCGGACACAGCCCAACATGTGTTGTATCCATTGTCTAACCTTCACGTGCTCTCTGAATTTGCAGGTCCTCAGTGGTGGCCTCAGCCGCACTCATGAAAGAGGTCGTCCATGTTGACTCACACATACCTTAACTACACACTTGTCTCAACGTTCGGCTTAAACGAAGTGAAAATTAATAAAGCAGTTGGCAACCTTCGAGACAGATTATATTTCGCTATCTATGGCTGTGGAGAAATTTTTGCGTAACCTTTTAGAGCGCCATTCAAACTGGAGCAGCTGATCACAGATTTGCAGGCGAACTATTAACGTGGTCTGGACATCGTAATGTATAAAGGTTACCTAAAGTGGCTTTGTCGAACAAATCTACTTTCTTGGCATCCAGAACTCATTATTTGTTATTTAAAGTTTAACTCTACACTTCATGCACTCGGAATTAGGCTGCATATTTCGGTTCCGTGCTTCATGCAAGCAAAGCGATGAAATAAATTCTCTTGGTAATAGTGCCGTTCTTCACACATTTGGCTGCGTGGCACAACCTCTGCCTGTATCTATATCTGTGCCTTCCAAAATTGTTAAACAAATCTACTGATCAATAACTGTAGCGTGACAGGACACGTATTTTAATAAAGAAATTTTGTAATGAGAAAAAATCAACTCATATTTGGAGCGTAATGAGCCGCTGGAACCCGAAGGCAATGTAGTAAAAGCAGGCCTCTTGGAAGACAGCCATTTTGGAAAACACCTCCGAATCTTCTTCCGTTACAGCCTTTGAAGAAAAATACCTATTAGTAAAATAAGTAAGTTAAGCAGCAAATGAAAAGTGGAGACGACACTTAAGCTCCAAACTAAGGATATGACATGATAGCTATAATTAGTTAATTACCAAGTATGTGGAATTGGACATTCTCTAGTTCACATTCACAGATCCCTGCGAGCCCTCAGAGCAACCTTGGCACAGTAATGCAACAGTTAAGCGATCCGGTACTGACCTGCGATGGCTTGTGCTGCCGCCGATGGCGCTTGGGAGACCCATGTCACTCTGCGCAGTGAACCTCACGCGACCAACTATTATCTAACTCCCACCTGCCACGGTGGGCAGGCTGTAATGACGCGAAAAGTTCAGGACACATAGGTCGACCTGCCCTTGAGTCTGCTTCTCTAGAAATGTTTTGTGGATTTTTTGCTCATGTCCAACGACGACACCGACTTTTCTGCAACACGGAGCCCTTAACGCTGTCGTGGTAATACACTTAGCGGTTTTTGGAATATGCTCAACGTTTTTTTTAACCGGTCCTCATCATTATCAGCTTGGGTACGCCCACTGCAGAGCAAAGGCCTCTACCCTGCCTCTCCAATTCGCCTTCTCATTTGCCAGCTGTGGCCATCGTATTTCTGCAAACTTCCTAATTTCATCCACCCATCTAAGTTTTTGCCGACCCCTGCTACGCTTGCCTTCTCTTGGAATCCACTCCGTTACCCTGAAGGACCAGCGGTTATCTTACTTTCGCTTTGCATGCCCTGCCCAAGCCCATTTAGACTAGCATGTCATTAACCCGCGTTTGTTCCCTTATCCACTCCGCCCGAATCCGGTCTGATAACATCCCACCTGTCACTTTTTCGCATAGCTCGCCGCGTTGTCCTTAGCTTACAACTCTTTCAGTTAGCCTCCATGTTTTGCCCCATAGGCGAGCACCGGTAAGATTCATCAGTTGTATACATTTCCCTTGGCGGAAATTGGTAAACTGCAATTAATGATCTGAGAGAACCTGTCATATGTGCCCCAGCCCATTCTTACTCTTCTAGTTATTTTTTTCTCATAATCCTGATGAGCGGTCCCTACCTGCCCTAAGTAGACATATTCTCTTGCACCTCGCGAACTGCGAACTGCTGTTTCCTTGCTGGACTGACAACATTAGTTTGTTTTTCGGCACTTTAATTTTTTGGCCCACAGTTCTACTCTGCCTGTCTTACTCATTGATCATGGTTTGCAGTAAACGTCCTGAGTGACAAAGCAAGGAAACTTCATCACCGAATCGCAGATTACTTAGGTATTCGCCAATAACTCTTATCGATATCTGTTCCCAATTCAGCCCTAGAAATACCTCCTGTAAAAAGGAGGTGAATAACATTGGCGAGATCATGTCTCCCACCTGATAACCTTCCTCACTGAAATTTTATTGCTGACTTTATCGATGACTATGGTATAGTTGTGCAGTTGTCGTGGATATCTTCAAATATTTTCACATAGCACTCTTCTCTACCCTCATTCTGGAGCGCCTGAATGACAGTGGAGGTTTCCGTTGAGTCAAATGCTTTCTTGTAAACAATGAAGGCTGTATATAGGGGTTACGAGAAAGCATTTGATTCATTGGAACTTGAACAGTCAAACAACTAAAGCAGAGCTTAAGGGTCCCCTGCAATTTTTTTTTTTTTTGTGGTGCAGGTTGTCCACCCGAGTTCTTGCTGCATAAGGAACTGCCCCTATCAGTCGACGTATCAGACTATAAGTACAAGTGCTAGGAAAATATAATCTGAACCGTTCGCCACTTTTCCTAAGGCTGATGTTTTCGTCCTGAGAAATAAAAACGTTTCATTTGGAATTTTTTGATCGAAAGTGCAAGTATGAAATGCTTCTCTCCTTAGCACTTGCATGTATAAGCCATTTTGTCGACAGAGCAAGGAGGAGGAGGATGAGAAAGAAATTGGGATAATATACCTGGTGTCTGGCTCACCTTTCATTTCTTGTTAAGTCATCGATAATAACAACAGAAACCGGCTCACTGAGTGTGGAAGCCCAAGACAGCCGTGAAGGAAGGAATGAAGGCAGCAAAGGAGAAAGATGTGATAGGGAAAGAAAGAAATAATAAGGACGGGAAGAAAGCGCGCTGCTAAATGGTCTACTTTTTCCAGTTTCGATTTTTTAAGAGTGCAGGTGAAAACGCGTTCACAGCTTAGAAACAATAAAACTATGGCCAGTCTGTGCCATGTGTATGGGTCTATTGCAGTGTCTAATTCTGCTCTGTGGTTCACAAGAAAGCAGCGATCAAAAACGGACATGTTGTATTCAGGCACACGTGCTAGGGTTCGCCGTGACGCAGTGTTCTGAGCGCCTGCCCATTGCAGATTTCTATTTTCACCAGAGAGTGGAATCAGACACTTCAGTGACTTTTGGGTCATGTGAGCGTTTATTGCTGCCAGCTGGTCTTCCTGGTGCCAGCGATTGTCACTTTGTACCGTCCTGTACCGTCCTTTGTTTGTACGTGTCACCCATATACAAAAGAATTGACCGATGCATTACACGAGTTCTTATTTCTGGAAGGGTATAGTTAAAGACGCGGAAGATATTGGCAAAGCTGCTGTCCCTTATTTGGAAATTTTTCGCTAGTACCGCTGAAGCCAAAATAAGTGATATGCACAAGAGAAACTCACCATTTGCTTCAGCAGTACAAGGCGCAGCGCCATATGAGGACAAACTGCAAACGCCCACTGCCTGAGAAAACGACAGTTTGACCAGGAGATCCGGCAACTACAGAATTTACTCTGGAAGAACTAGGACTTCGACTTTTATTAAACCGATCTCTTCTATTGAGTTTCATTATATCTTCCGTAGTGACCGAAATAGTCTCCAAGCTTTTGTTCGTTCTCCTGTTTTATTATTTTTCCACAGTTTGACAGCTTCGACATACGCAGGGCTGTTGATCAAATCCGTGTATGCATGAACCACTGGAATAGTTTCCTTTTTGCAAGGCGTGGACAGCTGAAATGTGTTGCAAGTAGGTGCGATCTCATCTCTACGATGCTCCGGCAATACAGACGGATCAGGACCCGAAAGCGCTAAGGTCGAGGTTTGGTGGCGCGTATCCTGACCTTTAGACATTCCGTCGTTGACGTGACGCCACAGAGGCCACATCAATACTCAAGAATATCCGAAGACCACATAGATTTCCAGGGTAAGGCAAAGATGCTTGCACATGGCCAGTGCTTAAGCACCTGCATCTGTGCACTACCCCTGGTACGCACAAGTAAGGCTACTTGTTGTACCAAGTTGTGCAATGGGATCAAAAGTATGAAGGCCCTGACAAAACTCATGCATCTGGAGTCCATCAACTAGGGAATTGGATTCATTCATTCATTCATTCATTTTTCCAGGAACAATGTAAAAGGATCCTTGGGAAATGGAACAAAGTAAGCAGGCTGAGACGCTGTTTCTATGTTATTTTCTGTACTTCTCTGTATGCGTGTTTATTAACATGTTATTACTAGTAAACACTTCTGCTGAAAATGTATTATTCAGCAAGTTTAACTTTTCAATTCGACTCCCTGGAGTGGTATAGTTGCTGTAGTGTTCCAATGTTCAATGTGAAACCTTGGAGATCATTCCAAAGTCCAAGAGCGAACTTTGAGGCAGAGAATGCATTTGAAGCTCTCGCATTTCCATTTCGCCGCTGAATTATAAATTTCTGGTGTTTAAATTAATCCCTGTAACCATCATTATGCCCTGTCTCATAATGCCACTGTTCTTATTAACTTTAAACATATCTTTGAAAAAAAAAGATAATTCCCTTAAAGTGGAGAGAGAAAAAATTTGGAGGCTATAAAAAGCCTGCTGTGGGAATCCTCTTTACGGAAGGCCACTCACAGACAGGTGTTGGACACAACAAATGTTAAAAAAATGTTTTAATTTTTCCAAAGATTACCTAAATGCTCACTCTCACGATCTAGACCCCTCACTAGCGCGATCAACGCTGGCTTCACCACCGTTACTAGATTACTTTTTCAGATTGCAAACTCCAACGCCGGGGATGTCGCTCTTGCTTGTACCGCCGAACAGGGGCGCTCTCGTCGCTGTTTGACTGGCTTCTCGGCAAGAGTAGCCACGCCGATCACATCAGCGAAGACTACATGAAGCGTTTTTGTGCCAGGCGTTTCTTTCTTGGGTTAAACTGTGCTGCAAGTTGATCGCTGCTCCTCTGTGTCCTTGCCAGATTTATATCAGTGCGTTTCTAGCGACGCAGCTCGCGCGGCGTTGGCTCCGGCTGCAACTCAACACAGAAGCACGACAGCGTCGGTGCACCCGAGCTATGCCTCCGTGAGTCGGTGCGGTCGAGCTGTCGACCTGTCTGCTCCCAAACCAAGGCAAGACCAGCGTTCTACGTAATGTGCGACCGCAATTCACACTGACCGTCGCCAAGGCGACAAACATTTTCTGGAAAGTGCTACAAGAGCTAGAGAAGTACAGCCTTGCTCGCTTGTGTTGTGCAGAGCACGTGTCGGCATTCACTTGTCAGATACTGAACTTTGTTATTGCTAGAAGAATGCACTTTTTCTGTAGAGATGTTAATCACCGTTTAGAGAGCAAGGAGAAGGAGGCTGTTGCAAACAAAAAAGCACGTCTCTTGTAAGTGGCTCCTATTAAGATGTATATGTTTTTTTTTCCTATATGAATTTAATAAACTGCTTTCAATCTGATCTGTGCTATTACCGTCATTTTTCGCGTTTTATGACCTGATTAACGTCGAAGTTTCACGGTGGTATTGCTGCATCTCCCTTTAAAAAGCACGTATTCACCGTTGACTGTCTTGCTTCAAACCGATGGTACTTGGCCATAGGTTTCAATATTTTAGGAAACATGCGACGCATCTATCGTTTCGTGGCTCGCCGTTAGCAAAGAGTCATTTAGTTTGTAGGGAAGTAAATGAAACAAAAAGCTATACCCGACCAAGATCCAGACGTCTCATCGAAATAGCTAATGATTCAGACATCCCGATCGTACCTCTGCCGCCCAGGACAGTTCGCGCAGCCTTAATGCCATGTGTAGTTGCACATTCAGAATAATATTTGTCCACTATCCTGGAAATATCTCCGTTAAACAGCAATTACCGGCGTAAAGTGGCGTGAAATACGGCGCGCTCGTCTCATAGCGAGAGTTTGTGTGACGAGAGACCGGCCGGAGCGGACCAACAGCGTCGAAAGCGCCACCTCACGAGAGGGAGCCGAATGGGGCCACGTTTGGCCTCCGAACTGCAGCGGGGTTTGCAAACTGACCAGGTAATCTAGTAACGTTGGGCTTCACTACACTGGTAGAGTAACCAAAGTTTTAGTGACGTCAAACCAAAATACAGTTACGTACGATGAGCGGGGCACAGCCAGAGTCGCAGCCACGTGAGCGCAGTTGACGCACCAGCGAGCCGCATTTGCTGCGAACCGCCGCTCGCTCGGTTAGTTTTTGTCAGCGTATTGCCGAACTAGACACGTTTTCTGGCATTTTGCAAGGTGCTTCGCATCCTCACGCGAACCCGCGAAGGCGATATTAGCGTGCGACAGTGCCATCAAAAAATAAGTAGATGTCCTCGTTAGAGTCAGAATCGTAGGAATCCGAGCTGCTAAGACTAGCCATGCCGTTGTTTGTTTTTATGCGCTGGCCAGCACGTGTGTGAGAAAGCATACGATGCAGCAGTAGGTGCGTCACAACTTTATGGGCCTTCGTGACCAGGCAAAGTAGTTAAGCATCCTAGATAGGGACGTCACTATCCAACTCGGCGTTCAGAAGCCGAATATCGTTCATCTAAAACACAATATTAAATCATTCACTGTAAATATATGAATCTTGGAGTGTGTATCACGCTTCCTGGAGCAATAAGAAACGTTTGAAACAAATAATGCGCCAACCACAAATTTAGTGGTTCACAAAACCACCCCTTTAAACGGGTTCAAATGGACATTCTAAGAAAACATGAAGTACGTACTCCCCGTCCTTCTCCCACCCGTTTATAGCAAGATCAAATGCTTGTTACGTAATACATTTTGATGATGCCTTTACCCTGCTTATGCAAAACCAGTATTAAACAGCTCAGTTTCAAACTGTTAGGAAAATATGGCAGTAAACAGCGCCAGGCACGTGCTGTCGGGCTGGGGAAATCTGACCCGTTGCTGACAATAGGCTATTGGCGAGAAGACGTAGCTATTAGATTTCAGCTGATTTTCTTTGAAGAGATTTTTAGTATAAAAGTGCGAAGCATTTTAAGATCCTTTAATCCTTCTTCTCGCAAGCCAGAGCGCCGTGTACTGCTTCATCCATCTGTGTGGTTAAATCCTATCCGTGAGTACTTTCGAATTCTTGCCCATTAACCTTTAAGTCTGCTCCTAACTTCGGGGCAATTTAGAGAGATGAGCTGAATTATATTGCCACGCGCCTAACGCGCCGCGTGGCCTCCGCGCTGAGTCGAAGATGACGACGAAGCGGCAGTGGGCTCTCGTGGCGCGCTGTTCTGTTCTGTGTCGTGGAGGCTGGCTCCATAATTAAAAAAGGGCTCCCAGTCTTGGGTTCTTCTCGACGTCTACCTTCACGGCTCCTCTGATCGTGACACTGGTGGAGGTGCGGCCGATGCTCCCTACTCCTGAGGACTACTCGACACGCCCGCCTCTTGTGACCACCCCTGTCCATCGTGCCAGCCGGAGGATCCGAGGCTTGTCCCCCGAGGCCCTCCCTTTTGTCGGTGAGCCCTCGACTACCCCTACGCTCATGGCGACGCCAATACCCGCCCTGCCTCCGACTGTTCCTGCAGCCAGCCCTACCTATCTCACTCTTCAGACCCCACGAACGCCTAAGCCCTTTCACGGTGACCTGCTTGAAGATGCAGAAGATTGGTTGGCGCACTACGAACGGGTTGCGACCTTCAACTGCTGGGACGCCGCTACAAAGCTGCGTAACGTGTACTTTAGCCTTGAGGACTCTGCACGTACCTGGTTCGAAAACCGTGAGGCTACTTTCTCTACGTGGCAGGACTTTCGACGTCATCTCCTGAGTACGTACGCCAACAGCGACCGCCGGGAGAGCGCGGAGCGTACCCTGTCCTCTAGAATTCAGCTTCCCAATGAGGGTGTTGCCATGTACGTCGAGGATGTGACGCGTCTTTGCCATCGCGCCGATCCGGCCATGCCTGAAGAAAAAAAGCTGCGGCACCTCATGCGCGGCGTGAAAGACCAGCTCTTTTCCGGCCTCGTGCGGAACCCGCCCAACACCGTCGCGGAGTTTCTGGCCGAGGCCGTCCACATGGAGAAATTGCTGCAGCAGAGATCGCAACAGTACGCCCGGCAACTGCGTCCGTCGTCGACACTGTCAACGTTGGACCGATTCGACCACGATCCCAGGACGAATCCGGACTCCCTTCGCGAACTCATCCGTTCAGTGGTCCGCGAGGAGCTGCAGCACCTTCAAGGAACCTTTGCCCTTCGCGTCGATTCCGTAACCAGCGTCATCCGCGAGGAAGTCCGGCAGGCCCTCAGAGCACCAGACGCTGCAGTTGTGCCGGCGCCGCAACCGACTCCATACGATCCCGCGCCGTACCCGACTCCGGTCCAGCCAGTCACGTACGCGGACGTCGTGCGCCGCGCGGCCCCATCTCCTGGGCCTTTGCCTTGCACCGCACCATTGGTAGCGGTGCACTCTGCTCAGCCTACTCCTTACTGGGCGGATCGGCGCCAGGCACCGCGGAAGACTGACCTCTGGCGCACTCCGGATCAACGCCCGCTCTGCTACCACTGTGGTGAGGCCGGCCATCTCTACCGGCGGTGCCCCTATCGCGCAATGGGACTACGCGGTTTTTCTGTCGACAGCCCCCGTCCACGCCCTGGAGAGCGCCCTCAAGACATCGCCGAGTATGTCACCCGCCAGCGTAGTTCACCATCTCCTCCGCGCCGCGAGTCGCGATTGCCCTCTCCACGCCGGTCTTCGCCCTCTGGGTCCCGTTTCGCCTCAGGACAACGTGGTTCCTCGAGCCCTCGTCGGGAAAACTAGCTCCGGCGGCCTTTGGAGGCGAGGCCGCCGAACGCCGTTCCGACGCAAAGCTTCCACCGCCGCAGCAACTTAATCGCCCCGACGTCGGATGCCGCAACGCTGCGCAGTTTTCCCCGACGCGCCTTTCGACTCGCCGCGATGCCCTAACCCCAATCGCCGACCCGCTTCCGCCGCCGCACGTACCCAATCGCCCCGACGCCGAACGCCGCATCGCCGAAGAGTTTCCCTCAACCCGCCGCTTGAATCGACCCGACGACGCAACCCCAGTCGCCGACCAGTTTCCGCCGCCGCACCGACTGAGTCATCCACAACAGCCATCGACGGGCCGCGCTGAAGGAAGGGTCTCTTTGGATATCCCTGTTCTCGTCGACACAAAGGAGGTTAGCGCGTTGGTCGATACGGGCGCAGATTACTCTATCCTTAGCGGACGGCTTGCGACGGCCCTGAAAAAAGTGACGACACCCTGGGACGGTCCCGACATACGCACGGCAGGCGGACATCTTGTCGCACCACTCGGCATGTGTGCGGCCCGGGTTACGGTTCGAGGCTGCACATTCGTTGCCACGTTTCTCGTTCTCCGCGAATGTTCTCGCGATGTCATCCTTGGCATCGACTTTCTTCGCGAGCACGGTGCGATCATAGACCTCCCGAACCGCTTGGTGACGTTTTCTACCGCAATGGCCACAGAAGAACAAGCGCACCAGGGTTCTCGGTCCGCCCTGCGAGTCGCCGACGATAACGTTACGGTGCCACCACGTGCCAGCATTCTCACGAGAGTTACCTGCGACGAGCCACATAGGGGACTCCGGGTTGTCGAGCCTAATGTCTCCCTCGTACTCACTAAGGGGGTTGCGGTGGCACGGGGCCTTGGATCCTTTCATGAAGGTTGTACAGAGGTCCTTGTCACCAACTTCTGCAATGAACATCGACATCTGTTCCGTGGCACAGCCATCGCTTACGTCGACCATGTTCAGGAAGTGGCCGAATGCTTTGCTTGTGCGGAGGACACACCTGAAGCTGACGCCGAAGCGGTCACCAGCGTAGACATAAATCCTGGCCTTCCACCCACTGAAAAGAGGCAACTCCAGGACCTCTTGCGGGAGTTTGGTGCCTGTTTCACGTCGTCGTCCAAAGTGCGCCAAACGTCGATCGTTAAACACCGCATTATCACGCATGAAGGAGCCCGACCCATCCATCAGCAGCCCTATCGTGTGTCCCCTCGTGAGCGAGATGCTATTCAAACACAGGTCGAAGAGATGCTCACAGACGGCGTCATCCAACCGTCAAGCAGTCCGTGGTCGTCTCCTGTCGTCCTCGTGAAAAAGAAAGACGGGACACTACGGTTCTGCGTCGACTACAGGAAGCTGAACAGTGTGACCAAGAAAGACGTGTACCCGCTACCGCGTATCGACGACTCCCTCGACCGACTTCGTCAAGCCAAGTACTTCTCTTCGGTCGACCTCAGAAGTGGTTATTGGCAGATAGAAGTTGATGAGAGGGACCGTGAGAAAACCGCATTCATTACACCGGACGGGCTGTATGAATTTCGCGTCCTCCCATTCGGGCTCTGCTGTGCTCCTGCCACGTTCCAAAGAATGATGGACACCGTTCTCACCGGTTTGAAGTGGCAGACCTGTCTTGTTTATCTTGACGATGTCATCATTTTTTCCGCAACGTTCACGGAACATCTGCACCGCCTCAGGACTGTCCTCAAAGCCGTTCGATCCGCCAACCTCTCCCTCAAACCAGAAAAATGCCACTTTGGGTTCACCGAACTGAAGTTCCTCGGGCACGTCATTAGTGCTGACGGAATCCGCGCTGACCCAGAGAAGCTTGCTGCCGTTGCTGCCTTTCCGGTCCCCTCCCACAAAAAAGCAGTCCGACGTTTTCTGGGCCTGTGCTCCTATTATCGCCGCTTCATTAGAAACTTCGCCCAGCTCGCCAGCCCTCTGACTCTCCTAACCCGTGATGACACGTCATTTTCTTGGGGCAACGAACAACAGACTGCCTTCGACGAGTTACGACGCCTACTCCAATCACCGCCCATCCTGGCACATTTCGACGAAGATGCCGATACGGAGGTGCACACGGATGCGAGCAACGTCGGTCTTGGCGCCGTTCTAGTTCAGCGGCAAAACGGTGTCGACAAAGTAATTGCCTACGCCAGCCGCGCGCTGTCGCGTGCTGAGTTGAACTACTCTACCACGGAAAAAGAATGTTTAGCGGTAGTCTGGGCCGCCGCCAAGTTCCGCCCATACCTCTATGGCAGACCGTTTCGTATCGTCACCGACCACCACTCGCTGTGCTGGCTGAAAAATTTAAAGGACCCTTGCGGCCGCCTAGCACGTTGGGCATTACGCCTGCAGGAATTCGATTTCACCGTCACCTACAAGTCAGGCCGGAAACACACCGACGCTGATACCTTGTCACGCGCTCCCGTCGAACCTCCTCCGCAAGACACCACCGACGATGATAGCTTCCTTGGAGCGGTCAGCACATCTGAGCTCGTTTCCAGACAGCGTGCCGACGCCGAGCTCCGTCTGCTCATCGAACATCTCGAAGGTGGGTGCCCTGAGATACCACGAAACCTAGCTCGTGGACTATCGTCGTTCTGCCTGCGGAGAGGGGTGCTTTATAAAAAGAACTCTACTTCAAGTCCGACAACTTACCTGCTCGTCATACCGTCTGATCTGCGGGATGAAGTCCTCCTTGCCTGCCATGATGAACCGACTTCCGGCCACCTTGGAGTTACCCGCACC
Organism: Amblyomma mixtum; assembly: GCF_055824585.1. Classification (NCBI taxonomy): domain Eukaryota; kingdom Metazoa; phylum Arthropoda; class Arachnida; order Ixodida; family Ixodidae; genus Amblyomma; species Amblyomma mixtum. Next base: position 74,744,682 of record NC_143019.1, on the reverse strand, counting down.
TTATCCCGAATCCGGCAGAACTATTACTGGCCCAACCTAACTTCAAGTGTCAAGCATTATGTCCGGACATGCCGGCAATGCCAGCGGCGAAAAAAACCCGCGCTCAAGCCTCCTGGACTGCTTCAGTGCATCGAGCCGCCACAAATACCATTCGACAGAGTCGGCATGGACCTTCTGGGGCCATTTCCTCTCTCGTATTCCGGCCACAAGTGGATCGTAGTCGCCACAGACTACTTGACCCGCTACGCTGAAACGAAGGCCCTGGCGCGAGGTACTGCCGCCGAAGTTGCCCACTTCTTTATGCACGACATCGTGCTTAGACACGGCGCCCCATCGGCCGTCATTACTGACCGAGGCAAGGCGTTTACAGCCCGACTCCTACGTGACATCTTAGCGCTTAGCCATACTGCTCATCGACCGACAACAGCGTATCATCCCCAAACCAATGGTCTAACGGAACGGCTCAACAAAACATTGGCGGACATGATCTCGATGTACGTCGACGTTGAACACAAAGCCTGGGATGAGGTCTTGCCGTACGTCACCTTCGCATATAATACCGCGACGCAGGAAACCACCCAGTTCACCCCGTTCCGTCTCGTGTATGGCAGGGAGGTCCGCATGATGCTAGACGCCATGCTGCCGTACGGCGACGCAGAGCTTCCCCCTGAAGCTGGCCACTTCGTGGAGCAAGCAGAGCAGGCCCGTCAGCTGGCCCGCTTGCACATCAAGGACCAGCAATCCGCCGATGCCCGACACTATAACCTTCGGCACAGGGACGTGCACTACGAGCCGGGCGACCACGTGTGGGTGTGGACACCAGTGCGCCGCAAGGGATTGTGCGAAAAGCTTTTAAATAGGTATTTTGGCCCGTACAGAGTCCTGCGCCGCCTGAACAGCGTCAACTACGAAGTTGTCCCCCATGGAACTGTGGTCGCCGGCCCTCAGCGTCAACGGCCTGAAATCGTGCATGTAGTGCGCTTAAAGCCGTACTTTTCGCGTGACTGAGCGCTGTGTTCACGCTGTTTCGTACCTTTTCCCCTTACCCCACGTGTGAACTTGACTCTACCTGCATGTCATCTAGAGCGCACTGTATAATTCACCTCACCCCCAGTCTTTTTTTTTTTTGTTCCTCTTCCCCTCACTGTACATACCCCATTCCACATCGAGACGATGTTTGCTTTCGCGGGGGGGAATAATGCCACGCGCCTAACGCGCCGCGTGGCCTCCGCGCTGAGTCGAAGACTACGACGAAGCGGCAGTGGGCTCTCGTGGCGCGCTGTTCTGTTCTGTGTCGTGAAGGCTGGCTCCATAATTAAAAAAGGGCTCCCAGTCTTGGGTTCTTCTCGACGTCTACCTTCACGGCTCCTCTGATCGTGACAATATTGTTCCGGCGCAATGAGCCATGACTGCTAAGTGTTTGAAGAGTGTAATTTGCATTCATTATATACAATGGCAGCCTTTCTTTGTTCGCTTTCAGAGAAAGTTTGATCGGTGAGGGAGGCCTTCACTCACGTGAAAGCACGGTGTGATAGGTTGGTATGAAAGAACCATATTTATTGCAATATAAATGAACTTGGGAGTCAAATGTAGCACAGACTTCGTATTTTTTAAACATTGGGCCGTAAAACATCGCAGACCTCTCATGAGCTTTCTCTTGCGTAAGCATTTCAAATTGTATTTATTGTTATTGTGTTCTTTTTTGTACACCTGCGGTACGACTGCTCTGCCTTCAATTATGCATACTAATTCTTGCGTGTCTGAATTTTTTCTACTAATGTTTTTGCTGTAGTAAAAAGCGTTCCCCATTTGGTTTTCTAATGGAATCGTAAGAGCTCGATGCGACGGATGCAAACCCTTTAAAAGAAATATTTTCTACCATATCAGAAGAATCGACCATTACCTGCAATATTTCAGAAAAAGATTCTTACGATTTTCGAAATTCAGAATTTTTTTTCCGGGACTCTTGGACATGGTATGTATTACTGAAACACTGGATTTTTCGAAAAACTTCATTTCAGTACCGCGATGAAGTTCCTTGTACTTGGTTTGCTGGTGTGCGCCATCCAGGCGGCAATGGCTGCGGGTAAGCATGCATACAAGACTGGAGTAGATGACCTTACTTATGCTTTTCTGTAAGCCTTTTCTGACCGGCTTTAAAGATGTTATCTGTGGTTCTGTTTGGGTGCTTGGCTTCTTCAACTCCGTCCTTGATACTGTCACGCTGATTATGCCAAATTTATAGATTATATAGTGTGCCAGAATTCTATGTCATCATCAGCCTAACTACGTCCACTGCAGAACACAGGCCTCTCCCATATACCTCAATTTAGCCATATCCTCCGCCCTTTTTAGCGTATCCGTTTTACAAACAATTTCGCATTCAAAGGAAACTTTGCATCCCTGAGCTTTAGGCAAGTCCGTTGCCAATGCTCAGGCCTTGTTTCTCCTTGGTGGTGTCCTGTCAATAACAATGGTGGACTTATCTCAGTCCAACTTAGGACTGATCCAATATAAGCCGCTAAATACGAAGCGAAACTACAAGCGACGTTCTATCTACCTGCCTCCTTTATAGAAGGTCCGTTTTGCCCCGAACTGACCTGCCTGCCTGGGTCTAAGCCTGGATGCTACCTAACACCGGACGGATGCGAGTGCTTTTGCGGTGAGAGAAATGACACCTTTAGTCATGATGGCGTGTTAAGCGCTGCAACTCCACTTGCTTATTAGGAGAATATGATAGGCGCTTGGAATAGTGTTATTATCGCATAGCTTGGTAGAATTAAAATTACAATTTATCAATAACTAATATTAAGGCGCAAAGTGTTTTAACATAAATTTGTAAGAATTTTATTTTTGCGCTCTTGTCATTATTGCCCGATTGATTAACCGCGGGGGAGGATGCTGCCACATATATGAATATTGCGAAAGCCCCCAAAGCGTTTTCGTTTCTACATAGTATTTGCCTTCCGCCTTTGAGACTTCAGTGGATAGACTGGCGGATTTTCCTACGAAGTCATTTATATACGGGTTTTCCTCCGAGGTAATATGCGCAACGTTTGCAGTGCGAGACATGCGATTTTAGGACGCAGGTTGTAGGTAGTAAGTGGAGGCCTAACTAAGTCTTCTGCACGTGTGCGCTGTCTAGGGAACTGGTGTTGATGCACCTGACTGGATTGCGTGAACTAAAGGGACTGGAGTACTTTGATCCAGACGTAAAAATGACACTGTTAGAAGAATACGCGCGAGCGATGTCTTTTAGCACCGGTGCTTGTACGCAGCAGCTTGATTTTTGTATTCCTTCTAAGTTCCGTTTCATTCCAGTTATGCTAGCTATTTATGATCATGCGGTACAACTCATAACTGATTTTATTTGTATGTGTAGAGAAGGCCTTAATTTTTGCAATGTCGTAGCTCGCTGACAGGTATCAGTTGCCCTCTTGGAAGCTTCACACATCACCTACCTTTGTTTTACCTTCCAGTAAACGGCAACAGTCCCTGCGATTTCTTGCGCGAGAACTTTGGACCCAAGTGCCATACTGAACAAGGACTGGTCTGCGCTGCTGATGACGACGTCCCTTGCAACTGTGCCTGCGGTACGTTCCTCATTGCGAGACAAACTGAATCTGAGTGTTTACTCTGTGTTTCAAACACGGCTGAAGCCTTTCGTGTTTCGCACGTGGCTCTAGGTTTTTAAGGCGAGTAGTTGATTCTACTGTAAAGCTGGACTGAAATGCACGCATCATATGGTATATTTTTTATTTTTCAATCTTCAGGGCAACATTACTATGTACTTGTTTCCGAATATATACTTCCCTGGCTCTCTATAATTAGTTTTAAAATAATGTGAATTTCCTGGCTCCATTACACATAAATATGAACAACACTTGTCAGATAGTATAGCTTAATTAAGAAAGACCGAACTCTGTGTGTTGTTTTATAAGCGCTGCTCGCCTTTCGTTTCGGCCTTACCGTTCGTTCGATTCACCTAATTCTCTTTTACGCATACTTTCCCGTTACACGAACTTCTATTCTGGCAGATAACGTCGCTCACACAATAACAATAGAGTCTCAATAAGCCCTGCATTTGTGTGTTCAGCCCTATTTTAAGGGCGTGCACTGGATTGTTTCATTACGTAGCTTGTTTAGAGTGCGAGTCCCTTTTGGCTCACTTCCAGAGCGAAATCCATGCGGTATTTTACTTTCAGTATATTCAAAAGAGGGAAGAAAATGTAAAAAAAGCTTTCAGGTCAAACTGTGCGCCCACAAAACGGTTCCTTAGAGATCAATCAACTGCTTCTTCTGGACTGCGCGCATACCTAAAGTACTCTTCGCAGTCATCAAGAAATCTCTGACTGGTATGCACTTACTGGCAGTTTTATTTATTTTTTCATTACTTTGTCCTAAGCATAATCAGGAGTGTTTACTCTTTATCCCAACACTAGAATTTTCACTGTTTCATTCACCTCGAATGTGAACAATCACCGGAATTCTTAGTCCCTTCCCTTCGTACTTTTATTTTACAAAACGTGAGAGCAAACCAGAACAAAAAAAAACTAATTGCCAGTTATGTTCCATGCCTTAACCAACTATACTCCCAATTAGACCCAAAAATTTCTAATTCTGGTCCTTTTTTCCTGCAGTCGCTTATAAAATACGTTAACTTGAAAAACTAAGATAGTTTGCAATCCTGAAGTTCTGATAAACCCTGCGAACGTTTCCCCATAGTGTACTTATGAAGTTTCTTGCGAATGGAGCGTCCTTGCACTTCCAAATCTAATATATTTTGCGTTTTTTTCACTTTGAATACTTTCAGCATCTTCTTCATGAATTCGTTGCCGTGACCTGGAGCACAAAAGATGCCTGAAGCTGTCCACTTCTTTAGAAAGAGATCTTAGTGCGTTGCTGCTGCAAGCAGAAAACGAATAAAATCTTCAGTTTTCCCGCAAGCAGTGGTGGACTTGATTTCATGGCCTGTGAAATTTTTTTAAGAGTTCAATGCAATTTAACACGCTGTCTTTTAAACAAAGATTAAAAGGCGGCAATCAGATGTCAAGAAAGTTGGAAAGAAACAAGACTCTAGCTGCTCATTTGAATTAAAGCTTATGTTCATGGGGTTTAACGTTCTAAAGCAACTCAGTCTTTCAGGGACGCCGTACTGGATGGATGCAGACCGTTTTCTGCACTTGGGGTTCTTTAACGTCTACTGCCATTATACAGTACACGAGTGTACAGCATCTTGCCTTTATCGAAATGCGACCGCCATTGCCGGGATCGAACACACGTTTGACGGGTCAGCAGCGGAATAATACGCTCAATGATCCACTGTGGCAGTAGCATTTGAATTAAATATGCCGTTTTTTCTTCTTGCACTAAACTTTGCCCTGCACTCCCACATCTGTTGTATCTAGTTGTTACATTCAGAGTGCAGAGGTTTTCTTCCCTTTGTGTCGACTCCTGAACAACGAAAGAAGATAAGCATAGTGAGCGCGCTTGAAGCCTGTGTCAGCATGCAGTCCCGTACAGATGACCCGCATGTCGCTTGGCGGTTACCTCAAGCAATGTGAAACTCGTTCAAGAAAGGGAGAGGTAAGTGCATCAGTGCAGTAGCTTCCCCATCGCCCTCTACATACGGCTAAAATCTTCACGATCGTTCGCCAGAGAAGCGTAATTAATCCATGAACCACGGCAAACAAGGCACCTAGAGGTGCAAAAATAAGCTAACACTTTCAGTGCGCTAAGCCTATATAACTAGCAAAATATCTGCCCTGTCTGTAGACGAAGCCCTGTAGTAACTCGAATAAGCTCAGAGAAACGTCGCGCGAGCTTCTGCCAATAGGAGGAGAGTGAAAGGCGCCAAGAAGATGACGAAGAATATGGAGATGAAGGATGAAGTTTGTGGGCGAAGCAAAAAAAATAAATGCAGGTTCTCAAAGGTAGGCATCTACTTGTCCAAAAGTACACGGGCCTGAGCTCCCCCTCTGTCCACTGCCAATGTTCGTGCGGATGAGGTCGCGCGGACTGCTCACCACGATCACGATTTTATGCTGATCCCCATTTCGCGATCAGACGCAGCGGGCAGGCTTCGCGCACTTGCGCGGGACATCACGCTTGCCGCGTGGAATTACGGCCAATTTTTCCGATTCACGTTTAAAATCCTTGGACCCAGCCAGATCTGAAGCTCCGGCTTCCATCCGGCTTACTACGTCGTGATTCAACTTTGCTGTGTCGCCTGCTGCTTGGTGTAGCTTTCACCAACCATTACTTTTTCTTTTGCTTTTCATGACGGGCATGACGAGAGACTATATCCCACATTCTTTGTGACTTCCCCGCCTACAGCGCCGGAAGGAAGACTCTCAGAGGTGCTCTGGAGCGTCTATATCCACGCCCTCTGACGGAAATGACGACTCTCGGCCACTGGCCGCGGTGATCGTAGGCGATAAAGGCCTCCATGCCACTACTCCGCTCCTTGCGAACTTCTGGCCTGCATGATAGGCTGTAACTTTAACGAACGCTCACTGTTCAGAGTGACTCAGTTTTTTGCTACTCTCTTTTCTCTTTAATTTTTTTATCCCCTCACCCCTTTCCCCTCGTTAACGGTAGCATACCGATTGTTCGTCCGGTTAAGCTCTCTGCCTTTCCACTTATTCCTCATCATCCTTCTCCTTCGGCCAGTTGGCTGAGCAACTCGCAGAGCGGCCTCTCATGTGGAGGTCGTAGTTGGGGAAGGAGGAAGGGGGGGGGGGTACTACCATGAGTTTTCGGCATTCCCACTTGTATTGTGTGATGTCGGCCTTGACCACCAGACATGGTGAGCAGAGTGGGAGGGTAAAGGTAGGATGATAGTGATCAAGGAGGTAGGGTGAGATGTAGCAGCTTGTCTGTAATTGCCGCCAGACTGCACTATACATTGTGCCTAGTATATGGCGAGGTGGTGGCAGAATCGGCTGTTTTCTCAATGAGTGGGGATTTGGTTGTATGCGAGCAAAGCCCGAGAGGCTTCCTGCGTACGCTTGAGTGTCTGACCTTCCGAAGCCCGATGGCGTAATTCTCTGTGCAGTGCATGACCGCGCGGATTACCGGGGTGCGAAAATGATTTGCTGATACTGACGGTACTCAGCTTGGTAGTCGGTGCAATTTTCCCTGATGTTCTAATCTCGTGTATTTTCTAATCTTCTAATCTTCGATGTTCTAGTCTTGAAGTCCATATGTAGCTGTTCTTTAACAATTAGTGGCCTCAGATCAGCGCGTTTTCTAATGCTCAGTTGGACATGGTTCTATTTTCTGCAATTTCAGCCTCCAGCCTTAAGCGCGTTTCAAGCGAATAGTATATGCATACATAAACTGACAGTCCACTTTGTGCCCGCCCAGTGAGTAACCAAATCATCGGTGTCTAATTGTTTGCATTCTATTCGTCAAGAAGTGTTCCGACAGAGTGCATTAAACCGCATTTCACTATCATATTGAGAAGTAAATACTGATAAATTCGATATGCATAATGAGGGCATTTACGAAATGCTTACAAATGCGCCTTGCATTCACGCGAAATTTTGATAATCGGCTCCTAAGTCAACACCGCTAGGAAACTTCTCAAAACAAAAAACACCTAAATAAATTTTTCCTCCACCGTGCTCGGAACCAACACCCCTGGGTTCACAAACTGAAGGATGTCTGGCGTTTACAACTCGGCCTACGCCGCATTGCACCTGTGCTTGCTTCTACAGGGCTTTTGCAAATTGCGCAGAGTAGTGGTCCAAGCTGACCGTTGACAAACTAGTGGTCCATGGCAGTAGCGCGGCGCCATGAACTATAGAAACAGAGGCAGGATCACATGCGCATCATTGATAACACGCGACCCACGATCAAAAGCTTTCGGTTCCGTCGGTGAACGAAGAAGGTCACAGGGTCAGAATAGGCGAAAAGGGTTTGGTTCGGAGATTTTGTTCGGCGCTTATGATGCCAGGACGAAGCAACGGTAGACGAGGGCTCCTGGCGAAGCGAAGTGACAGGAGGATCGCTTTCTGAAGAAACGTGCAATGACCTAGAAGGGACGAACATCTTACAGAGTGATACCTCCAGTTCTAGCAATCTACAGTGCGCTGCTACGCGTTGCTTTGTCAAACTGTTTCTCAATTATCTAAGTTTTACACCGTTTTATGCGGGCTCAGTGTTTATGTTTTTCGTGCGCGCAATCAACGCCTTGTTCAAAATGGATAGCGCAGTTTACTATTAGTTCACCTAAGCGAGTAAAGAAGTTCTAATAGCAGCCTGCTACATTGTGTTCAGGAAAGTAAAAACAGCGCTAAATTCTACACAAACCACACAGAAAGACGGACGGGTGGTTTGTGTAGAATTTAGCGCTGTTTTTACTTTCCTGAACACAAAGTCACACCAACTAGCCCAGCAAAAGGTACTGTTAAACGAGCCTGCTACACAGAAGACGTATAGTTAGTGCAGAGCAAAATCTCGATAATACCCGCTGTGGGTCAGTAGCAGGTCGCATACGATGACCGCAAGATTTCGGCTGTAAACCTGCACTATGCGAGAACCTCATTCCGAGGAATAATAAATTGGCCGTGTATAGAGATTTCTGCCGGCAGGAGAAAAGAACCTCGTGGTCACGTTTTATCCATTGCTGCTACAAATGCGTGCCTAATCTTTGAAAAAAAAAACAGTGAGAAGTAAAACCTAGCATGCAAGAAAACTTTGAAGAGACAATAAAAATTCAAAACATATACCTAAGCCTACGTTCCAGCTGCACGTCAAAGCCCTCCATATACATGGCTTAAGTCCGCGCCGCTTGAAGTGTTATGTTTTTGCGTCCTCTTGAAACGAGGAAGGTGAACTATAAAGTCTGGCTAAAATGTGCAATAAAAGACTGTGTTTTACAGCTGCTTTTAATGGTGTATGAGTGCGAGATTCTTCTTAAAACGAGCCAATAGACGAGATCTACGCTGGCCGAGCCTGACCCCTTTTCTTCTATTTGGCTTTGCTGCGCCGTTTGGCTGGTTACTAACTCGCCCAGCCGTCAGCTGCGCTGCATCTTCGAATTTCCTCCAATTGTTGAAGTAGGCCACCCGCGGCTGCGCATATGTTCCGTTTTTACTTACGAGACATGATTTACGCACAAAAGCCCAAGGATACTTTGTTCAAAAAGCTGCCAGTGCGTCGAATATATCTTGCGAGAACTACGTTGTTGAAGTCATGACGTAAGTCCTTGTTTTCAAATATCTTACAACTCGTGTGTTAAATGCAAACAAAGCTCTCACTCCTGTTGATTAGCGGAGTACTACCAATTCGTGAAACCCTTTAGCGAACAACGAGAGGCCAAAAATTTAGCGCTAGAGATAATCCCGTTCGCAAAGGTTAAGTCATGCTCCAACGGCTAGTGTTGCGTTGTAGCCCTGTAGAACATAGAGCTTGGGGGGACAAAAACGCACTCGTTGTTGGAATATGAGGAGGCACGAAAACAGCAGTATAAACGTTGCTTCATATTCGGGCATTTCAATATTTCCTCACCAGACTGTCCACGTGCTAACTACGTCGACAGTTCTACATTGGTATTTGGCACCCTTCTTTGGGTTTTCCCGCCGCTGAATGCCCACCGTTTCATTTCAAGTCCATAAGTAGTCGTTCAATCATAGAAACGCCTCTATTTTTGTTGTTTTTTTTCTTTGTTACTGTCTAGGTTATGTTTGCTTATTCTGTGAGTCTCTCATTCAATTATAGAGCACGCGTCGTGCATATAGCATATCTATATAAATATATCGCAAGAGTAGTTTCGCGATGGCGACGTGTTCCCCACGACCGAGATATTAAAATGTGAATAAATTACACAGGAGACAAATCAACGGTATGCAGTTTCCTCAGGTGTCAGTCGTCGCCGAAAGGCCCCGCAGTTCACCGTCTGTAACAAATATTAACTGACAACCAGAAAAACAAGTACCGCTCCCTTCAAGATTCTTAGCGCAGGAATGCATTTAGCGCCTACTTCTTCCGAAAAATAACTTGCACAAAATAAAATACACCACAACAAATTTTAGCTTCCACTCGATTCCGAACCACGGTCTCTTTGGTGCGCAGCCGTAAACGAGTGTAACGTTTTCCACAGCGTGGCTACCATCGCACCTCCCGGTATCTTGATTTTAGGAGGCATTTACAACTTCCGGAATTAGTTAACTCTGTTAAGCGTTCAGAAGCGACTGCTTTATGGCATAAAGTCAACGGGCAGAAGCTAGAAACAGTCTCTAAAGGATTTTTGTGCTGAGAATCTTCTGTACGTATGCGTGGAATGGAGACACAGTGGACCGCGCTTGCTCTGGGGTAATTGAAGCATGGCACGTAGTAGAAAGAAATCGTTTTTTCTGCGACCAGTTCGCAAGAGCCTCACATACGTTTTTGTAATTCAATATGTAGTAGCAATCGTAAGAACGCCTTGAATTTGTATGCCGCCCGCGATATCTCCGCACTAACTTCATGCTTGTATCATTGATTTGTTTTATCTCCCTTTTTTAATGTACTAGCGCTGTGATGAAACTCCTTGCGTTTGGTGTCTTGATGTTTGCCCGCCTATCTGAAGGGCTACCAATTGAGAAAAGAGGTATGCAGGCCTAAACGCCATTGTTTCTTTTCTTCTGCCCTATTTCTTACTTTGACGTCCCCTTCGGATGTCATCCTCAGGTCCTGCTTGTGCGCACAGCCTCATTCGAGATTCTCCGTAATACTGTAGCATTTCTCGTTGAAATCTTTACAATATATGTTCTAAGTGCCATAAATGTTAAAGGTATAACTTCAGATCTCAAGAGCCACTGAGTGCTGTTGCTGACCCCAAGGAAAAAAAAATTGAGTGCTTTCTCTTTGGCCAAAGAAAAGGGGGGGGGGGGGGGGGGGGGGGGGAATTGGCCACGATGCACGTGGCGGCTTACAGATGCTCAAAGGCGTTTTTTGAAAAGAAAAACAGATTGAGAGATTGAAACCAAGAACAAATAGCTTTCGGTGAGATGGTAACCGGAAATGAGAAGAGAGCTAGATTACGAGGGTGTTGGAGAGTTTGACTGGGGATGATTAAATGTGTGAGTACAGCCCAGACTATCTTCTTTCTTGTTGGAGTCTTCATAATACCACTGGAAGTCCCTCTTGGGTGATGGGCGTGTGATATTACACATAGGCGCTTTGAAAAGTCAACGGAAGCTGTAGAAGAAGACTTCTACCTTTTTAGCATTTCTCTAGTTTTTGCGCAGTGTCATTTTACAACCTGCGGACCGAATCCCTAGCGTGGATGATCCCTAACGGGAAGCGTATGTACATGCTAATGCGTGATGTAAATGCAACAGCTCTTTTTCTTTCCAAAACAATATTTCTGCTACAAGCACGCTAAAGATAGTCGCTGAGAAGGGCGTTTTCTATACCCGCCGCAAAGCTCATGTTTTATTTAACGTTTTTTTAATGTACCCTGATTTAAAAAATAAAAAAAGAGATAATACAGACATGAACGACGGAAGCAATTCATCAATTTCCAGTGCTGCCTTCAACTTTAATTTTTTTATCTAGTCTAGATATTGAGCCTTTAATGACTCATTTCGCGGGGTCCTGAAGATAATATTTCGTGCACCGATGTTTTGCTGTCGTATTTTGTTCTCAATTTTTTTTTTCACTTTGATTCGAAGGATTCCAAAAGCGGCAGGTAACTCGAGAGAGTGTGAATTTTAGCAATGAGGCCAATGTAACGCCTAGCGGCTTGCGAACAGAAGGGCAGTGGAGCGGGTGCATGGCACAGTAGAACAAATTATGTTTTATACGCGGCGAATGAAATGGCGAATTGCGCTTAAAATTTCCGATTTCTGAATTTATTTTTTTTAGAACGTATTGTCATCTCACAATCTTGACGCAAAATTGTAGCCAAATGTTCTGAACAAACTTAGAAAATCGCATTTTTTAATCCTTCGCCGTCAAAAATTGTGAGCGGATCGAGCTTATGATGATCCCGGTGCATGCCGAATTCCTCGGGTTTCCGACTACGAGATTCCACCATAATAGTATCACCATTGAAATGAGAAATTGGGTCAGAGCTTCCGCAGGTTCTAATACTGCATTTATCTGACCAAAAGCGAAAGAAAACGATGAGGTAAACGAGGCAAACGAGGAAATGTTTTATTTTCTCAGTAACTTTTTTTACGATAACTGCCACTCATTGCTTCGGCATTTCGTAACAAATCAAAGTAGAATGACTTCGTTTTTTGAAGATAACTCTGAGTCATTTAGGACTGCAACAAGCTGTCAATATTTCTCTGCCATCGTGCAATAGCTTTCAAATTTTTTCTCACACTCGCTTTCATCTATGTACGCATGCTGGACTTCAGCTATATTTCCTTGAGTTCGGAAAATCTAAAAAACGGACTAACCATTTTACTGCGCAGAACACGGAATTCTCACCGTAGGTGTCAGCAGTTTGATCACTTGCAACTGAACGTTTAGTGGCACAGGGATCACATTACGAGGGTGTTCGCTGCAATTTTTCAGCGGCTATACCAGCTATCTTATAATTAAACATATTTCTTATATGAGCGTCAAAGATTCACAGCTGTTCCATATGTTGTTGCATTTCTTAACGAAAATACTTCCTCAACGAAAATAACAACAATAACAATTAGTTCCGTGACAACAATCAAATTGTTTAATTCCCCCCCCCCCCCCTATCCCCTCGCGCAAATATTATCTGGAGCTATAATCCAGTGCTGATTACAATGCAGAAAAGCAAGTATTTCATCATTGCCGAACACTCTTCTTGGCCTCTGTAGTATTTTTCTTCTTTCAATGCGGTTCCTTCTTTTCCGATCTTCACTTCACTTTGCTACCTTAAAGGCTGGAGGTAGGTTATAATTAGTGGAGCAGTGCAATAAAGAAAGGCATGTCAAATAAGCATATCTTCGCTAATCAATTTTCAGCTGTACTCTTCAAAAATATCGATCGGCAAGTGATTGCGACGACGTGGTGTGGAAGCCTGTTCCACTCCGAGTCTCTTCGTGGAATAAATGACGTGGCAAATATTGCAGTGCGCGCAAGTGGTCGGGAAAGTTGAAGGGCATAACAAATGCGAGTCCAACTGCGTGCTGGAAGACAGATGTAGGGCATCACATTAGGTCAGCTGTAATAAAACTAAGAAATTAACACATATTCGCGAATCTGCGGCCACAAGCCACGGTTGTTAGGCCAGATTTTGCTTTTAATGACGATATGCTTACGTTGTATGGATAGTAGGAGCGAATGAATCTAGTGCCTCGATTCTGCGCAGACTCTAAGGGATTACTTAATGCACTCGGCTAAGGTTCTAGATGTCATAGGCAAGTTTAAGCTTAGGGAGGAAAAGTAACTTTCATGCAAGAAATTTTAGGCGTTGTAATGCGTGGCGCAGATGGCGTTTGAGGAATCGACGACTCTGTTCGCAAATGATATGGCTTTTGTGACATGTACACTCCATGTTAGATAATTGCTAAATATTACGCTGAGGTATTTGTACGCATATGCATCTATTCTCCTTAATTTTGCGTTTATGATACATAAGAACAACTGTCAGTTTCCTCGGCGCAAGCTGCAGCCCTTACGAAAAATTTTTAAGACAGTCTATAGACTGTCCATTGAATTCTGTCTATAAAGTGTGGACTCTCTACAGACAAATCCCGAAGAACAGTCTATAGGCAATACTAATACTATAGACAGTCTAGAGGCAATCTATAGTTTTATGGCCATACACTTTTAGTAGATTTTTGTCTACAGACAGCCATAGGCTGTGAATAGACAAAAATAAATATCTATAGGAAGGCAATATGGTCTATAAGAAGTCTATAGGTTGTCTATAGACCATATTCACAAAGGAACCGACATTTATTTTTCTTGCCTTGCAGACGCAGATCCCTGTGAACCTATTCGCCTGGAGCTCTTGAGCACCTGCCCTGCTCCTAAAAAACTGGACTGTTTTCTGTTGGATGACGTGTGCTTGTGCCGTTGCAATACTAAACCATCTTAAAGTCGCAGTGAAGCCTTGGCTCTTTTTTTCTGGCAGATAAACACGGGCTGAGCTGCTCAGTTTCTCCAATACACTATCCAACACCCCTGGTAGGCTGTTGCATTCGCAGTACAATTCGGTATCATCAATCAAGAGCTTGCCGCTCTGCTCTCCCTACCAAATTTGCCGTATCACTGTATAAGACCGCGTGTGGTATGAATAAACAATTTGCACAAAAGCCGTCGTTCACTGCCTTCCTTGGGTTTCCGCTCTTCACTTGGTCAAACCATTAGCTGATAAACGATGTCAGAAGTAGGCTGGTGACCAACCCTTCGGCTCAATGTAGATTGATTTGTTTGTCCAAGGAGTACAGAAAAATGAGGAGATGTATACATAATTCAGCCCTTACAAACACTGTACATATGCAGATTCTCTGGAATGGGTGGACTTTACTTGACCAAATGTTTGAATGGTTTCTAAGTAGAAACGTGGTATCCTGACAAGCCGAACTTTTGGGAAGAGAGAATTGAACTTCTGATGAGTGTTGTAGGCGATGAACGTAGCTGTCCCAGACAGCGTGGAACTGCACCCTAAGCCGCTATATTTGCGTGAAATACGTCTTTTTTCTGGCAAAAGAAATACTTCGCTACCAATTCTGAAAAGGCCGGTGTTTGCCTGAAGCCTTTAAGATACCTGGATAAATAAAATAAATATTGTCGAGAACCTTGGTATATTTCTTCGTTCAAGCTCAAAACCAGCGGAACGCGGCTTCATCATTTGTTTGTGACGCGAGATGCGACTAGGCTAGTAGACCTATATCGATTGGTCGCGGTCGCGCTCATGTGGTTCCACAGTTTTTCAGATGGTTGTCGGTGGTTTTGGTTCATTATCTCGAAACTTCCTTGCCAGCTTTAGATTGAGCGCGGCCATGAACTGCAGGCATTCTGTTCGACGACCGCCGAACACGGTTGTTGCTACGCCTTTCACCACTTTGAAATAGGTGCAGCTTCCCTGCGAAAGCGATCCCTCAGAAAGGCAATAAGTCCATGAATAATACATGATACATTTGCCAAAGAGAAGTTCAAGCCTATTTGCGTAACTTTTTATTATTTCCAGCGCGAAGTACCCCGATTTGCAGTCTTACACTGTGGATTCGAAAAAAGTGCAGTAAAATTCCTTCAGTCAATAGGGAAAACTTATGTACGTTTGAACACATATTTTTATGTCATGAAGGCATCCGAATTGTAATCATCTAGAAGCCGAAAACATCTCTTTTTCAAAGATAATAATTTGTTTTGTAAAAAATAAAGTGCAATATACAACACCCTGTATGCCAAAGCCAACTGTGTCTTATTCGACACAGCCCATGGACGGCGACGATTATACTTTGCATGCAAGACAAAAAAAGTAACGGCACCACGTGTGCCTTAAAATGTAGCAAGAATAATGCTATTAGAAAAATAAGTTTTAAAAAACCCAACGCGAAGGCGGATATCATCCGGTACTTCCGATGGTAATCAAAGCGTTGTTAATACATGTCTCATTCACAAGTCTATAAAGTTTAGAGCACTTTATAAGGTGCATTTCATGATTACTTGAAGCGTGGATACGGAAGGCGACAAAATAGTACCCTGTAAAAAGCAAAATCGAATTCCGCAAGTAGCCCTTCCTTGTTGCGATACAGAAGGGCTGAGGAAGATGAGAGAGCTAGTCCTTCGAAAAAGTACTTAGATGTCATCGGAATAAGGGAAGATTGATATGTGATCGATATTTGGCATGAATAATAATTTGTCGCTATCCGTATTGACAAATCTTTCTTAAAGGACTGACATCTGTGCACAGCGGAAATATGTAGGCTAGAACAATTAACGACCGCCTTACTTGCAGAAGTGAAATACCGCTTAATGACGTCCTGCTCTTCGCGAGAAGTTTATCGCCGTAGTTCAACTATTAAAGACCACATTCTCGCATAGTCTTTTCTAGACTCTTATAAGGGCTTTTCCCAGTCATTCTTTTTGACTAATCTAGATTTTGACGTACTGTTCTTCTAGAAAACCGAAATGTCTTTTGTATGTTTTTTTTTGATCGAATAGCTTTTTTTCCCCTCAGTTAGTGCTGCCATAAAAAAAATGCTATTCCAGCTTACAAAATCTGCTTGCCGCCATTTGAGATCATGCTTACGTTTATATTCAATTTCAACTTTTGTTTTGGCTTACTCAGTAATGGGTATAAAACTAAAGGCAAACAGTGATTTCTCGGACGAGATGTGATTTTGATTGAAATAAATTCCAGTTACAGACTGCCACGCTCTGCTCTAATTTCTTGTTAAATTTGTTGTGCGTGCTTTCTTTTGTCGTATGATTGGTAACTCTGCAGAAGAGGATGCGACCGACAAACACTGGCTTGGCAGTGTTTAGCTTCTAAAAGCCTTCTTAACTTGGGCGGTGTGGTGTCGCAAAGCGTTATCGAAGCCGCGTGACTACCTCGCCTCGTTCACACTCTCTCACCTTGCCCTTACCCACTGTGATAGGATGGCTTATTAAAGCGCGTTGCGCCAGCCTCCGGGGCTCTTTGCTTCGATTCCGTGGTCACGGAATAAAGTCGTTCCGTTTGAGTGATGCTGGCTCCGTTGTCCTGCTTCAAAAATGACAGGCGGCATCTGCCGTTCGGATGTGAACAAGAGCTAGACGAGAAAAAACTTATTCCCTACTAATAATTTTCTTCCCAATGAATTGATTATTAGCACATTGACATCACAGTCGGCAAGGATGTTTAAAAACATAAATTCAGTGCGGTTCCTTCTTACACTAGGTCCATATGATGCACAATTTTGCAACCCATCCAGACCCGAAAGGCCACATTTAGTTGTTAAAAATATTTGACAGACTGAGGAGAAAAACAAACTGTAATTGTCAATTCCGGAGCCTAGACATTTAGACCAAGTGAGAATATTACTCTATGCTTCGGGAAATCCCCTAAGATGGCGCGAGGTTCGTACTCAGGGAGCATTTCTGCATTACCACTCACCAAAGCGCAGCTACATGGCCACAAAAGAAAGCTATACAGCTGTCACGGACTCCTCCTGGTTGAATGGAAATTCGTTTTCCCATGGAATCAATCCTGAGACCATAACCTGGCCAGGCCATTTTCTCTACCATACGAGCTAACGCCGTCGGCTAGCAGAAGGGCGGGGAAGGCCGAATTTCTAATTCCGAAAGGCAAACAGTCTTATTCCAAAAATTTATTTTGAAGTAGTTTGAAAATTTGCCCTCACTTCACCACCTTACAGGGACCGTGATTAGCTCAACCCGTAGAACGACTGGCGCTTACCGGCTGTAGTAACAGGTTTGATGCCGGAGTAGGATGAATTTCTCTTCAAAGTATAATTTACGAAATGTTATGGTCTCTTGTACCCATTCCCTGCTTTCTGCTGAACGCTAATGAGTAATAACTCCGACATTAAAAGTGAAACTATTGGCCTTCCAAAACGTAAAAAATATTTAGAAACAAACCTGCGCATCTACCCGTTCTACCCAATTTAACAGAAAAAAATGGATTAGTGCCCTCGACGCAAGCCTAATCACTCCAGAACGTTGACGCAACCACTCAGAGTGTACAGAGCATGCTGAGGTTGATATATTTTCTCTCTGAGTCGTACATTTATGTGCAAAACCGAAAACACGCAATTGTCTTCTGATACCGAAACTGGGATTTTTCGAGCAGAGATTTTGTCTTTCCGTTATGCCTAACCAAGGCTTAAAAGTCGGCCTCCAAGGCAGCTCTCTTCACCGCATTTCTTTTTTTTTCATACAGTTTGCTTGCCTTTTCTCTCAAATGCTTGCAGCCCAAATCTTTGGCCCTTGTCCGCGCCTTGCAAACCAGCGGGCGGTTTGGCTGCGTAAGGCATTATTAGGAAAACAAGAGAAGCAGCTTATTCGCGTTAAAAAGTGTACGCAGTTTGCCGACCGCCACAGGTCAGCTGTCTCTCGGAGAATCAAATTAAAAGTAACCAGCACTGTCGCCATTTTGTCCATGTTGACAGGCTGGCAACTGGACTGAACTTAATCACTTCGAAGTCTTGCATCGAGCTTCTTAGAGGGCTCTGGGGTAGAACCATCCAAGGTATCGGTGGCAGTGATTGGAGGGCCAAGAATTTCTGTATTTTGCTGCCAACTATCTATTCTAGCTCACTCTAGCTTATTGCTTTTCAGTTTCATGTAAAGAAGCTCATTGTCAATATAAACAGTTACACTGCAAATTCAGTTCTGTTTCTTCATTCCCGCAAGATCTCTTTTTGGCATACTGGTTGTTCTTGCCGCCTTTTGTCGTGTTTTTCGACCCCATGTTGTTTAAAAAGAAAGAAAAAATTCTAAAGACCATTACAATACTCCCTAATGCGAAATGTGAGCACAGCTCTGCAGGTGTTTCAGGCACTATAGACTCATTGTTTTGCTTTATTCGGTGGTCGGTACGTCTGGCAATGAGATTAGTTCGATAGTAGTATTAGTAGATGAATATAACGATGTGCAGTGCCCAGCACGCGAGAATGTGTTCGCTATTGGTATTAGTAGAAGTCAGAGATGTGCAATGTACAGCACGAGAGTGTGTTGCAGTTTAACATGAGGCGTGATCGGCTGCGGCAGTACCCTACTGTTCTCAGTCTCTCCAGGCTCATAGTTGTTGTGTTGTAGGCTGTGTTGTGCTTTCTTGTGCTCCCTAAAATAAATGTTGTGGTTGGTAGAATAAATGACTGCGAAAATTTTCATCTGCCACTATACTTTCTTCACTGAAGGGGAAGGAAAAGTTGGAGTGATTTGCAAATCGAGTGATGCCTACACGAAGAAGTTTACTCATTCCAAATTCATCGAATAAATTTTTCGCTTTTAAAGTTACTTGTTATTTAGCCCTTATAACTTGCGCAAATGACTTCGTTGTCACTCAAGTATAACCTAGCCCCCGTTAGTAACCGCAGTGCGACTTAGAAATATCATCTATGAGCAGTCTTTCGTCTCTAGGCTGTACAAAGGCTGACGAACAGATTGCATATAAACGCATATTGTATAAAATATATTCGCGTATTTGTCAGCACCCCATCATGTGACCTCCACTTTACGTATCATTTTCCTTGTAATTTCGCGTTCTCCAGCAAGGTGCGTCTTTATCAGGTGATAAAGCCCATGAGCTTCTCTTTCTGCATGCCTGAACGAAAATTTATGGTAATCAAATATTCACGAACGCCTTTGCCAGCGCTTTTTGACCTTTCCGCGTGTCAGGCCCTACGAAGCCCTCTCACAAGTGCTCGCGGGATTGTGTTACAAGGAGCAGTCGATAATATTTATGCCTTGCGGCTCCAAGCCCAATAAGCAAACATTAGGCAATTCACCGTGAAACTGATATGCTGCTGACACTTTAAAAAGATCCAGCGGGAAGATTTTCCTCTTATTGCCCTCGCGCAGACAAGGGCGGAATATAAAGCAGCGGCTGCGTATTGGAGAGACTTTTTGCGGTGCTTCAGCTCGGCGCGCTGACATCAGCTCTTGGTGGCGACAAAAGCGGACCGCACTTTTACTTGACTGTGCTCCTTGCGACCGATTTGTAGAGCTGCTCTTGAGTTGCTGGCCACTGAGTCGAGCTACAGGTAAATGCTCTCCCTTCTCTTCAGGTGGGGATATCAGATATGATTACCAAGCACTCTAAAGACTGTGCAACAGTTCTTTAAATGTTTGTAGTCTACATTATTTATGCTTTGAAGAACATCTGCCTGCAAGTGCCATTTTTCTTGTTCAAAACAAATTTCCTTATGGTGCTTTTTATTCAGGAAACGTAAATGCTTGCCTTCAAATTAAGATGGCAATGTGACGATCACTACAGCCCTAATCTTTTGGACTGTGGGAGCGAAAGAGATATTACGCCCAGCACGTTAATATGTGTAGAGATACGCACGGCTTGTACATTTCTCTACCGTTATCACTAATATTTTTAAAACGTGTCCTAGATTAACTCTTCAATCGTTTTTTCAATTCTCTACGAATCTTCAGGTCAATTCAACACATGGTGATGGGAAATTCCTTGGGCGTGTTAATTGGATGGCTGAGAATGTAAATTCTTGAGTCGTATATTAGCCAAACATGAGCTCTTCTGGCAAGGATCAGCCACCATGTGAAAATAAGTCGTGATACCATGCCGTGTTAAATAGCGGTGCTTTAGAACAGTGAAAATGCCGTGATCTTTTTAACAACAAAGCAAGAAAATAGTGATTGTCCTTTTACGCTTGGCTTTTAGTTTTTTAAGGTGGAACTGGGAGGTTACGTGGCTTTCATGTAATCAAAATTACATTTTTCCTGGATAACCTTGTGTTTTAAAATACTTTTATGCCAGTGTCGCACCTTCTGTCGTTCATGGTTGATCGTGCTAGCTTGAAGATCTGCGGCTGGCATTATATATTCCATGCCTCAGATTATGCTGCAGCAATCTTTCGTTGACACTTTCATAAAAGCTGCACGCTTGCTTCATAAGAGAAATTTATGCAGTAAATATCTGCCCTGTACTGTCAAGGAACTTTCCACAAGCCGATCTAAAACGTTTTATTTCTCGCCAGTTTTACCGAAGAAGTGCCGCAGAAAACCATCGACTGCTTACTCACAAGAAACCTCACAACTTAATGCTGCTGACTTGGTATTTATTTCCTGCACGATTCCTGGGCAGCGCGACGGGATTATATATCTTTTGTTATAGCGTTAATATGTCGTACCATTATTTATTTCAGTTATATTGTAGAACTTGGCTGACAAACTGATCTTACACGGAAAATCCTGTTTCTTAAATTTCCTTTCCTTTGGCAGTACAGCGATGAAGTTCTTAGCCATTGGTTTCCTTGTGTGCGCCTTGCTGGCTGAAGTGGCGACAGGTAAGCATGAATACTCGACAGGCGTAACTCATCAGTTCTTATTTCTGGTATTCCTATTTTGACCACCCCTGAAGACATCATTCGAGTGTTCTATATTGCTGCGTGCTCCCGACAAAGAACTCCGCCATTCTAAGATTACGTTTGCGTCAGGTTTCCAGATTATACCTAGTTGTCCGATTCTTTACAGGGTGTCTTGCTTTTTCTACCATCTCTTAAATCGTCAAGAGAATGTTCAGTTTTGGAGGATGTCCTCTTGCGAAAACCGTCGGAAACATTGTTTGTGCCCATTTTAGAGATTATTCCTTGCTTGCGGCTTACCTGCTCTGGAATCAATCACGCATTCCAAAGCGCATTTTGCTCTATTAGCTTTCATTGCTTTGTCAATGGAAATCTGGTTCTATTCCTCCTGTTTGGATTTTTCTCAATGAAGCTGGTTAACCTCTGTCAGTTAACAGGTACCCGTGATACAATAACCATAACCATCAACCTAACAAATTAATTGCGGCACAAAGCTATTTCACAGTAACGTTCAAGTAGCCTTGTCCGGAGATGGCTATTCGCCTGCAGACTTCGTAATCTCATCCGCTTATGAAACTGACCGCTGTTCCGGATGTCTGACTTCTTGCCACATTTTTCTCGGTTGCCCAAAAAGACGGTTCGTTGTCATCTTTTCATGGTAATTCTCTTCTGTACACGTAATTTAATACAGGTGGCTGAAAAAGAAGTGAAAACAAGTTAATGGCGATTCCTCTCGCTCTGCCACCTTTCTAGCTGAGCCGGAGTGCCCTGGGCTGTACTGCAAACCTGGATCCAAAGTTGGATGCTACTTAACGCCGGAAGAATGTCGCTGCTTCTGCGGTGAGGCAAACGCCACTGTATTTTTTGTTGTTGTTTAATTTTCTTAGCGCTACTCCTGCTGCCGAGAAATAACAAAGCATACGCCTTCAGAGGCGTGTTTTTGGTTAATGTTGCACACTATAGCAGCGCTACTGTTTGCTGTCTCAAGAAATGACAATAATATGCTGAGTTAATAGCATGAATTTTTATATTTCGTTTCCTGGTTAGTGAGAATAAAGCCTCCTTGTTGAAAAAAAAGGAAGGTCTTAAGGTAACTGAGAGATGCCGGTCATAAGAAATGCTTTATTTGCTTCGCTCTTTATACAGTTTCCTCCCTTCCTAGTTGAGAGGTGGGAAGGGTATTGTTTCTATGAGTTTTATTGGCGGATTTTAGCCCCGAATAATTTGCGCACGGATTTTTCGGCAGTGATCTACGGGCTGCCTTCGTGCGGTGCGGGTGCTTTCATGGCGCGCCGGTACAGGGAAGCTATCCCAAGCGCTCTGAAGAATACGGTGTATCGGAGCACTGGTGACGAACCTGCCTATTCGAGTACATGAAATCAATGAGATCGGCTACCTTGAACCAGCTGCAAAACTGACTTCGTTAAACGCAGATCTCCCAGAGAATATGTTACAAAGAGCCTTGTCTTTAGTTCGGAGTACTCTGCATTTCTTTGCAGTTGTTTCAAACCTTTCTACACATGCATTGTCGCAGCACGCTGCCAGGTGTCTATTTCATGCTTCGAAGTTTCGCTTAACACCTATGTTTGTATTTACTTACAGTGGAGAAGCAAGATCCCTGCGATTACGTGCGCGAAACCTTCTCGTCCGCATGCCATGCTCCTGAAGCTTTGCAGTGCTATACTGAGGCCGCCGCCCCTTGCAAGTGTCGCTGCGGTACTTCACCTCCTTGAAGACGCACTGAAGCTTCCCGACTACATTCCCTGTGAGAAACATGCGTGCAACGCTTCAAATTGCACCTCTGTCTAGACAACATTAAATTAAAAGAATGCCGCCCTTAATCAATGGCAGCATGCCCAAGCATGCCACTGTTTATTCGAAGAGACTGTAATTTCCTTGTTCAGTACGATATGCAGTACGAATATCCTTGTTCAATAAAATTTGTCTTTCCCTTTTTCATTGAGGCGTCCGCTCTGCCTACGGCTGGCCAAAGGCCGGTATCTGTTGTAAGAAGTTGGTTTATGGTTGGTTTATGGGTTTTAACGTCCCAAAGCGACTAAGGCTATGAGAGACGCCGTAGTGGAGGGCTCCGGAAATTTCGACCACCTGGGGTTCTTTAACGTGCACTGACATCGCACAGTACACGGGCCTCGAATTTCTCCTCCAAAGAAACTCAGCCGCCGCGGCCGGGATCAAACCCGCGTCTTTCGGGCCAGCAGCCGAGCACCATAGCCACTGAGCCACCGCGGTGGCTGTTGTAAGAAGTGGGATGATGATTAAAGCCTTCATCCTTCGATGAATACCACTTTTGCTATAACGCCTCGAACAGGTGAACTAAGGCAATATCGGCAGACAGAAGGCATAAACCCTACAGTACCACTGCTCTTATTCAGAGGGATAGGAAAAAGCTAAAAGACACCCTATGAAAGGGCTGGACCTTTCTACCAGTTGCGCCGCGACTGAAACTACGGGATAAAGTTTCTGGACGCTGGAGTTCTCATCAGTGCTCTTCCAAGCGCATGAAACATCTGCAAATGCTTCTAGTTCACACAGCTGCCGCCACGTCCCAAGTGGCGCTTAACATTCAAAATTACGACGGTAATTTCGAATGTTCGGCACAAGCCTTTGATTTTTTATCGCCATCAGAGATTAATCCTGTGAGCGCAAGAACCATTCCACTAATTCAGAATTTGCAGCGACCTGGAATGGGTTATGAAAGTAACCATGCTGCCGCAGAATCACTAAGGACTCCCTTGCTTTATGAAAATAAGTTGAAATTAACCTTGTTGAGTAACATGGAGTTCAATATTGGTGGGCACCAGAAAACGGCCGTCGCTAAAGACCATGAAATATGGGCATGTTTCTGGTAATGTTATTTTTCTTTTGCGCAGTATCTGGTGTAGAATTTTCGAAAACTTTGTACCTTAATTGCCACAGGGCCTTGTTGACTCTTTACTTTCATTCCTAATATTTTTTCCATTGCAGCTTCTGTTTTCACTCCATTACACTAATGTGCATTCGGGCTATTGGCGCAAATTTCAATAGATAAGTAAATAAACAAAGCTGCGCTAAGTTTTGATTCATGCCCCTGGAATATTTTCCTGAGAATAATTTATGAATGGCGACGAAGATTTCAACGCTGCAAAGTAGGTTGACCAACAGCCCATTGCTTACTTACTTTGGCCGTTCTAGCGACTGCTGAAAGGTAAATTTTGAAATCATTTCACACCAAAGAGTCCAGCACCTGGCCAGAGAAAAGCTGCAACTCATTAGGAAACCAAGCATATGCAATGGCTTAAGAGAAAATGCCTTTACGCTGTGCAGAACAGGTAC
The DNA here is from genome assembly GCF_055824585.1 of Amblyomma mixtum. Classification (NCBI taxonomy): domain Eukaryota; kingdom Metazoa; phylum Arthropoda; class Arachnida; order Ixodida; family Ixodidae; genus Amblyomma; species Amblyomma mixtum. Next base: position 74,720,425 of record NC_143019.1, on the reverse strand, counting down.
TCTTAACAGGCATTACTTCGATATGATGGAGTCACTGAGGAAAAAAAAATGTGAGTGTAGATTTGGGAAATTAGGCCAAACATGGATATGTGCATTAGCATGACATAAATTGTGGGTTTAAGATACGACCGACTAGGTGGTCCTAGGCTACCACTTAATTAACATCCCAACTTCTTCAGTTTAGCTACTGTGGAAACATCATTCGCATCACGTCCTCCTCCTTCCCGCTGCTTCTCATTCCGCTTAGCTCAGTGGAGCTTAGGGGCGGTGCTGCCTAATTAGTGCTCCATTTTCTCGCCTGGTTACCACCATCTACACCTTGGCAAGTAAGCCACCAGGTGGGAAGGTGAGCAGTGGCACAGTGGCACTAGGCAAGTGACATGGCAGGTGTTGCAAACAGTAGTACTTGGGTTGGGTTGCGACGCAGGTTGCTCTTCCCGAGCAGCCTCTCACGACTGCCATCTGACACGATGGGCAGGTTACCCACCACCTGGTATGTAGATGAGCAGCCTACCACAAAACCGGCCTCAGGCAAACAGACAGACAGACAGACAGACAGACAGACAGACAGACAGACAGACAGACAGACAGACAGACAGACAGACAGACAGACAGACAGACAGACAGACAGACAGACAGACAGACAGACAGACAGACAGACAGACAGACAGACAGACAGACAGACAGACAGACAGACAGACAGACAGACAGACAGACAGACAGACAGACAGACAGACAGACAGACAGACAGACATACAGACAGACAGACAGACAGACAGACAGACAGACAGACAGACAGACAGACAGACAGACAGACAGACAGACAGACAGACAGACAGACAGACAGACAGACAGACAGACAGACAGACAGACAGACAGACAGACAGACAGACAGACAGACAGACAGACAGACAGACAGACAGACAGACAGACAGACAGACAGACAGACAGACAGACAGACAGACAGACAGACAGACAGACAGACAGACAGACAGACAGACAGACAGACATACAGACAGACAGACAGACAGACAGACAGACAGACAGACAGACAGACAGACAGACAGACAGACAGACAGACAGACAGACAGACAGACAGACAGACAGACAGACAGACAGACAGACAGACAGACAGACAGACAGACAGACAGACAGACAGACAGACAGACAGACAGACAGACAGACAGACAGACAGACAGACAGACAGACAGACAGACAGACAGACAGACAGACAGACAGACAGACAGACAGACAGACAGACAGACAGACAGACAGACAGACAGACAGACAGACAGACAGACAGACAGACAGACAGACAGGCAGGCAGGCAGGCAGGCAGGCAGGCAGGCAGGCAGGCAGGCAGGCAGGCAGGCAGGCAGGCAGGCAGGCAGGCAGGCAGGCAGGCAGGCAGGCAGGCAGGCAGGCAGGCAGGCAGGCAGGCAGGCAGGCAGGCAGGCAGGCAGGCAGGCAGGCAGGCAGGCAGGCAGGCAGGCAGACAGGCAGACAGACAGACAGACAGACAGACAGACAGACAGACAGACAGACAGACAGACAGACAGACACAACGCCCCATTTCGGGGAATGACCAGCGAAGTGTTAGCGCACTAAAAGGGAGTGTACTTGTGCGTGGATGCATCCGTACGAGCGGCAGGTGGGGTGTCGTACCACCTGTTCGTCGACACGAGGAAAGGATAATTAAACCTTGCGTTTGCAATGGTTAAACGTATTATGTTGCACGGAGTCAACATTTTTTGTGGTCCGAATTTCGCGATCACAGTGCGGACTCGAACCTGTTATGAATAAAGGCCGGAAATGTTGCATAGTCCAGTGCAAAGGTGGCTACTTTTAAAAAGTACACCCCTTATATAGTCACGTAGGTTGGAGATATATTCACCTGGTTCAGGTGAGTTCGACTACACGTCTATTACAGCAAATAGCACCTCCAAGGCAGCACTCGAAGCTCGCTCATTAAAGAGCACAGTGGATATTTTGCATGTATTCATGCAACTGTTTGATCTCTGTGCCGTTGCACTGAAACAAAGTTGTCCACTTTTAAAGTGCCGCAAAACACAAAATAGGCGCTCGGACGGTAGAAGCTAGTTAATATGGAGTGGCTGTTAGTGTTGCTTCTTCTGTCGGCTTCAGACTACGTCTGTGGCAGATTTTATTTATTTACTTGACCCCCCCTCCAACCAGCGCTCGACACTTCCGCGTGTTTAGCTGAGAGTTTTTTCTACAATGAATAAATCTGTGCTCTAAGTGAGGCTGTCAGGGAACTTTGTTTGCTTGTCAGAGTTCCAGTACACGAAACAGCTTGTCATAGAAGCTGAAAGCCCGCGTTGCCTCGTTCGCGCGCTCGCCCAAGAACCGCGAGAGCTCTTACTCGATTCTCATCGGCTCGCTTCGCCTCCGCTTCCGAAGGTGGAGCTAAGTTTGCGTGTTTTTGTCTTTCGGCAGATACTGTACTCTCGGTGATAATGGGTGCTTCACTGATAAAACTTCGTCGCGCCACCCCCGGCGGCCACGTGTGGCCCTGAAAAACGTCCACGTGGGACACGCTCCAGAGTTGCAACCAAAGTGAAACCTGGCCACTTAAGCTGACAGGTTTATGTTACGATAAGAGCTGCATAATATTTACGCCGTGATGCTCCTAGCCCATAACGCAAAATCCAGGCAATACACCGCGCCACGCACACGCTGCTGACGGTTTAAAAACACCTCGAGGTAGGGCTTTCCTCTTATCGCACCCGCGCAGACAACGTCGGAATACTTAAGGAGCGGCGGCACAGCGGGGAGGCTGTTTCCGGAGGTTGCCTCCACGTACTGAAAGTAGCTCGTGGTCTTGAAAAGCGCTGACCGCTCTCGCTGTTCGCACTCTCTTTGCTCATTGTAGATCTCCTTCGGGTCTCCTTTTGCTGGTGTTTTTCAGTTGCCCGTCGCCGTCACGTACCACAGGTAAATGCTGCTTGCGCAGTTTTATTGTAGACACAGGCGCCTTGAACGCCGTATAGTACGCAGTTTCAAGACACTGCAACCACTCTTACAGTTTTTTCAGTATCTGTGTGTTGCTAACAAAGGCGGCCTCAAAAGGTCATTCAGTATTAACCTTTAAACATCTCAAAATTGTGATGATTTGCAGTGTTCATTTTTATTTCCGCTTAAGATTCAAATCCAATACGCCGTTCTCAAAAGAGTTAATCTTTTCGAATGTTAAACGTAAAGTTACAGATGAAGCCAAGAAAGTGTATTTATGAACACTGAAAAGATGCGTTCGAAAAGAATCTAAGGAGAGGGCTGAGTCGGGCTGGTTGGTTCATGTTGAATGGTACGACAAAACAGCGCTGACGGACGGGACGGAAGAAGAAGAGATAGACACAAGCGCTGTGTCTGTCTCTTCATGCTCTTCTTCCCGCATGTCTCTTCATGTCTCTTGATGCAGGCACATGCATGTCTCTCTCTTCTTCTACCGTCTCTTCTTCTCTCGTCCCGCCCGTCAGCGTTGTTTTGTCGTACCACTCGAAAAGAATAACTGCTTCAATTTTATTTGTTCATTTTCATCAAACAGCAGAGTACATTACCCTTGCTGTCTTGCCATCGCGAAGGTTTCAAGTGTAAATTTTTCCGCCTGGGGCCTTGGTTTTCTTCAGTGAGGCAGGGGTGGTCAAATTGTAAGATGCTAATCACCATTAAATAACCTCACGTGAACGTGTATCTAATTGCAGCCAGTCATGTCCGGAATGTACTTCGTCCTCGGTTTTCTTCTGCTTGCCGTTGTGGTCACAGCAACTGAAGGCAAGTTCCCGACTGTTTATTTATCGCGCTCCTGGTAGATGCGATACAAAGCTAAACAATAATAGATTCGAAGAAGGTTGTACCAAATTATTGCTTATCAGCGTAAAGGGCAAAGCTGGAGGACGAAGATGCGGGTCCTGGTATGTTTGATCTTCTTACGTACTTGTGCAGAGAACTGGTGAGAATGAATAGATAAAATTCTAACCTAGCTTTCATAGGGCGCAATTTCAGATGGCCATCCAGTGGAGTGTCGGCGGATATCTCAGTTAGTCGCCTTTTTTATACATCATTGGTGGGCGACTGGAAAGAAGATATCTGCAATTATTTTTGTCCAGCAAAATTATTTAGAGGCTAAAAAAATTCATGATCATGAGGTAGTACACTGCGCCATCGGGCCCTGCTGCTACATTTGGAGCAACCAAAGTTAAACTTACAGGAGACGCCTCAAAAGGTATGCGTAAAATTTGCGGCTCCTGTAGCGAGTGTGCAGTGATTTTTGTGGATTTCAAAAGGGCGTTTATTTTTCTAAACTTTCCCACATATGCCGACGAAAAGTTTTAAATAACCTTTTGATATATTATAGAAAAGAAATTGTACCAAGTAATCACAAGCGTTTTGTGGCGCATTATACGCAGCACTATATATAAACGTTATAAATCTAATATATATTTTACACACGAGGAGATATTTTTGTGCATATTCAACACTACCACAGGAACTTACGGCTGCAATTAAAGATTGCACATTTTTTATATTATTATGATCTGTCCAGACGTTCTTCTGTCCAGAAATATAGACATTAAAAACTGTGTTTTATTTTCAGTTCTAATGCTTAAATATATTATGCTTTATTATGTTTTCTCGATATCATTTTATATCCCTAACAAAATTGGAGAGCATTATATTTTTGTTAGGTAAGTTTACGTAAAATAGTACCTAAACGCTTCGATTGAATGCTTTTATCAAAAATAGATACTTAGCAAAAACACTCCTCCTAGTATAGTTTTAGTTACTACAAAAAAAATGCAAAAAAATTATTTCGCGGGAGCGCTGGAGCCCACACTCTTATGATGAAGAATTTGCTGTTGCTCGGAGCACTTTTCCTCACATAAAGTAACTCCTGGTGCCTTTTTTCTAGTTCTCAGAAAATTACCTCTAAATATGAGGGTTATATCCAACAGTCGACCAGTCATTAATTGCATTATGTTATCTGATAGCACGTATAGAAACATGCTCTCTTATCGGGACGGAATAGAAGGGTGCTGGCTGAAACGTGAATACTTAACTTTGCAGTGAATTACATTCTTCACTCCAATATATAACTTCATCAAAAGTGGAATAAGAACACAGTTCTCAGTGCTAACGAGTGCATATATGAAGAATAAGGACAAATACCCTTGCCAGAAACGAAGCTTATTATGATTTTTTGCCTTCCAACCTGGAATATAAATATCAGTTATGATAATAAATTTATTGCTCAGCATTCGCTGCTAACGGTCTCGCGAAACAACAAATAATTACGTCAACCTGCGGCAAGATCTCAGCCAAGAATCTTTACCTTTTTTGATTTGCACAGAAAAAAAATGGTAATTTAATTCCAGCATAGGCAGCTAGAAGCCAAGGAAAGCTCTGCACATATTAAATCTATTTTCAGATCAGAGCGAGCAATTTAATGCTAGCTGTTGATGAAGAGAAAAAAGAGCTGTAAAACCAGTCTACATGTCTAGACATTGTTCTATGATGTTAAAACACATTTTCTTTTCACCGATACTCTCCAGATTTTCCTCGCTGTCCACAAGTTGAATGCCCTGAGGGCCTCGACAAAGTTGCCTGCTTTATTGACGAGCGGGTCTGCAGATGTAGTTGCAGTAAGTAGCACATTACTTTTTGATACCTAGAACTCGTCTACGGACCCACTAGAGAAATTTGGCGCTTTTAAACTTCTGCAATTCGAAAGCGGTTACATAGATGTGTGCTTTATTTTTTGGTCTGAGACAGTTGTCGTTCCACTTTTCTTTGCAATGTACCCTTGAAATGCCTTTGCCCGTTTTATTCCAGGTTCTCTAGCACTTTTGTTTAGTTTTTCACCCTAGGCTTCTTCATGAATATCCTTAGATGATACATGCAAGTATGCACAGACTCTAAATTCTTCTTTGAATACTTCACACCGGTTTCAATGCTTAGCTTTTTCTCAGAGGTAATCAGCATATGTGAGGTGAAAACTGTATTATAACTATATTCTTATCAGCATTCATCCTACAGCATTATCTATCCCCAAAATAGATTTTGTTCCCAAGAATCAAAACATCTTCCTTGAGCTCCCATGTCATTACGATGGAATTTCGAACACATACCGATTTTAAAGGCGATAGCTGTGTTCAAATGTCTTCATTAGTCAATTTCTTGATACCCGCTCGGCTCGCTTTTTTCTACACCATCCGCGAGCTTCCCTGAGTGCCCAAATCACCCTGAAACTGTACTAATAATGATAATTCTATCGTCTACGCTTGGTGCCAAGCAACCATAAAAGATTTAGACCGAAATCTTTTTCTTGGGGACATTTTGAAGCGCTTTCTTCCACTCGGAGACGCTTATTCTTATGCTTATTGCACAAATTATACACAATTTTCCTAACCTACGCGAGTCCCTTCTAGTCCCTCCTGTGCGCACGTCATCCCGTTTATTCAACTCCACGAGCATCCAACGTTTACACGGATCAACTAATGCCTTTAACAAATCTTTTTTGCCAGCCGCTATTCCACACTGGAATCGGCTTCCAGAATCTGTTGTCATTGAATGCGATCCAGTAAGGTTTAAAGAACGTCTGATGTGTTATCTTGCTGTATAAATTGTTTCATTTCCCTTTCGTGACTTTATTTCTCTTTATGCTTTTGTTGTCTGTTGTTTTTTATTTGTTTGTTCTTTTTCTTAATCTTTTTTTCCCCACCAATGTGAGTCATGTTGAATGTACTACTCTCCCCCCCCCCCACGTGCCTTTAAGGATCAAATAAATGATGATGATGATGAATGGCGAAGAATGAAGCATGAGGCATGTCAAGCAGGAGCAGCAGTTTAACAAAAAGTGACATGTGAGGCTCAAAGCCCCTGCAGCAGCAACCAGTGCAAAGGGACGAAGCAGTAGCGGGGGATCTTGCTCGTCGCCGCTTTCAACGGCGAGACTGGAGCGTCGGCATAGTCAGGACCCCTCGGTGCGCACTGTCGAACGTTTCTGTTATCAGCGTAGGCACGAGGCCGAGAGCCGCCATCAGTAGCAAGGCTCCACTGCGAGCCTTCTTTGGAGGTTTCAGCCGTTGGCGAGCCCTCGACAGCCGCTTGCAAGGCTGTTATGTAGCGAAGCGCGTGCTCTAAAGTATGCGCAATAGCGAAAGCCTTGAAAGCGCTAGCAACGGGCGGCGTCGATGGACACTACTGCGATGAGCTAGGTGCCTCTACCGCAAGTTTCCCGAGTGGGAATATTGGATTTTCCAGCTCCGGACTACCCGTTTGTCGGTCTCAGCCTCCGCTTTGACAGGAAACACCGTCGTGGTCATATGACCTATTTCACAGGGGCTGCTTACGGAATCGCCGCCGGAGCCAGGCTCTCTCTCGGTTACCGTACCAAGCCGCTCTCATCTGCTAGCAGACGACGCAAGACATGGCCACCAAGACGCAGAAGTACCGCCGTGCGTTCGATCACGATCACTGAGTCGATTTGAAGACCATGCTGTCAGCTTAGCGTAGGTGCATTACAGAACTCAGCTTCGCAGGTATTCTCACCGCTACTGCTCGAGGCGAAGTGCGCACAAAGTAGCCCAACTCGTTGCGGATAGGCATACAGACGAAAGCGTTCGCAAAAACGTTGACAACAAGCGCTAGCTGCTCCAGTATAGGCGTTGTTCACCTGCGATGCTTTCAGGTAAGCGCGCCGACAACATGTCGCAAAACAAGCGAACAAGGACCGCTTGACGACAGGAGCAAACAATACGCCCTCACAGCTGCGAGCGCGCGTCCGTGTGTGGTGGACTTAAAGGAAATAGAACGACGATGCAAGAACAAAAAACAAAAAGAAGAGTATTTTGTGAACGCGAGTGTGAGATGCGTGGTAATCCGTTCTCCCACTCGGGTTTGGCGCGCGGCCAACTAGGTCTAAGCGAGGATTGGTATCCCTGCTGCCGGAGTGCTTTAAGCCCTTTTAGCCTGGATTTGAACACCGGAAGACCTGAACACCTATCAACTGTATGCCACGTGAAACTGCTCTGTTTGAAATGGCGTGCTACGCCGTACGTCTTTGTCCGACGACTAGCAAAACCACCTATGCCGGCGCATATTCATCCTTTTAATTTGAAGGTTTTAAGGTTTATTAAAACGAAATACAAATCAGTTATATGTTTCATAAAAAGTTAGTACAGTAGGAGGTCCCAAAGTGAAAACTGTCTAGGGGACCTCCCAACACCTTCCCAACCACGGGTTGTTCGCTTTCACTAATTTTAGTGCGCTGCACTGCAGATCGGGACCGATGCGTGAGGTTTTTTTTATGTCCGTATAAATTTTCGGTCTATGTTTAACAAGCTCAAAAATTAATTATTGACCGTTAGGGGTATTAATGAACAGCATTAAAATATCTCATTTTAATAAGTATCCTTTTGCCTTATCTTGCTCAATTTTCGCAGCCCGAGACCAAGACCCATGCGCCTCATTGCGCACACGCTCCTGCCCTGAGGGTCACACACTCAGCTGCTGCAGTCGAGAAGACACCTGCAAGTGCAAATGCGGTGCGTAGAATGCGAAGGAATGAAAGCGGTGGAGCTGTACTGTTTTGCTTCCATGATAACTGCCGATTGTTTTCATGCCCCTACCTGTTGTTTTCATGCCCCTGGCGATAGAGCGGAAGACCAGCATACTTGTTAGATATCGTCAAGTTTACAGAGGGCACTGGAGATACAAAATACAGAGAAGGTTCATTGCCACGGACTCGCATGAGTGAGAAGAAAACGTCCGTCTTATCCAGAGTACAGTGTAAGCGATGCAAGGCAGGGGCAGGAAAATAAAAATAACATTTTTGGACGGTAAATTACAAAGCCGTGCTTGCAAACTGAAAATGAACTGTTCGATGGAAACAGTGCAAGTAGATTAAACGAAGCAGGACGAATTCTTCGCTCCAATTTGACTACGCATTTGCTGGTCATAAGCAGAGTAGTTCTCATGATGCTCTAGAAATTGGTTATTTTGATGTGGTAATTTGCATCTTGCAAACTCACTTTAACCAAAAGGAATCTCTTCTAACACAGCTTGTTGGTAATGCCAGAATCGTTTAAGCGAACCTAGATTACCTTCCCGGTGCCTTTTTAATAGTTGCGCGAGATATGCTGTCCTCTTGCTGCTTTAGGACTACCCTTGAACGCTTCATTGCCCTGAAGGGAAATGTGAGAGCTCAGTTTTAACTTCGGGTTCGCTCTGTTCAGGGCTAGCTTCACCTTCTTGGTCGTTGATGGTGGAGCTTACACTTTTGTTGGAGCTCCTCGCTTCACAATGAAGGTCGCACAATTGTGAAAACTGTAGAAGTTGCTTTAGATCAAATGTTATCCGCAGTTTCCACTTTTCAGCCGAGAGTCTGTTGCAATCGGTTGCATGAAATTCGAAGCTCTGCAGTTTGAAGTATGTATGCGGACAAAGCAAAGTTTTTGCCATGCGTTTTATTCGAATTCTCGTTTTATCGGGAGAAATTGCAGCGGTTGTTTACAGCCTTACTAGATTCACTGGGCCCGTTGCTCAATTCGAGGATTTTGTGCAGTACACAAACGGTATGAGGTGTTCCGCAAGTTCAACTCTCTGATTTGTTTCTTTGCAGTTGTGAAGTGACAAGCCGCAGTACCCAGCTGACTCGGGCCACTGTGGTGTCTTGACTGCTTAGTTTACTGTGCTTACGTTGCCGCATACCCATCATAAAGCTTCTTAAGTTTAGAAATCAAGCAATAAAGGCGACTTTTGTTTTATGTGTCCTTTTCTTGAGTTATTTATTCGGTAGAATTCAAAAGTAGGTGAGGCCGCCGCATTGGATCAGTGGTCATGCTGCTCGGCTGCTGACCCGAAAGGCCTGGGCTCGATCCCGGCCGCGGTGGTCGAATTTCGATGGAGGAGAAATTCTAGAGGCCCGTGTACTGTGCGGTGTCAGTGCACGTTAAAGAACACCAGGTGGCCGAAATTTCCGCTGCCCTTCACTACGGCGTCCCTCATAACCTGAATTGGTTTTGGACGTTAAAACCCCATAGACCATAAAGACAGGACAGCCCTGGACATCCTCTGTAAATACACCATGCCAGGACACAAAAATCATTTACTAGCAGTCCACTCCTTCCTATGCACATTACTGGAGAAATTGGAACCCCAAAATGGCTAAATAGGCGGCGCATTTTCACCTCGTACAGGTGCGCTCATGAGTGCCAACTAACTTGCAATTTTGTTAGGCACAAATATACAAGGTTTATTTTTTTTATATCCCCGTCCTTCGCTCTAGTTTTCCTGCTGCGGCAAAACATCTTTTAAAATTGCACTCTGGAAAAGTATGCTCGTACATTAGCCTGCGTCGATAGCATGCCGCGTTCAAATAAGAAAGAGGCCATTATCACAGAAATGGAGCTGTTCTAAGCTAGGAAATGCGAAAAACGAAAAACTTGTTTCGCCACATCGATTCTTGGGCGGGATCCTTCAGTATACGCTACAATGCCATTCACTTCAAAACGTTTGCAACCATCCTTTTCAGTAAGGACGTCACAACATCGAACAGTATGGTCGAAATATGTTTCCGTCTATTTTTGTTGGCGATAAGGGTGTTTTCCTCTGAAAAAAATGTCAGCGCAGCCAGCAACATGGAGTGAAATAATGTTTAGTCAGAAAAGTATTGTATGGATTGACCCTTAGTGTCCCTATAATATATATTTGCCCTTGTTTAACGATTTCGACGTTTGCGCGCTGATTCGGAGTTCTAGCGACCACCTGCCGACAAATGTGACTTTCCAGGTGCTAACAAAGCGTGTGCATTGAGCTAATTTGTGTACTATGACCTGTTCTCACGTAATGCCGCAAATTGTAAACATTCAGTTTACTGCGCAAATGAGCATGGTGTTGCCATCTGTCGAGCGTATAGCGAAAGCTGAACCTCTAAGTTTTGGCACCACTCCAAAGATGGCCCGGGATCTGGAAAGCTTCGAACTAACAAAGGAGCCCTAATTCCGGAATCTTTCCGTCTGCTCGGAATGTATGATGTTATGGAAAGGACACAATCGGTAGTGGAATTTCCGCCACCCCCAAAATGTTGCATCTTTAGCAAACTTGGGCCTTATAAATATAAAGTGCGCACTACTGAGATTGCAATTCACATTTGTGCATACCCCTTATCCCGCAAGCTGATGTCCGGAACAATTTTTTTGAGCGGCAGGTTCTGTCCCCAACGTACAAAGACTCCGAAGACGAAGTCATTGGCACTTTTTTTATTTGATTATGATTTCATTGACGCAAGCGTAAAACGACCAAGAAGTGTCGTTTCAAAAGGTGTGTGGTCTGCACAAAGGGGGGTGAGGTGCGATTTATTCCAAATACATTGTCCACAACAAAACTATGCACCAGACCAGAGGAGCTCCTTTGCAGGCTTGCAAAAAAAAAAACGGTTCGAAGTCTGATATCCTCCGTTTCGTTTGCGTATGCTTTTCCTACTCGCATTTTTTAGTGCCGCTCTCTCGAAGTATCCACTGATGTTGCCTGGGGAGAGGAACCGTATATGATGCCGCTCTAGTGATTATGGGTTTGTTTTAGGGGTTTCATTGTAGTTATTTGTCTATTTACTTATTGGCAACTCCGCTTTGTGACAGACAACTGGGTGACAATCGTCTCAATGGGGAGGACTCTGGAATGACGGCTTGCTTATAATCGAAATGTCTATATTGGATTATAAGTAAAGCAGGCAGTATGCACCCAACACGGTGGCTCAGTGGTAAGGCGCTCGTCTACCGAGCCGGTGTACCCGGGTTCGAACCCGACCACAGTTGCCGCGTTTCGAATGAGGCGAAACGCAAGAGGCGCCCGTGTGCTGTGCGATGTCAGTGCACATTAAAGACCCCCAGGTGGTCGGAATTATACCAGAGACCTCACCTACGGCACCTCTTTCTCGCTTTCTTTTTTCACTCCTACTTTCCTCCCATCCCTTACGGCGCAGTTCAGGTGTCCGCCGAGATATGTGAGACAGATACTGTGCTCTTTCCTTCCCTCAAAAACCAATTTAGCAACCAATTTAGGCGGCATACACAGGTATTTCATTATGCCCGTTATAACTGATGGAGATTTCATTTCTGTACAATTTGAGGCTAGTTCAGAACGAAGGGGTTGGAGGAAGGGTAGCTTTGTTGGGAGATATTTAACGATGTGAGCCTAAAATAAGCTTCTCAGGTATGAGATCGGTACTGATTTCCTAAATGCACTGTTCAGAAAAACCTACCGTGAAGAAATTATGTGCATAGCAACAAAGACGTCCATCTAAGAATAAAGAATGCGGGACAGGTCACTAATGTGATATTTGCATGTCGAAAAGCCTCTTCGGGGCTACCTCTGATTCGTGAGAGAGAATAGCTCCATGATCATGCTTAGATAAAATAAGCGTGGCATTGAAGCTTACTTAAATTTTACGCTAATGTTCTATGAGTGAAATGGATACAAAAGTCCGCGATTCAAGACTTTAAGCTCGCTCAGGCACGAAATCGCCATTAATAATCATTCCACGCCACTCCGCCAAGTCTATAAAAACATGTACTTCATAAAATATATTTCAACCGCTCTAATGACTCCATATTTGAGAAGATGAGAGGTGAAACCTCTCGTTTATCATATTTTTGATGCATGTAAACTAATCTAGGTGGGTCTATAGTATTAAGCAGTGCAGAATGGTGATCCCTATAGCCATCTGCATCTGATTTAGACCGATAAAATACCCAATAATTCTGGACAAAAGGACTTTTGAACGGGAAAGGGCATATGGGCGCAATATTTTCCTATAGTGCAGGAATTCACTATAATAATCAATATATTCGTAGCGCTCTCGGTGGCAGGATTGAATTTTTTTGCTATTAACGTTTAAGCTACCATCAAAAGCGTTCCTCATTCCGTTTCTATGGCAATTTAACTGCACAATGTGGGCGCTGGAAAAACCATAAAAGGAAGGTTTTGCTACATACCGGAAGAATGTACCACTATCGTTAATATTTCTGTACCAGTACCTTACACAATTTCATTAATAAATATTTTTGTCCAGGAATGTTGAACACGTATCCCATTGGGACAACGTAAATAAACTTTGACCAAATTAGAATAACGTGTACAGAAGGCTCTCTTTCATTTCATGAACATACAATCGGCGCTGGAAATGAAATGACGACGTCAGGCACCGGAACAGAAATTAATACTGCAGTATCCAATGGATACAAATGGAAAAGCAAGTATTATGTACTCAAGAAATGCAGCAGTCCACTACTCTTAATTCTCCCAAGAATTACGATATTAAGGCTGTGCATGAAGATATGACTGGCATGTTTTGCTGCTAGCCGGACCAACTGACCCGTTTCCAAGTTACCGCACACCACAAAATGCTTTTTTTTTACATCACTTTCATTACAAATTAGCGTCATAAACACAAGATCAGGCGCAAAACTTGCTCCTTCTCATCTAAGCGAACGATCAGTGAATAAATATTGACGAGTACCTTCACCATGGTTTTCTGACCTCATAATCTACCAGATACTTCGAAACCTTGTCACATGAGCTACCAGGCTTAGGTTGCAAAGAGCGGTGCAAAATATTTACGCCTCGTGCAGTCGTTGACAAATTAGGCAAGCGCCAGGCAGTTCGGAGCGCAACCTTTAAGGAACCGCGCTGCTTTAAAAAGGCGAGGCCCAACATTTTCCTCATATTGCTACCTGCGTAGACAACGCAGAATAAGGTGAGGGGCCGCATTGCGAGACGGCAGTTTCCGGTGCTTTGCCTTGGCCTATAGAAACCAGGTCGCCAGTGCCAGGAAGCGCTAACAGCACTCTCTGTTCATCGCAGCTTCGCATCACACCTACCTGCCAACTTTCGTTGCTGGTTAGCAAGACCCTAGGTAACATTTCTTTATTCATTTCGTAGCTATGACTTGAGCGCAATTTAGCATGCGGTCTTGGAACTGCAAAGGCTTTCTTCGAATGTCCATCGTGGGGATTTTTAATGCTTTCATAAACTAGAACAGCGGGGCATCATAGCACGTCGCCTAATACCAAGCTGTCCTCATTTGAAAAGTGCATAGTTTCGCACTCATGCATTGTTAATTCTTGATTGAAAGGCTGACCTACCATTGTTCTTTTGATGTCAACTGAGTCCACTTTTGTTTATTATTAATGTCTTGCCTCAAGCGTAGCTCATGTGAAAAAACTTTCCTGTTACTCGATTCAGAGTGATCAGAGTTATAAAAACGACTCTGTGATCGTAGGAGGCAAAGAGGTAGCAGTATGTGCGGCCTAGCTCCAGAGGTCAGTACACATTAAACAGAATTTAGGTCGCGTCATTGAGTACGGGAATACAGCCTGCGGCGGCAGTAGCCGTGCATCATGTTGTAGTTTACGCTACGTTTGAAAAGCTTTGTTTTCAGTTAATGTGCGTGGTTTATCGTTAAAACCTCTCAGTCAGTTGATATCAGGGTAGTTTAGTCTGGACTCAGCGTGCCTTTTACACTGAAATGGTTTTGTGCTATTCTCAGCCCCGTTATTTTTTGGTCTGTTCTGAAGGCTTACATACATACATAACGCAGTGGGCATCATTTCATAAGCACTGAAAATGCGGCGGTCCAATGGTGAACTCTCAATCCTTTCTTGCTCCCAATCTTCAAAGGTACTGTACAATGGTCTTTATGGCCTCCTGTCTCTGTGGTGCGGGCCAATGGACCTCCGTGTGTGTGGTGCCTTTGAATTTCTTGTCGAGGGCAGACAGTCGCCACCATAGGCGGATTATACGAGCTACAGAAGTTGAACTCGATCTGTTTCTTGTTTGTTTCAGGAAGCCATGTTCGAGAAGTACCTCGTCCTGAGTTTTATTTTGCTTTTTTTGGTCGCCACGGTTATCGCACGTAAGTACACACCAACTGCTTTTCACCACTGCTGGTAAGTGCGAGGCACAGTTAAGCGATACAGAGATTTAAGCAAGTAGATAGCAGTTGATTACTTATTAGCACGGAACGGAAACGTAGACGTAAAAATAGGACAGTACTGGTACATTTTTTCCTCCTGTAGTTGCACCCTCAAAGTCAAAATGAATAGCGAAATGAAAGAAAAGGCCATGGACTTCTATATAGTTGGCTGCTGTCCTATAAAGAAACAATAATGGGGTTTCTGGTTCCACTTTTTTGACTAAATTTTAAACTTTTATAGGTATCCCTTCCAACCTATGTGAAGTGTGTAGCATGTTTTTAGCCTTTCCTAATTAACTTTTTTGATGACTACTGTTTATGTCTATTAGCATCCATTTTCGAAACTTTCTGTGTGTTGCGTGACTGCTCAAATGTTGCTAATACTTATGTGTTCCTTTACTTATTTATTTTTTTTCTTGACCTGTCAAACACTTGCGCCACAAAATTATATGTATGTGTGCCAATTTGTAGGGGGGCAGAACCTGTGGGAGGACCTGTGTCACGGCTTTTTGTCCTGTCTCCTCCTTTGAAAAAGGAAATAAAACGAATTGAATTTAATTGAAATTCAATGTAAGTGAATGATTATGGGGTGCCCTAAGTTCCTTGATATCCGCAAAGCATTGCGTTATCATAACTCCCCACAGCGAAATCATTGTGCGGTTCTTACTTCATCCATACATTCTCAATAAACATCATCAGTAATACAGGCTTCAATAAGCCGAATTCACGAAGCAAATTTTTTGGAAACAGGAAACCATCATATCGACGGGTTGGAAATATTGGAGAAAGAAAACATTTCTGTACTGGCTCTTCAAATCAGGATTCCAAGGTGATTTAAAGTGACTCTAGGCAGCCAGCAGCAGTCTAGCTCCGCTCGTATTCACATCATTGCAGAGAGCCAGCACTTCCATGTTTCGAGTCGATAAAAATCAGGAGCGTTAAAACGTTCTTCCATCGCTTCTGCCTTCAGAGGATCCTCGGTGCCCGCAACTTGATTGCATGGAAGGATACGGCAAAGTTGCCTGCTTCATTGATGGGGAAAACTGCCACTGCAGTTGTGGTAAGTACCGGTGTGCAACTGTTTCGCAGACTTCTCCTTGCACATAGAAGTTAATTTTGAAATTTTCACAGGCTGGACACAGTATTGCAGGCGGAGTTTGAGAGGACGAATTTTTTTTTCTTTTTGAGAAAGACCAGCCAGCCTCGGCCAGAGCCAGAGCCGGCCTCGGGCAGAATGTAGAAATCTCGCCTCCGAGATCGAGGGTTATATCCAGTTTGCACAAGAAGTCGAAACTTTTGTTTATTCCTCTACCACTATTCAAAATCAACTTTGAACGTTGTACGTCAAATATAAAAAGCAGTTAAAAAAGCAGAAAACGTTGTGCTTGTCACAAGCAAGTAAGAAGTAATTAATAAGTGGCGGCAGAAACTTTCCGTTTCATAAAGTGGGGACCGGTACTTGTAAATCAGCCTTTTAATTAATTCAAATTTAAATCTGTCCCTTGTGCCGCACTTTTCTTCTAATTTCCACCATGCCGTCGCTACAGCTTTTGAATGACGCGCAGGTCTCTTTCCTTCCTCCAGCTTTGCGATATAGGCCATTGGAATTTTCAGTAATCGATTCCAGCAGCGCATTTAGAAGTACAGAAAATTAGGCCCACACTGACTATCTGCAGTTGCCTATTAACTGTCATTTCTTCTTCACTTAAACGCTGACTGAAGTCCTGAAAGACTTTGTCTTTCCCAAGGCTCATATATGTTGCAAAATCGGAATTTAACCTGGAGAGCTAGCTTTCCGTGCCAAAAGACAACAAGTTACTGTTACTGTTTCAAATAGAATTTTAGCGTGAGAAATTTGTTTTTTGCTGCATGGTTTCGAAACAACATGTCTAGGAACACCTTCCCTGATTCATCGACGATGAGCACTAAAGTATAATATAAAACGATACACTTCTCGCCCTAACAACATCACAGAATCTCTTCGAACTCTCTCTGCTCCTCTCAAATCTCTCATCAACCACGAGCTATCCGCTCTTATCGGCATGGACCACAAGGCACTCTACACCCTGCCTTTTTTTTACAACCTTCTCCGCCCTTTCCTGCGTGCCCCATCTACTCCGAAACCTGTGCGAAGATGGAACATTCCCTGTTCCTCCTCACGGCAGCTATTAAATCTCCCCATTGACAACATCCCTTTCCTGAGACATGGCCTAGCTCTTGCCGATTGCGGCGCAGGACATCCTCATTGCTCAGCGCTACGTCCCAACAAAGCTTCTGCTCTCTCTTTTTTTACGTGTTCAGTCTCTCTTTTAAAATGAACAAATTTTGTGATCCCGCTAGGAGACTGCACCGACATACGTTAGGAAGCACTAGAAAAAATAAGTAAAATAATAGTGGCCTGCTCGCACGTTATATTGGCACTGCGGACACGAACAGCAGGAGGTTGTTTTCGGCGATATATTTATCCCTCTTTGCTGTTCTCATGCCCTATTTTTCAAGAACGAGGCGAGGACCCGTGTGCCTCACTGCTCAACCGGCCATGCCCTGCATCTCGCGTCCTAAGCTGCAGGAGCCAAGGGGACACCTGCGAATGTCATTGCGGTGCGTATGGTAATTACGTCCGGAAGAGAAAACTTTGAAGTATTCTGTTTGCCTATAGTTATAAGGGCTTTATATTGTAGTGCGCCGTACACATGAAGCAATACGCCAGTAAGTGTTCGCTTGTTTCTGTTGTGTGAAGACATCTGGTCTCTTAAATACTACATTAGTCTGCTGGGTTATCTTTAAGTTAGAAACGACAGCTCTGAAAGCAATCTTTTCTTGACGCACTGAAAATTCAGGCAGTAATTGTCTGAGTTCGTAGCGGTCATATTATTATTTCAATGCACGCGCACTTGTTTTGATCAGGTTGAGCGTTTTTCTACCGTGCTCATGCATTGAGGTTCTTTGAATACGATTACTTCTTAGCATATCCGACATATCAAGGATGGCAGGCAGCCGTCATGTAAACGCATATCTTGCATTTAGTGCGAAAGGATTATTACGAGGTGTAAACCACGAGCATGGCCTTGTAATATCTCTGGCTTTGTGCCAGGTATCTTGCGATGCTTGTGGTTTTGTGCCAAGATCAATAAATAAATAAAGATAAATGAAAGAAATATTGGCGTGACTGAGAGTAAAGACTGCGGCGGCACAAAAAGATGAGATTCGCTTGCCAATTTCACGAGAGCACTGGGCTGTCGCTGCTGTAAATCATGCCTCGGGTTAAGCTGCAACACGCTCTTGAGCTGTGCATTGCATACCGCCTCAAAATTTACAAACCTCCACCTGCGACCCGAAGAAACAGAGAATTCTGCCTTCATCGTCGTCGTTATTGTTTACGCAATTCAGCTTTCGCACGTTTACATACTTTAGGCAAAAATTCTCTGCCATTTTAGTTCTGCTTACTTAATGACTTAGTACCAAGCAATCAAACCACCCGAGATATTCCAAGCCGGTAGTCCACAACTGCGCAGTTAGCGTAGATTGATCATGTGACACTAATAAAATCAAGACGCGAGGTTTTGTGTAATGACGTCATCAATTTTTCCTTCATTTGCCGAGCAGCAATAATTGAGCGGTGTCCTGGCCTGAAAAAAGGAATAAAGCATTTAAAAGTAAAGTACCGGCGGCCCGCGAAGACGCACATTTCAGAGAATAGTTTGCAGAAGGTCTTTGCCTCAAGGCGTCCTTATAGTGAACAGTACGCCGTCTGTTGCCCTCAAAAATCTTTTGATCCAAACGAGCTTTCATTAAAGAGCATCGTAAAAAGCATTGCGCGCAAGACACATGCACATGAAGTACTTCGTGCGATGTACGAAATTGAAGGGATCATTGAGTTCCAGTCTTCGAGAAGTAGTGCTGTGCTAATAAACATCTAATGAGCTGGAGAACAAAATTATTCAAGATCTAAATAAAGGGTGCAATCATCATAAACATATGCTTGCTCTCTATGGCCAGTTTTACAGCATGAGGCTCTATTCAACTCTCTCGAGGCACAAAGAAGAACGCTCCTCTCTGCTTCCGCGGCCAGATGGCACCACGTGCCAATTAGCTGCTTGCGTGCCTGCACCGTCGCGGCCAATCAGTGCGTACTCATTGGGGCCTAGCTAAAGCGGATCACGGTAGCAGATCGCGCTATCCTGTAACTCTTTGATCTCTTAACGCCCAAAACATTGTATAAGGTGGAAAAAGCGGATGCTGCGTTTTATTACCTTACAAAAGGCTACTGAATAGCAATTCTGTGCCCGTATATCTCGTGTACTAAGTTCATCTGCTCCACAGAATTTGGTTTGCCACGAGGATTTTATTCAAAACAGGGATATCATATAATTGTATCGCTGACACCACGCCGACAAGGAGCTAAATTTTCCTTGTAACAAAATGAAGCCTTGTTTTTGAAAGAACGTTAAGCTGAAACGATTAAGGTTTTCGGAAACTTTCGTTCTAGGTAGGTAAGATTATGCCATTTTGAAAAAGCCTGCGCCGAAAAGAAAGCAATCATAGTGTATGGTTTACGGTGGGGGGGGAGGTTAACGTCCCAAAGCGATTGAGGCTATGAGAGACGCCGTAGTGAAGGATGCCGGAAACTTCGAATACCAGGTGTTCATTAACATGCACTGACATCGCTAAGTACGTGTGCCTCTAAAATTTTGCCTCCATCGAATTCGACCGCCGCTGCCGGGATCGAATCCGCGTCTTTTAAGTCAGCAGCCGAGCAAAATAACCGCATAGCCCGGCTCATATGACCATGGCTGAGTGGAAAAATTCAGGACCGCATAACACTCCATTAGTGCATAAGAATGTTTTTTACAGGTGGCACTTGACTGTACGCTTGCGTGCTATATACCGACGTTCCAGTTCGACCGAGAAGTTTAATTGTATAATACCTTTTTTTTTGCAGCTCCGAAGTGACCGCTGAATGAGCCCTGCCTGCTCAAGGTGCTGAGATGTGCCGGCTCCCCGAGTTCACAGTGCGTCTTTAGCAGAAGAAATATCAAGAAGTGACTTCAGTTGTGAAGTCGAGCAATGAACATGCAGATGCAAAATGAAAGAGCTTTTATTGGGAATTCGACCATTAAAGATGCGTATTTTAGCTGATCTCTTTTCGCACTCGTTGGTCTGAATCATTTGCCCGCAAGAACGCATGTCTAATATGAATAAATATTTGATGCCGAGGATCCTGAAAGCGTTTCTTGATCATTATCAGCAATAAAAGTGCATTTAAGCACATATACCTCTGCCACTGACATCCAAATATCTACGATCTGAAAATACTTGGGTAACCATATCCCCGCAAACTTCCTGCCCTCCTCCATTCACCCAACTCCCTGTCGCTCCAAGCGGCATTTCTTTTCACTCGGAGTCGATCCTGCTACTTTATCAGACTACTGACGATTTGTTCTGTGCATTACTTCTCACTTCCACGTCCTCCTCTTTATTTCCATAGATATCCTTAACTCTTTTTTGTCGCCCAATACATTCCAATCTCCTCTATGTACTGTAGTTTCTTAGAAGAAGGAATAACCTTTTTTGAATCACAAACATTCTCTCTTCCTTTCTGCGGCAGAAAGGCAAGATGATTTCACGCAGTGATCACTGTTCCAGCCAACCTGCAGTCATCTGTTCACGACGGCATCTTTTACACAGTTCGCGACTAGGAGGTAGAGAGAGAGCAATAACTTTCTTCAAGTGTCGGTTTCTTTAGGATAGACTTAAGATAACTTGAAGCTGTACAGGTGTCGTTGAGTAACCTTAATGTAATGCCAAAAGGCTGCTTCCAATTGAACACAACTTTTTAAGGCTAGAAAACGGCATAAAATTAAACGGGCAATACTGTCAAAGGTGGTTTACACAGGCAGTATGAGATTATGCAAAGCATGAATAGACAAAGATCTCTGAGGTTAGGGGGACCACTCTTTACTTCAAAACTGAGGTCTTGGAGATGATTTCCATCTTGTCGTGACAAGTTTGAGTAAAGTACCGAGAAAAAATTAAACTTTCATACACAGTTTTTCTCGCAATAAATCAATCTTTTGGTCCCAAACAAGCAGCACGTCCATAAAGGGCCAGCAAATCAAGTTTTATTACGAACGAGATTAGTTTGAAGTTTTATTCAGCCGCCTTTCACAATTGCGAGTTTCCGTCAGAGCTTTGAATGATCGGGTGCCATATCCACCCAGATTCGCAGAGGCAAATTGTAGAGATGGGGGGGGGGGGGGACGACTGGCAGGAGCCATGCAATTATTGTCGTTTGGAAGTAGAACGAACTGTCATTTATGGCCTTTGGGACTTGCTCTCAATATGAATTACGCTAGGACTCCGTTTAAGGTCTGAGTGAAAATTAGTGGCTAGCAGTGCAGACTTCAGCACATTGTGATGAGCGAAAGGTCTATGAAGACACCACCTAATATCGCTTTCCCCAAATAAGTAACTCCTCACGCAAAAATAATGCTCCCTACGTTCCATCTCGTATTCCTCTCCTACTATAAGCTGGACAGCAGTTTTCGCAGGTTCAGGGGTTTGCATTTCACGGGATGGCGTTACTTCGAAACAGTCATCTATTCAATTTGTTGTTTAAAGTTCTTGTATAAACAGAACAAAAGGGAAATAAATTGTATAGTTCAAATTACGTTTTTTTTTCTGCCGGCTGAGATACAAGCAGCGGCCACGCCTTCGGTCTGTTTTCTTTCTACACAAGAATTAAAACACACCTAATATTTCTTTTCGAGCGCATTAAAGAACTGCACCAAATTCATAATCCTACAATTGATCAAGACAGCATTTTAAAATTTTTGCTTTTCGTTGAGGCGCAAGCGATTTCTAGCTATTTTCGTGACTGCCTCGTACACTTCAAACCTGTTGTCTCAATGTAACTACGGGTATATTTTGCCTCGGTGCGCACTATTTTCTGCTTTTGGCTAACTGATTTCGCCTTCCTGCTATCCTTCTTATCTTCTATTCTTTCTTTTTTGCGACATTCAAGTTTACGCTCGATGTCAATGCTTGCATAT
Organism: Amblyomma mixtum; assembly: GCF_055824585.1. NCBI lineage: Eukaryota > Metazoa > Arthropoda > Arachnida > Ixodida > Ixodidae > Amblyomma > Amblyomma mixtum. The sequence goes on along the minus strand of NC_143019.1, from coordinate 74,698,381 downwards.
TATGACTCGATGAAAGTATTCTACTATATTATTCTGGGGATGTTTTTGTTTTTGTGGGATTTTTAAATTTTTGAATCACTATGTTGATATTTGCTTCTAGTCTTCGCAAACCCCTGTCACGGGGTCAAAAGTATTCCGAATAAGTAAAGTGAATTTCAAATCATTTTTGGAAGTGCACCTGGTTGCCCTCGCTCCTATTCATTGCGGCAGTGCTTCGGAACGCTGTATGCTTCCAATATCTACTAAATAGGCAGCATGTTGTCCGTCAGCACGGTGGCATAAAACCTCGGTTTCGATGTGAGCGTAACCTCGATGTTCATGGAGCTTCTGATGGAGTTTATCAGTAGTTAACTGGTCTAAAAAGGAAGTGCCTCCGCTAGACGGGGAATAGAAGAGAGTCTTTATTGACCATAATTATTCATACGGCCTGCAGTTCGGAACAGGTATATGACAAGACCGTGTTACCAACTAGCTCTACACTCTCCATTGCTTGAACTGATTTTTAGCGCCTATGAACGATATCAAGGGAGCTGATGCAGAGTTCTGGAGACAGCCGGGAGGGTGAAGCATTCCGCGTAGCTTTCAAGCACAGAAGGAAATATCCAGAGTTCAATGGGAACCCAAAGGAGGTGGAGGACCGCAGCGACATTTGCAGCTTTCAGACTCAGCCTTGCAGTGCAGTCCATCTGGGGCATGGCATTCCGATGAGAATTTGTCGCGCAAAAAGAAGCAGGGTTCTTTGTCGGTCACTGCAAGTAAAAAAGGAGACGATAACGCCACCTTGCGCGGTCAACAAACCCTAGAGAAGAAAGGCATGCATAGGCACGGTTTTTAATAAACAAAAAGCGCCCGAATGAAATACGAGCACATGTGCATTACTCAAGACTATGAAAGACGTCTCTGGCACATGTTCCTTAAGTGGTGCTATTTGTGCGACTGCGTCAGCGAAGTCCATGCAATTGAGTTAGCATACTCCATTCAACTACCTGCGCACTAGGAACACCGACAGCAGTCTCTCCAGAGCCTTGGGACCTTTCCACGTACTTGCCACCCTCATTTTAAAACCACAGAGTGAGCATATAAACCTGCGTGCAAAATATCGCAGAAAAACAACACTGCGCAAAAGCTTGCCAATGAAAATCCTCTAGTGGAATTTATAGATACATACGTGCCCTAAATATGTAGAGACAAAACTTGATAAAAAGTAGAGCGCTTTGTGCGCGTCTTATGACCTCTGTCGGTGTGATTGCTTCCCTTTTTAGAATTTCTTGAGCTAGCTTTTATTCGCAGGAATGAAAAAGAAGGAATGTGCTAATTCATACTGAACTATCAAACCTCCTTTCACGTTAACTATTGAAGGCAGCGAGTATTACCTGCGTTAAGCTTAAATAGGATGAAAGGAAACATGTATCTCTGGAACTGTCATTATCCTGTCGCTTAGCAAGAGTGGCGCTGAAAAAGAAAATGAAAACCACAGAAAAATTGGATATATCTCACCGCAGAAGCAGCGGCACTCGTCAGCTGTCTGGTAGCATCCCACCTTGGCGTCCAGTTGGCAGAACAAAGTAGGGCACACCGGATCTTATGGACATAGAAATAAAAGGCTTTGTTGGACACTCGTCGCGTATTTTCCACTGCCGATAGGCGATAGCTTTTGCCTCTGGATTAGAAACGTTGGCCAGCTGCATTCTCAGAACGATTAGAAAAGAAGTCTGACCCTAGCCGACTTTTTCGCTACTATCTCAAGGAGTTGTCGCAACTTCGGAATGCGAACTTAATTCCCAATCACGCAAGTGTCACGCCAAATAAAATTAATAATTTTGCGTGAGCGGCGTCACTACATCACGTAATTTCTAGCATTATGTCATGAAACTGAACTTAAACCCGCGGAAAAGCCTCCGCTGTGGCTCAGTTGTAATAGGGCTCGGCTGCTGACCCTAAACAGATGTTTTCTATACTGACCGCAGGGGTTGCATTTTGTTGGAGGTGAAATGCTAGAGGCCAATGTACTGCACGATATCAGTGCTCGAAAGAATGCCCTCAAATGCGGTTTTCCTCATAGCTCGAGTCGCTTTGGCGCTTTAAACCTCATGAGCTCATAAACCCCAACCAAGTAACCCAGTGATGATATCTTGGAGTGCGTAGAAGCAGAGAGCCAGCAGATAAGAAGGTGTAACGACGGCTACGCCTTTGGCGAGATGCCTATGCTCACCTTTTGCCGCTTTAGCCAGGAAGGCACACATCAGGACACCGAACGCAAGGAGCATCATCGCAGCACTGAAATAACAGATGAAATAAAAGCACGCATAATGCAGATCATTATGCAAGACCATTTTGGGGAAATGGGAAGGGAAAATAAAAGAATTGCTGGTTTACTCTACCATACATATATGACAATCAGTTCTTCAGGGCTTTGGAAATAATGGTAGAAGTAAGGGTGTAAAAAGTATTTATTTCTCACTGTCTAATAGGGATGATGTAAACGGGGCTGGTTCGCATTGTTGTACCGCGACTCGCAAGGAAGCAAATTTTTGTGGTGGAATTTCTTCTGCAATTTCGCTGTAGCGGTGAGAGTTTTCCTCTCTCAAACACACAGTGAGAATGCATGCTTGATAAACCTTGGCATAAACCCTATATGAAGATTGAATGTGCGAAGTTTCCAGAAGATACATGCTGATTCATCAACCATGGCAATCTATTATCACCGGGAAGAAAGATATGTATAGGGTGGGGCCCCAATTCATAGAGATAAGGCTAGATGGCACACTAGCTGTTTGGTTTGGTTTGGTTTATGGGGTTTAACGTCCCAAAGCGACTAAGGCTATGAGAGACGCCGTAGTGGAGGGCTCCGGAAATTTCGACCACCTGGGGTTCTTTAACGTGCACTGACATCGCACAGTACACGGGCCTCTAGAATTTCTCCTCCAAAGAAATTCCAGCCGCCGCGGCCGGGATCGAACCCGCGTCTTTTGGGTCAGCAGCCGAGCACCATAGCCACTGAGCCACCGCGGCGGCACTAGCTGTTTAAAGTAATGAAGAGTGCCCAAATCACGCGTTAACAACGCGGAAAGTATCTAAGTCATTTTTGTCACTCCCGGCGTAAAGCATACACCTGAATTGAATCCTACTGAACTGACATTTTATTGCTAGTTATATTTGATCATTCACTCTATTTTTCGTGCGAAACCACTAGTCCGATGGGTAAATGCCGAGCAAGATCTTGCAATATTTGTGGGTTTGTACCAAGTGACATAAATATTGCAGCGACCGGGACCAGATCAGCTTCGCTGCTCAGCGTAAGAGATAACTTGGCTATCGCCGCAGCCGATGACGCCTCGAGGTAAAGTGCAGCACAATCTCGCGCTGTGAGCGGTGCGAAGACACACACAGGTTTTTCTGCCTTCATCATCGTCGTTATCGTTCATGCAATGTTTGTTTTGCACGTTTATAGAATCTACGCAAAAATTCCCTGTTATTTATATTTTGCTAAAGTTGCGCGCCATTTCGAGCCAGAAGTTTTCATTCACGCTCAAAGACTGACCATAACAAAAAAAACGTGAAAAAAGTGCATCTTAGTGCAAAAACGATGCTATATCTGTAGTCCTTCTGCCCAGCGGTTTAACTGCAACCAAAATTTAGTTTTCGTACACTTTTGAAATGCTGTGCAGATTGAGAGCGCATGAAAATAAATGTGTGGGCACCTATTGCAACGAAGCACTTACATGGGGGATTCACCAACGCACTTCTCTCCAATAGGACCTACAAACACCAATGCTATGCCAGGAGTAAGGTATACGTAGACTGCACCTAGATTTTATAGCGGAGGCCGCACAAAGTAAAGTAAGGTAAAATCAATCGAACATTGTTGCCGCGCGTGACCCAGCACAGCAAAAGGTCAAATTTCGCTCACCCGTGCACACGCAAGAGCGCTTCGCCATATCGATATAGCCAGTGTTTAGTTAAGGCCACTTGCTACGTAAAGGCTTTAGCAACATGATAAATAAGTTACGCGCAGTGAAGATCGCCATTTGCATACGAACCGTGTTTTGCAGCTACAGTTTAGTTTTTGTAATACAATAAAAGTTTCTTCGAGCGATTGCACTTTTGCTCATTGTTCGACTTCAGAATGCTGGAGCTGTAACAGGTACTTGAGATAAGCACCACTGGTGTCCAGAGTCATTTGGAACGATCGTATTAAACGATGATGATTCCTTTACAGGGCCAGTCTACTGTAGGAGGTGAGTGAAAAAAATATTTGCATTATTTGATAGATATCCCTACATCGATCTCACGATATAAATAGCGAGGTGAGAACGCACGGCTTCGACAGGAATTCACAGTTTAAATTAAGGCTATGGAAGCTTAACCTCTCAAAGCGACTCAGGCTATGAGGGACGCCGTAGTGGAGGGGTGCGAAAGTTCCGACCACCTGGGGTACTTTTACGTGCACTGACATCTCACAGTACACGGGCCTCTAGAACTTCACCTGCACTGAAATTCGACCACCGCGGCCGGGATCGAACCCGCGTCTGTCAGGTAAGAAGCAAAGAGCCATAACCACTGAGCCACCGCGGCGGCTCATATTTTAAATTAGCAAAGAAAGTAAGGTCTCAGACAATGTTACTACGACGCTGCGTTTTCTCATTTGCGGCTAACAATCTAGAGGCGTGCACTGAATTTGTCGCATTTCATGACCATGCCCCAGCATAATACAGTCAGGTAGTTTTGTTTTGTCTTACTGTTTCATCATATTTCAGCTGGTACTATTGTTTAAAGCACATTTATTATTTCTTAATATGCTTTATAAACATCACACAAACTAAGCCATCGCTACACTTCCAGTGGCGCTGCCAACGGGTACCCTGCAGGATGCAAAAGCAGTTGCTGGCATCTCTGGTATATAGAAGCAGTATAATGTTCCTGATAGCACTTTTAAAACAAATTTAATGCACTCAGCTATAACTTTATTAACGCCTACGGATGTGGTTAACGTAACGCTGGTAATTGCCATCGCATGCTGCCTAAGCACCAGACAGTCATTGTGGTTGCTGTATTGTGTAGAGCCACTTCAGTGACTACATTTCGTGTCTACAATGGCAGGGATTGCGGAAACTACCATGTGAAATCTAGGCTGCCATGTAGAAAAAAAAAAGGATCTAAATTATTGTGTGGTGTTTCGCAGCGCCAAAGCCGGATACTCGTCTATTTGGGAAAGGAACCTTCGGCTGACTAAAAAAAAAATGAGCGAATAAAAGTCAGTACACTGCCCTTTTAATGACGAAACGGAAGCTTGACAAAAGTGCTCGCGGCGTGTGTTTTCCGGTCTGCTGAATGTGGTGTGAAACTCTGTATTTTTCCTCGAACTACGCCCTCGAAAAGCGGGAGCCATTCTAGCGGGATGCTTTTACCCATTGGAAAAGCGTTGGGCATCTAGCGGCACCGGTGATCGAACCACGTACCATCATCGTACGAGATGGAATCTCAAATCACTGTAACACTGCTGCTGCGAACGTTACTCCAGAAGGCCAGACAAGGCGAACGAAATTCTCTTTTTCTGGCCTTCTGCACTTGTTCGTGTTGTACGACTACCTTTCGATAATTTTCTGAATTTTCTCAAACATCCACTGATGTGGCAACATGCAGTGATAGGGGATGTGGATTCAATGATAATGCATATATATCAGGTCACATTTTCACCACATGTGCGCGGGATGACGTCCGTTTTATGGCTAGTGAAGTGGGTGGCCATATTTGTCATGGTTTCGACTCCGCGATGAAACTGAAGACGAGACCGACACTTCGGTTTCGGGTTGTGTTTCGAGGCGTATGATTCGCATTGGGTGAGCCCTCAGATATGATGTAGATGACAAATTGTTTTTTTTTTTCATGCAACCAAGGTCAAGTCACCATTGAGCAGAATTTTTGAGGTGCTGTCGGTTGTCACAAATATGACCCTGACTCATTTGAGGAAGCGCTTCTGCAAAGTGCTGGGACACACATGCACTTTAGTAAGGACGATCTAGAGTTTTGCGGATTGCGAAGCGCATTAAACTACCGTGAAGGGTCTGTACTTATCTCAACCACTTAACCATGGTGCGCCTCCCGAGGATTTACCACTCTGATGATCCTCCTTTCTCCAGCTTTTGAGCACATTATGAGACAAAGATAAATTGACCCGATGGCTTGCTTTTTAACGAGCTAGGATTATAAGCCCTACCGTGAGGAAAAGGTAGCGTTAGACACTGTACATCACCTGTCACCTGCCAATTGACTACCTGTCACTGGCCGTGTTTCGCTGGTAGCAAAGTGGAGATAGGGAGGTACCCTTTCCCTTTCTAAGAGAGAGGTGGGGAAGGGTCACCTGCCATGGTTTGCAGGTGGAAAAGTGCAGAAGGTATAGAAATCCTCCTCTCCACCTGTAGACAAGAGGATAGAGAGGACGGAAAGTGGCTGCCACGGGAAGACCACAGAGGGTGGCTACTGTGTACGGAGGAAGTTCTGACGCGGATGAAGCAATGCTCAACCTGGGAGTTGTCGGCACGGCAACAAGCTGACGGATGGCTTCCGTGGAAAGTATGAGGCCAATGAGCCGTCGAGAACCAGCGTTTGCTGATTAATTCACTAAGCCGCCAGCCTTAGCTGATCAAACTGTACCCAGTAATGGCGATTAAGCGCTCCGGTAATTTTTTTTGCCGCAATAATCTCGACCCTTTAGGGAAGCTCTTAGCTTAGAGCACTAAACTAACAAAGAATATTATTAGGAGGGATGAATGAAAACAATAAAATAGGCATATGAATATAACAGCGCCATAGATGGGAAAGAGGAGCAGGGAGGGTACAGACATGAGTCCTAAACAGTGCAGGTATTCACGACAGCTTATTTCCGGCAATAATTTGAGCAATAAATACCACAATTTATCACAAACCAACGAAAAATTATAAATTCCCATTTTCGGGCATAGAGATACATGATCTCTTTTATTTTCAGGGCTAGAGAAGGAGTGATGCCGTAGTCCGCTGCTTATATTTTTCACAAGCATCGTGCATTTAGCGCACGAGCTGAAGTTTCTAGCATCGTACACTCGATCCTTGCAGCATCTTTAGGATGTCGTTGCCAGAGGATATAAATTGGGTTACAGCGCTGCTTCATTATTATTTTTTGTAGTGTCCTGCTCATTTAGTCGATTCGTTACGCAACGTCCTGCTTGACCATCCTAATGCTGGGACCCGTCTTTTGAGCTCTTAAAATTATACTGAATCAATGAACTTGGCGAGATGATTTGTTTCTTGCTGAAATAGGTTCAGTACACTTCAAAATGGTGTGATCAAATACTCTTAATACTCTTAAAGTCTTGACGTCGAGGCAAGGCCTACGTGTGTTTCCTGATAGCTGCCGAGAGCTGCAGCCTTTAAGCAAAAAAAAAACCTTGAGAAAGTGATCTTCTGATATAAATTTCATTGCAAGCCAGCGCAATAAGCAGGAAACTGAGCTCACAACAGGCTTCTTCCACATACCTGAGCGAGCCTATGGTCACCGACTTGCAACGTCTTTGACTGCAGCCACAGCGAAACCTTATGCCTCGTGCTGGCAGGCTTTTGTCAAGAAGTTAGCTGGATAATATTTTCACCGCGCTGCCCCTAGGTAACAAACAAAACGTCGGGCAACGCGCCACGCTATATGTTTGCTGCTACCTATTTTGATGGACCCCGAGAAAAAGTTTTCCTGGTATTGCACATAACACCGGAATAGTTTGCAGGCGGCGCAACGGGACGTCTGTTTCCAGTGCTTTGACTCGGCGTATCGAAACCGAGTGGCGGGAAAAGTTGACGGCACTGCCCGGTCTTCTTCCCTTCCCTTCTGGCCGCAGACAAACATTTTATTTCTTTTCAATAACCGAAATAGCCCAGGCCTCGAGACCTTTGAATAGGTTTTGCTTCTTCCCTGAAATGAACCTAGCAGAAATTTCTTTGAGTGGCGGCTTTGGTTACTACATTATGAGACCACAGAACGAAAATACCGGAAAGAAAATTAAACTAATCGCTATCCTTAGAAAAATGGAGATGAGATGCGTGGTCGTTGGGCTTTTGTGCGGATAAATTCTGAAATAGTATTTTGCTTGTCATGGTGAATGTGCTCTAATATCACCTGAGAAAGCAAAATATGTTAAACCAGCACAGTCTTGGTATCGTGCGCTGGTCTTGACACGTATTTGCTTTTGAAGCAGTGTTTTCTGTTGAAAGTCCAGCGGTATTCAAAAAAGGTAAACCTCGCGGGCGGCTTTGCAGGGACTCAACTATAGGCATAAATTGCGATAATGCAGATCCCATATGACGCAAGCTTGCTCTAATGTGGTCTACATATGTGAAATATGCTATTCGCTTTACACAGGGAAGCGTAATTTCTGATTTGGGTTGAAAGAAACCAATCAGGTCGTTTCTTTCATGAATGAGAATAATGTGAAAACTAAATTAGGGCCGCAATAGGTAACATCAAGACACTTTACGGATGAGACCAAAGAGGCAGTCGCGCCTGTCAGGAATTGAAAAGAAATTAAGTTAACTAATGAATCTGTCACCATTTCTCGACTTTCATGAGGTCGTTCAGAAAAGCGAGATCACATGGCCGACTTTGAACAGTTTATGAACGTAATTTATTATAATCTATTCTGCCATGCTGTTAAGGTGTAACATCGCGAAATTTTAGTATTAGTCGTCTCCAGCATTGCAACCACTCGTTAGTGCAGATTATACGATTCGCTCGTAATCGATGGAAAATGTGGGGCACGAAGAGAGAGAAATAGCACGGAAGAAGACCTACACAGCAAGCACGATCAATTACACTCCGTGCATGTGGTTGTCTGTTTCGCGTATATTGCCTCTCCGCACCTAGCCGGTGTTATTTCTCTAGCGTTGAGTGTGAAGTATGCATTGCTCCATGGGGTAGTCTGGTGGGACGACATGACCGGGCACTAAAATCAATATTTAGTGACCACGTAATCGATACTAAAGCCACCTTGCCTCGGTTTAAACCGTTATACACAAACCTGGCGTTCTTTCTGCGTCGGCCCGTGGGCATACGCTGTAAACAAGTCATGTTTTTGCAATTTGGTGGTAGCGCTTTCGGCCCACACACCTGTTTACAGGCCTTACTTCTTCTTTTTCTTCATCCTCCTTACTGCCGCATCGCTCTTTTTTCTTTTCCTACGCGACATTTCTGGAAGTCGAAGTCACTGTTATCCCACGTGCCATATGCCTTGGTGGTGGTGAAACTATATTACCTGCGGATATTGAGGTGCGACCCGAAGTGCAGTGCGGGCAGTTCCAGATCATATGCCCTACTGCTTCTACGGACTGTTGTTTATTGCTCTCAACCAACTGCGCACTTTTTCTCATTTGTCGTGCCTGCATGAGCACAACTACAAGTGGCGCTTTAATTCAAGTTCCCAACAAAACGATGAACATCTTTCGTTAGTATTTCTGTTGAGCGCCATTACAGCTGTTGTAATTTCAGGTAATATATCAGTGTACTTTTTAACTCTAAAGATAAGTGTGCTCGTTGTGTCTATACAGGTAAATAGCTATAGGCAAGTGCTCAACTAAGGGCTTCCCTCTGTTTAAAACACGCACTGTCTCTGCGATGCTTACTATAGGTAGTTTTCCCGCGTTTACACGAGTAAGAATTAATGAAATTCTTTAAATTTTTCGACGAAACATTGTTACATTTCATCAGGCGACGTGCTATATACTTGCATCTACGTAGGTAGCGCTGAATAAATTCGGTCCGATTTCGAATAGGCTATAATTTTATAAGCAAATGGTGCGAAATCATGGAAGTGATTTTTTTTTTGCATTTCATACGTTAAATACAGTTTAAGTAAAAAACAAGTAGTGCTTATAAATGGTTTATAGTTTATCGTCCCAAAGCGATTCAGGCTATGAAAGACGTCGTAGCGGAAGGCTCTTGATAAGTTCGACCACCTGGGATTTTTTACGCTACGATAACATCACAGAGTACAGGAATTTCTAGGATTATACGTCTGTTAATGCATATAGTGGTTGGATAGGGCATAGCAAATAGCGTCGGAGAAAGGCTTTTACCAATACACTTCCTTTCGGTGCCGCATAGGACACTAAATTTACGGACTTCTCTTTTTCTTGAGAAATTAGGCTTAACCACCCGTTTTATAGGGTAATCCTGGCGTTTAAATGAGGGCGTTTTCATCCTTGTCAGCCTAACTACGGTTTCTGGAGTACACAGTTAAACTGTCCTTCAAAGGCTTCATCTCCTCCATAATAACTTGATTATCTGTTCTGCTACTCACTGTGTATCCTCACCCGCCTAGAGTGTCGCACTCCCGTGTATGTAACTTGCGCTTTTCCGCCCCCGTCGCCGAAAAGGGTGCAACACAAGTCTGTCAAAAGCACACAGTGAGGTGAGGAAGTGACAGTTATACCTTCTACCCGACTGCTTTCATACCGAGCAATTGTTGACAAAAGCGTTGAGGACAAGAATCATATTTCGGAGAATAGGCCGAAGAAGCAGCGCTTTTCAGCAATTGTATGAGGATTAAATATGTCGTATGTAGAAAAAAGCCACTGAGTTTCACCACAACTAATCACATCAGCCAATTTGTCAACGTGGGTTTCGTCCAGTGGTTCGCAAGAGCTGGATTAAGTGTGTGGCTAGGAATGGACTGTAATCGTAACTCTGTTGGACTGTCAAGAAATGTTGTACTGGCGTCACTCTGCGGAAATTCATTAATAGCTGTTTCCAGTATTGCGGCAGTTCGTAGGCGGGGTCTACTACACTTATTATCGGGCTATCGAAAATGTGGCGAAACCTTGTGAGAAAACTAGCATAGAAGAAGTGCTGAATGAAGCGCATGTTCAATGAACGCAAACGAGCATGAATTGCACTCCGTGCTTGCAGTTGTTCTTTTCGTGTAAATTTCTTTTCTGCATTTCGCCGCGATTTTTATCGGTACCATGGAGACTGACACCTGCATTGTTGAAGTCTTAAGTTGTGCCGTACCTGAGTGCTGCTGAAACTGCGAAGTGTCAATAGGTTAGAATTAAAAAATTTGGTCACCTCAATTTAAGGCTTCAAAAGCGAGCTTCTGGTCCGACTTATGCCGATTCATGTGTACACGTTGAAAAAAAGTCGTATTTTTGCTATCCGGTGCGAGCGCTTCCAACCCACACACCTGTTTACAGCCTGACGACCGCGACGTATTGCTTTCCTTTAGCACGCGTCATTTCAGGAAGCCGAGGTCACTGTCTTTCCACGTGCCATCTGCTTTGCTGTTTCAACAGTTTTGCGTTGGTTTCTCTGAGCCTACTGCGCACACTTTCCCACCACTAGTCTGACCTGGGTGCAACTTCAGGTTCTTTCACTCACGCTTGCGGTAAAACGATGAAGTTCCTCGCCGTTGGAATCCTGCTGTTCAGTTTTTCGGTGGCTGTTTATTCAGGTAATATCATATCGCTTTTTTAATCATCATTCTAGCAGACGCTTGCTGGTTGTGCCCATATACATAAGTCGCTAGATTCAGTGGAGCACTACAGCTCCAGTGCCGGATTACTAAAAATGCGCTATCTCCTTGAGATTCCTAGACTATGTTCTCTTTGCACATTTAATACAGAAGAATTATTGATATCGTTTAAATTTAGGACCAAGCATTGCAACCTTTTATTGGAGCGCACGAGGTAAACCCACAGGTTACACATTAGAGACGTGCATCATACTTGCTCCTTCAAATAGGCGTTAAATAGGTTTGTTAAACATCGAATCGGCTGTGATTTGCATCGTGTTGTATGCAATAAGGAGGTGGTGCACAACGTCGAAACACGCTTTTTCCCCCTCTGCATTTATTGCGATCCTCTTAAATAAAAACGGCTTATTTCTTGTCGGACATAAATAGGACACAGAAAATTGCGTCAGTAAAGGACTGTGACCAGTTAAACTCATTTTCGTGCTGCAGAAGGGGGGGGGGTTAATCACTAACCGCTTCTCTTTCTTTTGTATAAATTCGTCTTCAACACTTCATGTATGGTGTACCCCAACTTATAAAGTTGCAAGTTATCCAATTTATCACTATAACCCAGCCCAATGCACGGCAGAGGCCTTTCCCACTGACTTCCATTTAACCGCGTCCACCACCAGCTCCAGCTACCTTAGCCCTGCTAACTTGCTAATCTCATCCACTCACCTCACAGTCTGTTGCCTCCCGCTACTTCTAAACCCATTCCCTTATCTAAACTGATCATCATTTATCTACTCCCCGCATGGCATGTCCTGTCCATGTCCATTTCACGTTCTTGAGATCAGCTAAGATATCATTAGCTAGCGTTTCTTCCCTGACCTACTCTATTCTCTTCTTGTCTTTTAATTGGACACTGTGGATAATTTAGTTCAAACTTGCTTTCTGTAAAAATATCCTGCAGCTCTGTCCGGCCTTGTTCACGTTTTTCAGACAGCAAAAGGTGCCTTACTTGCAGAAGACGTTGGTTCGAAAAATTGTCTTCAATAACGACCCAAGCTACTGATGTCAAGAGCGAAAAGACTCCGTCACTGCCGTTTGGAAGTGAACGGTGCTATAGTCTGCTCTTTGGGATTCACACGCAAAAACTGCCCTGATGAAGCACAGTTTGTGTGCGAAATCGAGTGTTAGCGGCGACAGCAGTATTTAGTTCAACTTCCTTTTTAATTTATCAAAGCTACGTTTTCGATTGAAGTGTTGTCTTAGTCACTAGCTCGCTACAATCTATCAATGAACGCTATCTTCAATATTTCGTCGATGTCCCTTTAACCTTAAACCTTTAACCTTTCTTTAAGCTTTGTGTGCGTCGCTCGATGCTCAGGGCTCAATTCAATTTCAAGCTTTTTCTTTCCCCTTATTTTGTCCCGCCAAAGGTTAGCACTGCCAAGATTGTACTTTTGCACAGTCTCATGCGGAGAGGTGCTCGTAATTGATAGCTTTGACCTGAAAGCAGCTCTCAACAGCACTCTACGACATTTTTATTATCCTAATACTTTCCCACTCAAAGTTCAAATTTGCGATGACTACTTGTGGCAGATAGATGTATCTTCTTAAAAGTTGTATGCGCATTGATTCAGTGCCGGCTCACTAACGTAGGCGCTAAAGTAACGTATTTTCCCTGGCATAGGTGACCCGGAATGTCCTCTCGTAAACTGCATCTCTGGATCGAAGGTGGCATGCTTCATTACGACAGAAAGGTGCCATTGTTTTTGTGGTAAGTGAAAATAGTAGACTGTATTCTTTCATAGTGATATCAGTTGAAGGCTATAGTAGACAATGAATTGTTAGGTGTCGCCACCTCGCAGAAATATTAATTTGACTTACGAACCGAATGGTTCTAGGACTTCACAACCTGTTTGTTATTAAACGTTAAGCGCTTTCACTGGTTCTTGCGTTCTTGTTCTAGCAAACCGAACGTCTGTTAACGCCATGCATGAATGCAAAGGAGAGCAAAAGTGCTTTCTATTCGTTTTTTGGATCCCAATCTCCAGGCCTCTGTGCTTGCAGCTTCAGCGGCAACGTTTTTTGCTCTGCACTAGCCAGGTCTACTCAAGTTGAAAATAAACGGTGTTGCCCAGCGTAGCACCAACTTCGGCAGCTCTTTTACTCATCTATTTTTAATTTTTCAGTAATGAATCAAGACCCCTGTGACTACCTGGTCCAAAACTACTCCAAGAATTGTTCATCATCCGAAGAACTCAAATGCTCCACTGAGTTTTCCACATGCAAGTGCCGCTGCGGTTAGAGTACGAACATTCGAAAGGAATATCACGGCCCTAAGTATAATTTAGTAGCAACACTTCATTTTGCGGTTGCACATTTTATACCCGAACGCAGCTCTTTCTCTGTAGCGCTTGATCATTGAAATCTTGTGCTAATAAACTCTCTTGTGACAGTGTTTCTTTTCTTTATATTTTCGTGAGCAGAGGAAGGAAAATCCCTTTAATTGGGAAGTCTTACAGGTATGCTGCCGGGCGGTACTACGATGAACATGTTCAAACTTTCGTAGGACATTTTGTTACCATACGAAATTGCTGTGACGAACGCATTTTTAATTGATGCCCTCAGTTTCCAGAACGCGCTTAGTCAAAAGAGAGCTTTGAAGCATGCGGGTGAAGAAAGAACCATCTTGGACACAAGGAAGCCGTAATGAAGTCAGGTTGCCATCAATGTGCGATGCATTCCTTCCGCCCCGAAGGGTGTGTTGTGACGAGCCTACTGGATCGCGGACGATCCGCGCTTAGCACTCAACACGTGACCCAAGCGTCACTCAGAGGAGTGACCGTGAGCCTCCTGCTCCTAGTCGCACCGGGCGCAGCATGCTCACTGGGAGGAGTGATGTGAGGTGACTGAGACGACTGACGTTTGCGCCACGTCGTAAACTGTCAAAAAGGGTCGTGTGTGATCCGGTCGGCTAGTCGGAACCCACCTTAAAAACCTGTTAAATGGTACAGATGGCGTACGGGATTAGATATCACAGGCATTATTCGCGAGGCTATCACCTGTCACAAACATTATAGTATTGTTACTAAGGACGAGAAAGTGTGGGTTAATTTGGAGCTACCCTATTTTCTCCTGCACTTTAACGCCACTATCAATAGAACCGGAGACATGTGTTGTTCACGCGTTTTTTTTTCTTCGCTTCAGTTTTACGTCGGTATACTAAAAAACAAACCTTAAAGAGTTGTGGCCTATACTATTAGCACCAATTCTCTTTTTCTTGCATGTGACACGATATTTGCTTTTTCTTTCACCTTTTGTGGTATTTCTATATCTGGTTTGGGCCTTTTTTGTTTTGGTATATATTTCGCGCCTTCTTGTGCACATGTTCCGCAGCTACCACACGCAGAAAGTAACGTAGAACAGGAAAGTGTCTTTTAGGCACGGGTTCTTCTACTGAGCTTGCGGTACATTTCTTGCTTTTAATTTACAGCTGCACAGTCATGCCCTTAGGGTGATCAGTCTTGAATTATGAATATGTGAAGAGCTTTGGGCCAGCGGTGAAAATATTCGCTGAGAATCTTTTCCAAATAAAATGAAAAATTAGAAGGCTGATTAAATTCTTCCAGAGGGGCGCTGGTAATTGTAATTGCTTGTGCGTACTATATTTCTCTACTATCAATCCTTCCAGTTGATTAGTGCTGACGCATAGCACACAGGTGCTTCCGATCCTTCAGTGCACTGTTGTTCTGCCTTTTTTTTTCTCTTTTCTCGGCATTACCTTGTGTACTGTGCGCTGTCAGTGAACGCCAAAGAACACCAGGTGGTCGAAGTTTTCGGGGGCCTTCACTACGACGTCCCTAATAGCTCGAGTTGCTTTCGGACGTGAAACCATCATAACAAAAAATGAAACTTTGCGACTCGCACGCAAGAAGTTATGGAACACTCAGTCCTTCTATTAAAGACTGATCGAGGTGCTTGGCTCTTAATCTAATTCCGTTGGAAAATGTCGAAAGAAATCGCAACCCCCCCCCCCCCATGAAGTGTATGGTGAGAGCAGCTGAGCAGCTGTGATGTTCAACTTCATCGCATTTTCATCTGCGCTTCAGAAAGTAGTCTCCTAAACGGTTTTCACAACAAATATTGTAATAATATTATTAATATTGTAGTGAATTACAAGTAACGCGCCTGAACTATTATGAATGCGCCTCAGGTTGCCTCGATGGCAGACGAAGAAGTTGACGACGAAGTGTGCCGGCGCGCGCGGCTCCAGCTCTCTGGCTGTGTAGACTGACTGTGATTTTGCTGCCGTCCGCTCAGCTGTTTGGCGAACTGTATAGCTGAGGTCACTAGTACGCGAACCCCCTTTCAATATTAATAATAAGAGCGTAATCTATCATTTCCACTGTCCATTACGTGGCGTGTTTTTCTCCGAGTTGCTGATCACTATAGAAAATTTACCAAATCTTTCGATAGACATTGATTCTAAGATCTTGTTTTCTAATAGACGACGAAGTCCTTGGACAGTTGTACTTTATTATTAGTGTCCATTGAAACAAATTATGTCCCAACAGTGTTGAATCAAACACTTATTACATCCAACTTGCAAATACAGGTGTTTGTTAAGGATATATGGGTGGTACTCCATAGGGTGGTAGTTATAGGGTGGTACTCCAGGTTAAATGACAGATGCGATGTTCGGGCTATATTAGGCTCGTTAGTAGAGGAATTTGGTTCAGTTTCGATCAGTTTGGAATGAAGTCGCACAGTACAAGGACGGTTCAGCATTTCGTCTCCATGGAGCCGGAGCATCCGCAATTGGTGTTCAATACTGCAACGCTGAGCGCAGCACAGTAACTCCGTAATTATTCAGCTAGAGCAGCGGGCCTTTCAAGAAGCTAATTAGCGGTTGTGAATAGATGTTGGGCTAAAATGGACTCTAACATTTGGACATTACATGAAGACTTGCCACATTTTACTTCAAAAGTAACATCGGCTGGTTTGACGATGTTTTCACGGCCTTGATTCAAATGCTGCAGCGCCAGCTTGGCCAAAGACCGCTACGGCACAAGATTGTTGTTTTGCCCTTGGAGGAATGACCGATTTTTCTCTTTCAAGCAATACACCACACTGGCTGAAAGAACGATTGTATTCATCGGAAAACCGGTGCGTACCGGATGCCACTAGAGGTATATCTCGCAACTCTCACATACGAAACGGCCGCTCAAACTGCTAGACCCGTTCTGGCATTTCACTGCGTTCCATTTCTTTCAGTGTTTAGTAGTCTGCTTTGGCCACGTGTACTAGCTTATGGTTTTTTAACGTCCTTTATCTAATGCACTGCCTCTTTGCTTTTCATAGTTTTGCATGTACGCCGCCTCTAAACCGTTCAGTACGCAAGGTTCTCCCTTTGCCGCATTGGAACGCATAGCAAGAAATATCGATAGACAGCTCGCGTCTCGCGTTTCCGAGCACGTGAGAGCGCCGCCATACCAAACTCTCGCCACGTCCGCTCGGAGGTTCACGTTGCAAGAAAAACAATATGAAGTACCGCCCAGGCCTGCCGCATCCGCACACGTCAAGATAACGGCAGAGGGGAACGCTTGCAGCCGCAGATTTAAAAAGCCCACGTGCATGCAGTTTTTGCTCTTATCTCATCGGTGCAGCCACAGCTGGATTTAGAGGCTGCAAAGTGAACAGCGTGTTTCAGTTGCACTCTCTCTGTGCACCGAAGCCAGCTACTGGTGGCGCTACCCCTTCTAGCCGACACAGCCTTGGAAAAGCAGATCCGACTGTATTTCGCTCTCGGAACGACCATTTCAGCACCGCACACTGTGACTGAAGGTAATTGTACTTCCTCCCTTTTCTTTATAAAGTGCAAATGACGCTGCTTTGTTTTTTTTCCTTGTTTGAAGCTGTTTGGACGCGCTTTGCCTCTCGCCGATTCCTTGCATCCAATGAAAAGAAATAACGGAACTGTAACGACAGCTGGTCGCTATATATGAATTTATTTAATTGCCGTTTCATATCTTCATTTCGTTTCGGAACGCGAGATAACCTTCTTACTGCTCATGCGCGGTTGCAGCAATAGAAATCCTCTCAATCCATTCCCCGATCAGAAAAAAAAAGAAAATATGCAGATTTTAACATAATGATAAATTTCTTTCGTGTATTTGAATTATTCTTTTTTATCTTCACTACACAGAACTTTTCGTGATGCCTTGTAAACAAAGCGTGATAGATACACCTGGCTGCATGCTCTGAGTTCGCATATTTCAGCTGGTTGTGTACGGAGAGTGCACTTCGTTTTCCTCGGTGGTGCCGGGGCGCCTCGCAATGTTACGTGAACATGCAAAGGGAGCTCGAGTCTGACTAAGATCCATTGCCTCTTATGTTCCATACAGCAATGGCCGCAAAATTCTTCGCCATGGGCGTTCTCCTTGCCTTAGCGGTCGTCGTGTTCTCGGGTAAGTGTACTGTGTTCTCTTAAAAAAAGCATTGCTAGTCCGAGCTTAATTGAACACAATTCGTACTCTTATATTAGTGGTAGTCCGTGCTCTTGATTAGTACCTTGCAGCAAATTACGTGCGAAACTTCGCGGTGGTATACGCTTGTCATTCGGGAGAAATTAACGTTCGGGCTCAAACTTGTCAGAGCGTTCGAGCAACGTGGACGCAAATGAAACCGAAATTGCGCAGCAGCTTATGGCTCTCTCATAACGTGCTCGTGTCTCCGTGCCTTGCAGGCCCGCGGGGATTCATTTTGCACCGAGAGCGGACTTTAGAAGCTAACAGCTTCAGTGAAGTATTGGTTTCCTTGTGATGCAGTGCGCCGCTGAAGCATTCTGCCGCAGCTTGGCGCCGACAATTCCTTATTAACTGTGCACCCTAGAACCCCTTGCTTTGAGGTCTGCACTGCGACTCCATTCATGCATGCACAGAGACCTGCGGCGAGGAAGTTTAAGTAAAACGGATTGATGTACGCGTTTTCATCTCTACGACAGTAGGATAAATAGTTAAATACAAAAAGACTTTTATTTCCAACTTAAATAAGGAGTAGTTGAATTAAACGATTTCTTTTGCCAAAATGTCTGTGCATTTCATGGCAGCAGCAAGTAGACGCTGGCAATTATTTCCAAAAGAAGTACAATACATCACTGTGTGCAAACTGGATGCGAACGCAGAAGAAAAGGAAACACATGGGAAAGCCCCTTTGGCGAAAGTGGGAGGATATTCCATCCAGCCGAAAAAAATGGAACAATAATGAACTTTTCTGAAAAACTGCACGTGTAACTGGAATTAGGAAGGAGCCGTGCTGTCCTAGAAAACTACGCGCCTGCGGGCTACTGAGGGCCTCGCTGTGGGCTCTAAGTATACAACTAAGACAGGTATATTTCCATATTTTTTTGCATAGGGGATGGGGGTGGAAGTGCTCGCAGGTAGTGAAGCGTTCAAGAGGGCGGCCCTCCTCAGAGCCCACCATATCATCTTGGACTCCCTGCGCTGACGCAGGGGCTTTGGCATTCGGCTGTTGATATCAAGATCGTGCACTCGATCCCTGCCGCAGCGCCTGCCTTTTCATGGACGTCAAATATACAAAAGCACTCGTGTGCTGTGCGATGTGAGCACGCCCATTAAAGAACCCTAGTTGCTCTAATTTGTACGGAAACTGCATTAAGGTATCCCTAATAGCCTATATGGCAATTCCGGACGTGAAACACCACAAATTAAAATCTATATCTACAAATCTCTTGTGGCTCTTCTTCTAGTTGCAGCAACCTGCAAATCTAGGACTCCATACGCTCTTAGGATACGGTCCTGCACTCCTAGTGGATGAAGGAGATCAACCTGCTAAATAAAAATGTCATGTCGATTTTATCGTTTCTGCTTCTAGAGGAACCTGAGTGCCCTCAGCTGAGATGCCGAGGAGGACAAAAAGTTGCTTGCTTCATTGGGGAGGACCGCTGTCAGTGTAGATGTGGTAAGTGGTGCAGTTTAACGCTTTTTCATCAAGGAGAGGACATGTTTCCAAGTGGGACTAATGACATCGCTCTGTAGATCGAAAACCGTATTGAAGGTCAGAGTATTTGATGAGTTGTGGCAAGCTCAGTTAATGCATGAAGTATCAAGGACCCAATTGAATGCGTACAAAGTTCTGAATAGTTGAAAATATTCCGAACAACGCCTAACTAGTGCTGTCCCTATCCGGGCTATAAACAAAATACTTTTAGAAATGTTTTTTATGCCCAAGCTACTTTTTGCCGATGAAATCATATACGCGTAGAGGAGCTTCGACTAGTCTTGAGTAATGTTTGGCTTGCAAGCAACAACAAAAAATGCTCCCCTTCATTGTTTTGCTACAATATCTTCAACCCAAACGTTCGTGCTTTGTCTTGTCCGGACGCGCACTCTTATGCCTTGAGACCCAACCGCATGCGACGTCGCTTCTTCTGCGAACGGGAAGGCATCTCTTTGATTGTTAATAACCTGTGGAATGAAGTAGAACGTCCCAGAAGGCGGGGCACCGCGGTATGAGCCTGCTGAAGCGCTAGCAATCGGACTACCTGTGCCAAAGACGTGGTATTTACTGCAACGCAGTGGAGTGTCCTTTTATGTGAAAACGTGAAAATCTTTAGATAGTCTTAGGTACAAAATATTCCTCATGAAGTCGCCTTTACTTTACATGACGTCCTGACCTTGGGTATTAAGAGTACACTAATGCGTAATATTAACGATCGTATCTGACAACATCGATAATTTTAACAGCATATCGTTCTATTTATAATACTCAACACTCCTAAATGCAAGCGAAGATTGTCTGTTTCGCGGAACTGTGATGAACTATGAACTATGATGATCTTTTCGCAACAAACGTTGGCTGTCTTTTCCCGCGTGAAGGCGTTGTTTACGTCGTTACTCAATTTTTCAATTAAGTCAGCTGCAAATTTTGCGCTTGCAAATGAAGCAGCATTAGCACGTGACTTTTCCACCCGCATGAAAGTCTCAAAAATTTGGACGAAACTTTCTGAGTTATTTAAACACTATTTTCCTTAATTACATGGCTGCTTACGTTAGTCGCAGTCAGTTGTTTCCTACGGTTCCACTTCTTTCCTTTCTACAACACCTGCAGTCTCTGACGAAGACCCCTGCACGTCCTTGATCAACCATGCGTGTCCCGAGGCCCACACACTCAGCTGCACTAGTAAGGACATCACATGCAAGTGCAAATGCGGTAAGTCGAATAATCGCGTTATAACATACAATCGATAGCAATGAAAAATACACTCCTAGAATGTCTTCCTCTATTCATGAGGTGTCTTGTGGCCTAACTCTATCTATAAAAATGGTCATTGGAAATGGGTCGAATGTTTTTTTTTTGTTTTTATCCGGCTGATTCTGTGCCCCGTGTCTTTGTTTCGTGTTTCATTTTGGCTCTCAGAGGCAACCATAACTGCTTAGACCTAATCAACCACCGCGAGGCAATACGCGTGTCTGAGTTTGGCATGTAGAGCAGGAGATCCGCGGCCTTATCTAAATGTTCACTAAGGGAGCAGGAAAACGACCTCGTGGGATGCGGTTAGCAAAAATTTTGCATGGAACGCACAAATGTTAAGCTTTTTTCAGAGCCTTGGAGTGCTTCCTATGTGAGTCATTCCTCAGTATTTAAAATTTTTGCCATCTACGCCTACAAAAGAACTCTGGTTGTGATAACATGTTGTCAGTTGTATTTCGAACTCACGCATCCTAATTCAGAGAAACGTTGTATCCTTCTCGGCAAGCTGCTGTAATTACGAGCCGGAAATGACCACAATTTCGTAATGCGAACACTCTGCCTGTATAAAAGAAATTTACCCCTGAAACAAGCCTAAAAACAATATCGTTAATATTCTGTGTTTAATAGTGACCTCGTCATTGAATGCTTCATTCACAGTTCTCAAGTAACGTCCACCGGCGCAGCGACTCCACTTTTTGACTCTTGGTGAACAACTGGTTCTTTTACTGCGTCCTATTTCTGCGACCTTCACAAGCAGTGCCCAAACGTAAAAATGCAAACAATAAAGGATTGAAACATTCACTGTATTTTCATGCGTACTGTATATTGATGAAGCTTTAGCGCGCACCATAGTTGGACAACACTTCCAAGACCCACAAACTAGCCATAGAACTCGTTATCTTCATAGGGTACGATTATTTACTGAAAAGCAGCATGGCAACCATGTTAACCTTTGTCTTAAACAAACTGTGGAGTGATTCTCAGCACACCTGTGTACACAATAGTGTAGAGGTGGATCAAAAAATTTGCTGTGGCTTAGCTAAGGATAAGCCTGGATAAGCGAAAAGCTCTCGCTGCTTTTCAGCCAACTCCCAAGCTACCACTTCTGGATCGGTGTTTATCCGCCGCCCGAGTGTTGCTTCTTCTCCTTCTATGGCGAGTGTTCGCGCCTGTTCTATGGGCAAGCGCTCCTTTTATACCTCTCCTTTCAAATGCGCACTGCGCACGGCTGCGGTGAAAGGTCAAACGCTGAACAGAGGGTCTCTCTCTTTGACTAAAAATGCCCTACATGAGGCACACACCCTACCCACGGCTTCACTCAACTGAACAGATGCTATGCTCCATGTCTGCCGCATGGCATCACTTACCGGCTTAGGATCCCGCAAATCCGACTGTTGTTTCTTCTTCTTCTTCCATGGCGAGTCTCTGCGCCTGTTCTATGGGCAAGCGCGCCTGTTATCTCACACCTTTCATATGCGCACTGCGCACGGCTGTGGCGAAAGGTCAAACGCTAACCGTCGCTGCCTTCGCCAAGGAAGCTACGAGCATGGAACGTTCGATGCAGGAACGGAGTGCTTCGAACATCTCGAAGCACTTGTGTGCCAGGAGAATGCTACCAAATATATCTTTACAGAAATAGAGCTGCCTCTTAGTTTCCAGTATAAGAATTTCCGCTTGCAGAAATCACGAAAAGGTTAATAGATTTTAGTTCATAGGTGCCAGAAGGTGATATTTATCATTTCAGTTTGTGACCCTTGAGCAGCCTGGCCGGGCACGTGCCTTTTCCTTGTAATGCTGCGTTGTGCATCAATTCCTGCCTATTATTGTGTTGTTTTTTGTGGTTTTTGTTCATCTTCTTGAACCTATATATATTCCTTTGCTTCTTGGAATAAAAATTCGGCAGTTGTCAGTCAGCGCTTGTATTGTCTTCTTCTTTTGTCAAGTCTTCCATGTTGTTTTTAATATTGTGACGAAGACGAAGCTGGCAGTGGCGCGGGACGGAGCGCTCGCGCTATGCCAGCGGCCATTAAATCATCTCATAGCCATGGTTTACCACGTCTCATTCTTCGACTGGCCGCCGCGTAACATTTGGTGTGAGGTGCTGGGGTCCCTTCATCGCCATCCTGGTCACGGAGCTTCGGCGTCCTGGGCCTGCCGTGGACGTCGGCCGTGAGTACCTGGTCAGCGCCGCACGGCCTTGCCCCAGCCCGCCCGACCTGAACCGACCTCGACGCTCACCCCAGCCCCGTCCCCCGCCCGGAACACACTACACGACGACCCAAGACCCGACGGACCCAAGACCCGACGGACCCAAGACCCCACCGACCCAAGACCCCACTGACCCAAACGTGAAAACACCGTCCCCCTGCCTCTGCCGTTCGGTGCGTCCAGAGACCTCGGCCGTCAGCTCCTGGCACCCTCCGGCCCGGATGCTTCGTGGACCGGGACTCATTCTCTCATCTTTTTCATCGTGGCGGCCAGCACTGCACCATCTTCTACATATTGTTCGATCCTTTACTCAAGACCATCGCCATTTCGCCGTCTGTTCGTCACCGATCGGGACGATCGCTCGGAGGCCCCGGGTAGTGTGACGAAGACGAAGCTGGCAGTGGCGCGGGACGGAGCGCTCGCGCTATGCCAGCGGCCATTAAATCATCTCATAAACATGGTTCACCACGTCTCATTCTTCGGCTGGCCGCCGCGTAACAATATGAACCTTCAACAATAAGCCCAGTTCGCCACACTTACGCAGGAGTTTTTGCTTGCTGTTTTGTATTTGCGTTCAAGGACAAATTTGAGCAACCAAAAAAAAAACTTCTTGGTTTGAAGCAATGGAAATGATTGAACATTTCGCCACGGAAATGTAAGAGTTCGATTGTCCTGCCACAACGGTGCAAGCTGCCAGCGGCGTCTTCCTCACGACAGATTTCATATGGAAGTGAATACAGGGCATTATTCAATATATTTCGACTGGCCCCCATGATACATCTCGGCAACTGTAACGAGACCTTCTGCTGCCTTTGACTCGACTCAGGAGAATAGAATGCATAAAAGCGCGGCACACTTCTTTGGTGGCCTGAGACTTCAGAGACTCTTCTGCTGAACCGTATTTGTGAAAACGTAAATATGTTTGGGTCAATACAATGTGAGATTGAGAAGCACAATATATGTGCAAGCATGCCTTTCTAAACGCTTAGCAAGCCGCTGAAAAAGGTGTTGTCGGCGTATTAGGCACTGATCTCTTAAAGAGAGTGCAATTTTTGTATGTGTTCTCGCGGTGAGGTTTGAAATTTTATTCTCGATACTCAGCTGCCACCTCAGGTAAGCATTTCTAGTTGCTTCGCTCATCTCACTAATCCAGTACTGTCAAACCTCCATTCTTTGAGGTATGGTTTATGATTTACATTATGGCGTGTAACATCCAGAGCCACTGAGGCTATGAGGAACGCCGATCTAAAGGGCCCCGTAATTTCCGGCCACCTCTTATCTTTAACGTTCCCGTACACCGCATAGTAGATGGGCCTCTAGCGTTTCGCCTCTATCGAAATGCGACTGCCGCGGCCGGCATCGACACCACTCTAGAGGCTGTTTTTTATACAGCGTTGTTATTGCGAAGGGTGTTTTACCTAAGACTGTATAATTTTTAAAAATAGGCGTTTGGAGTTAGCAGAGCACTTTTGCCCGCATAACACTTTCAGCGGCAAAGTACGTCACAAGACCTCTGAGACGTTCTAAATAGCAGGCTGGTTAACGATATTCAATAGTTAACTTTATAACTTTTACTGTTAGGTTCATTAATTATTGAATGGTGTTTAGTCCAGCGCGAGTAATATCCATATCAGTTTGTAGAATTTAGAAAATGCGGATACCCTCGGCGCTTTGGCCCAACACATTTTGGCTATTTGGACGAGTTACGTGCACTGGAGAGGTTGCTTTGACTGGATGCTTCTCGAAAGCGCATGTATTTTGCACGGTACAGGCAAAAGTGGCCACAGTACCGAGGGTAACCGCGTTTCAAAAAATAATATGAACTTATACGGATATTGCTTACGGTGGTCTACATGCCTCTCAGTGGTTAAGGAGCCTAACAGCAATAGCTAAGCTAACCAGGCTGCTAGTTAACATGTCTTAGCTTAATTCTGATGTACTGCACCGCTGACAATTCTGTGCTGAAAAAAGCACTTTTCTAACACAAAAAAGCTATTTTTAAAAATTGTGTAAAGTATTAGTTGAAACGCCTTGTGTAATACTGAGACACTACTCAGTTGTGCGTGTTGTGGCTATGGGTATGCGCGGCGTTGCAAAAACGTTGCTATATTTAGTACAGCCCACTGATATAACACACGCTTTTGCCTTATATTCTTGCAGTTAATCATAGAAAGCAAATATTTTGTTCTTAGTTTTCTGCTACCGACCCTATTATTTGGCGCTACCTCAAGCAAGTATACACTCCATCGTGAAAAGGAAATAAAACATAACCAAACCTTTATTAAATTAGTATTAAACGTATGATGCCCCAGTCACCGATACTAGACTTCTGAGGAGCCTTTATGACCTTTGCGTTTTGCTGTAGGAGTTCAATTAAGAATTAAAATATTCTACAAATGTGCCTCCGCCGCTTAAATATCAAACAGTAGTCCTTGAGGAGAGGTGGATATTATCTTTAGACATCTCCACATGCTCCACCTTAGAGATTAGGCACTACTGATGGAGAAGCGTGTGGTTACTACTGAATAGCCTTTTACCACATCAGAGGTATGATTGTGGCATACAATTTAGAATTTCAGTCTTATACGTAGAGCTACACTAGTTCGCTTTGGTAATTGGCGGTTTACCGAAGCAGGTGTTACGTTTCTTCGCGATAAAAAGTAATCCATTTAAGTTCTACGCGTTCGCTTGCTAATCCCTTATTAAAGGACTTCAGAGCACATTTTAAACACTTCTTCCAAGTCATCTCAAGCGTGTGGCGCAGATCCTAAACTTATCAGATATTTGAGAAGAACAAAAATAGTAATTAAACAAGGTGTTCCTCAAGGCTCTATTCTTGGACCGCTATTATTCTTAGTCTATATTAATGATCTCTGTAGCATCTATAATTCCCCTAAACTAATAATGTACGCAGATGACACGAATATTTTCTTCACTGCACGTACCCTTACAGAGCTTCAGGAGATTGTTAATAAGTATATGGAGTCACTTTCTGACTGGTTACATGCCAACAGGTTACAGTTGAATACTAATAAAACCAAATATATTATATTCGCTCCTATTAACAAGCCAATGAAGAATGATATTCATATTACCTTTCGGGGCACTCAGTTAAAACAAGAGGTGAAGCAAAAATTTCTGGGAGTATGGTTCCAAGAAAATTTGTCTTGGAACACCCACATTGATAATCTTGCTCTGGAGCTCAGTAGATCGCTCGGCTGCTTGTATAGAATAAGTTCACTTATACCACTGTGGCTTAAAGTTTCTCTTTATTATACTCTCTTTTATTCCAGACTTTCCTACTGCATTTTGGTTTGGGGTACAACCTCTAGTAGAAACTACCTCCGAATACTAAAGTTTCAGAAGCGTGTACTTCGCTTACTTGAAAGATATGCAGGACACCCACAAGACTTACCAACAGGTCCACTGTTTGTAAAGTATTCTCTGCTAAGAGCTGATGAAATTTATTGCTTAAAGTTATTGCAGTATGTACAAAAACATAAACTACACGCATTTAGCAGTCCCGCTGAAACACACACGTTCGCCCTTCGAAGGCAAGAGCGCCGAAAGCCTCGAACACGCACGAATTATGGAAAACAACATTTAAATTACCAAATTCCGGTGCTTCTAAATAAACTTCCAGATGATGTCGACCTCAACAAATCGATTAAGAAAAAAACGTTCAAAACAATGGTTATCGAGAAAGAAATTTGCTACCAGTGACTTCTCTCTTAAAGCCATATGTAGCGTTTGTTTGTAAAACAGTGCTCTTTTACTGTGTGTTGGATGTCGCCTTTTTCTGTTTTTTTCCTCCTTTTCACATGTACATATGTTCGCCACGATGATTGACCTTTGCATTTGTGTTCATATGTTTTTTTTTTCCCCCCGTTCTGTCACATCTACGACAAGAAATCTGTTTTATATATTTTTGTGCAGTGATATGTACTAGATCCTCTATGACATAGAACTGTGTAGAGTGTAACTACAAATGTGTGTGCTGTTTTCTTAAATTTCTTTTCTAATGTTGTCGAAACTGTATGCGGAGGGAGGGCCTCGTCAGGCTAGTAGCCTTTAGCTCTCCCTTCGCTTTTTCCTTGTATTGGAAAGAAACCAATAAACAAACAAACAAACAAACATATCATTCACGGCCGCATTTAGAGGTGTTTAGCCTATGGGGCACACATTCGCGAAGTCCTTCTTGAAATTTCTTACCGAAGTTATTATTGTAGACCAGTTCAAACTAAAATACTGCGAAGGGTTAGTTGATTTAAATTTATAATGCGGGCAGCTATCTCTAACAAAAGAAAGGCCAAGGAATGAGAAGAACGCGAAGCTGTATATGAAGATGACGTTTATAACGAAATCACGATTATTTCAACATTAAAAAACTGAACAGCTCACCTGGTTTGTGACGACTGCAATCTATGTATTTTTGCCTCTTTCCAAATTTAGCTTATGCCGCAACGTGTCCAAGAGATCTTAAGCGCTGCAAAGAAGACGAGAAAACGGCATGCCTGTTGAAAGAATCTTACTGCCAGTGTATATGCGGTAAGAATTTTATTCCTGCAGCAAATTTTGGATCATTGTACACGAAATATGCAAGTAATGTTCATTGCTTCACTCAAGACTTTTTAGTGCTGGCTTGACCTACCGCATTACTATGTTTCCAATCTCGAAACAGGAAACTACCTTGCAGACAAACTGGGGCTGAGAATTCTTGAGTGCCACTTGCAAACTTTTCCATACAGCATTACTTCTTTGTAAGAAGCTGATATGTGGCTTGTATTTCAATGTGACTACATGATTGGAAGAGCGAATATATTTTTCGAGTAAGAAAAAAGATTAATGAAAGCTATTCCAGATAGAGGCCAGAAACTTTCATCCGAATGGGTAATATGTGTTGAGCCTCGCACACAGGAAAGCTGTGAGAAGCTCCTGCTTAGTCAGAATATTTAGCCATGTACAGCGTGTTCAAAATGATCTCTACAGGTTTCATTAAATTAGGCACTGAAAGCTTCGTGATATCCACTTCTGCAGGCAAGTTATGCGGCCACATGGACCAAAAAGGAGAAAAAAATTCCCATTTTGAGGCACCTACTTAAAGAAAATCGTTGAATTTTCACAGGTTCCAGCATGCGCACATCTTTACATTGGAAACGAAGAGGCAGCCTTGTGAGGACGCAATTTCATTTGTACGATTCGCATAGCCCAACTTTCATTCCAGATTTTCGTATCCAAATTTCTAGATCGATCAGCCAAATTGCACAGGCAAGGGAGTGCTAATTGAGGCGAAACTCGTCCCGGCTTAACGCGGCGTTTCGTCCGCCAACGGCGTACACAGACCGCTGAAGCAGAAAACTGTTTCCCTTTCAATTTCGCCGATAGACATGACTCAACAGCCTCACGCAACAACTGCGACTCACTAGAGGAAACTAGTGTAGACTGCCACCACGTCGAATGCGTAATTATATTCAATCATTGCAAACTTTTGGGGTGAATGTCTTGGAACAGGCGTGCTCAGAAGAATTCTACTAAATGTAGTGGGCAAGGAAGGCGACTGCTTCTGTTTTTCAAATTTAAAAATTCACTCTGCCGTAGTGGGTAAAAAGTTCATTAATGAAGTTATTTGCTTGGCTACCGCAAAATAAACGTCATTTTCTTCCTGGCTGCATAACTTATGTGTAGAGGTAGTTTTCAAGCATCATTCAGTGCGGAAATTGAAGAACACACTTCCGCTTAATATTGAACAACGTGTGCATTCCTGCATTCCAGATACTGTTTTTAGGTTTATCGGGATTTAACGTCCCAAATCTACTCAGGCTATGAGGGACACCGTAGTGAAGGGCTCCGGAAATTTCGACCACCTGGGGGTTTTTCACGTGCACTGACAACGCACAGTACACGGCCCTCTAGAATTTCGCCGCCATCAAAATTCGAACGCCTGGGCCTCCATACTATTCTGAGCTGATAAGAACGTTAACAGAGGCGCCCACGATCATTTTTTGCATGTGTAATAGTACTAGCCGGCAGGCTAGTTCGTCGCCACAGCCCAGCGCACTTTTCGTCACCTCTGCTTTCTGCATTGCTGTCGCGCTTTATGCGCTGTACGCGCTGCTCATGTTATTTTTCCATGATGAAAGTTACGGCTTTTGAAATTATAAATGCGCCAGAATATAACAGTTTCGGGTAGTTGGCGCATTTATGGGTATGAAGTGAGCTAACACAGCACGAACAGAATAAAATGCGGAGTAAGAGTCTAAGGGCTACACAGCCCAAGAGAAATGCCACACGGACACGTGAAAAAGGATATTAACTGTTTCGAGTTCCCTTGTTCTTTTTGTTCTTTGTAATAATAAATTTCAGCGAAGGAAATATAAAGAAGAAATTTCTGCGATTCGGGTTCTGAGGAAATCGAAAATTTAGTGCAGTTATCTAGAGCTTTAACAAAACAGGAATTGTTCGAAGTAAGTCTTATTTGCTGCGGCGCGCGGTTTTCCGTATTACAGACCGCATGCGCGAGGCCTTCCACTCGATTCCACCCGCGCCAAGCGCTCAATGCGAGGGGCAGTTTACGGTGTATGAAAACAGGTTGAAGCTCGGCAGGGCACAGAACGGCACTGTGCTCCATTCGGCATACTGGGAGGGGAAGTTTGGGCACGAGAGGGATCCGATGGAACTCGTAAAATATACCATCTAGGACAGCTTAGTGGAGTTCTGGTTTATATTGGAATGGAGTTATTGGAGTTATTATTGGAGTGAGTGGGGTTATTATTTCAGTTAGTGGAGTTATGGGCTGATAAGTGGTGGGAAGGTTAAGAGTGGATAGCGCAGTAAATTTCTCGTTGCCGACAATTCCGTTGCTATCAGGAGCTGACACATCCGTACCAAAGGGAGCAAAAAGCGGGAAGTGAAAATACAGCTGAAGCTTGTTGGGGATAGTGCGGCGTTTCAGCGGACAGACGGAACGCATAGCGTCCGTCTGAGTCTGTGCACCACATATGGTATACTTAAGGATCGGATGAGTTGGAAAAAAGACACTATTCCACGCAAGGTGGGGAGACGCTTGAAAGTTGTGCCAGAAGAGAGTGAGAAAAGGAAATTAAGGTTCTAAGTGAATTTTTGGAGGAAGTCTTTGCACGTGCTGTGGCTTCGGTGATACGAACAGCGTCGAAGGACGCATCTGTGTAAGAGACCGCACCGGCATTGGGGTAAAAGCTGCGAGCCTGGAAGGGATTGTTGAGAACACTGGGTAACATATGTCTAGGAAAGGGGCGAAAGAAAAGTTTGATTAGCGGGGTGTTTCTCGGGCTGGCAAGTGAAAGGTTCCCCTGTGGAATTCCGGCTTGCTAAACAAGCCTGCGCCCTTCTCTTCATAGTCTGGTGGAGTTTACTGTCAATCAGGAAGTGCAGATGGGCGGTGAAGGGTTCGAAAAGATTCTTAGAATCGGTTGCGGTTGGAGGCGTGTCTACGGTGAGATGCAGGAGAAAACGCGAACTGTCTCAGCGTAGTAGCGTACTGCTGCTCAATGTACCATTTTTCGTTATTTCAGTCAAAAAGAAAACCGACTGCAGATATGCATGGAAAACATTATGTGGCGGCAGCTGGTGGCCGAGAGCCGCCAACTGCAATGAAGACTGCATGTGTAATTGCTGTAAGTGTTATTTCATAATAATGTAAAATAGACCACACAAGTCTGGAGTGAAATATGCAGAGACAAAAGGCACTTCGTTCAAGTTAACGTTTCCTTGATGAGTTGTTCCACGAAATGTTCATTTAGTTTGAAAGAGTTCGTACAGGCTTAAGATTTCGTTAAAAACGGCAGTTTATTTGGCAAGTTTTTGGCGGTTGGCAATTTTTGGCTGTTTTTAAAGACGTCTATATTGACTAAATGTTGAATTTACACCTTTTAGGTAAAATGTTGAGGTTAGTGTAGAATTGACACAGTTGAAACGTTGTGGAGCCGCCACTTCATAGTTCTAAGTTTACTAGTGGCGATCATTCTCAAGATGCCTACAGTCAGCTGAACTACGCTTGTACGGAGGCTCAGCAGCAAGGACAGTCCAAATGTCAGCGATTTTCTGCTTCACATTTAACTCGCTGCTTTTGCACTCAGCCACTGCCCCCCAGAAAGTGAGAAGCTAAGTGTCCATATCTCATTCCAATCCCGAGCATAACCTGAGCTTGCACTAAAAACATTTTATTCGGCTAGAAAAAAAACAAATAAATAAAAACTGTAGTCAAGGTAGATATCCCGTCTATTTAACGACGTCAGCAGTAATTCAAGAAATCTCCATAATCAACCAGATCGTCGGATGAAACAAATCGGCTAGTTGTGGTCAGAAAGTGGGCTACAGCTGCCCTCGTCTTGACGGGGTACATAGTTGTGGCCACTCGCAGGCTGAGAATAAGAGCGGCGAGGACGACAGTGGTTTGAAGTGTCCACAAGTACGGAATATTTGTAATCGCGCACCTCATATTACACAAAGAAAAGAGCCAAATATCGTGGGAACGGTGTTTATCGGTAAAGCTCTCACTTCCGTACCAGCGTATTTTGCCGCTACAAAGGAGAAAGAAAAGTACAAAAGCAAAGTCATCGCCATGAATCAAGTGTGTGCCGTACATCTGGAGCTAGTGCGATTACCCTCGGTGCTGTGCCTCGGAAAAATTTGCCTTTTTTAACTAGTTACGTGCACTGGAAAGGTTGCTTTGCCTGCATGCTTTTCGAAAGCGCATGTTTGTGGCATGATTTAGTCAGATTTTCTTGAGCCACAGCGCCGAGGATAATCGCGTTTTCGAAATTCTAAAAACTTATATGGCTATTGCTAAGTACCGGCTACAAGTATCTAATTGCGACCAGTAGCCTAACTCTATGGTTTTAAAGTTGATTATCAGAAATTAGTTCAGCGGCTAACTAGCTAACATGTTTACACGTTTTCTGATGTCTGTCAACGCAGGTATACATGGGCCGCAGAAGTCGCCTTAAAACCTCAAAAAGACTATCTATAAAAATTCTGGTTCACCTTCCCTGAAACAACCGGTATAATTATAGTTTACGAGAAAAGCATATCACTCAGTGGAAACATCAGGCATCACAGACGCCCTACTGAACCTTTGTGTAAAATAGGCATATGTTAATGTATTGGAAAATATTTATACAGGACATAGAGAAAGCAATAAAATTGCAGTGAGGGAGGAAGTTTGGACGAAAGACACGAGTTTTCCAGCGCTATTAACCGCATGCGCACAGGAGGTACTCTGAGATATCATTACACAGAGACAGGGATAAACATTAATGCAAATATTTTACTAGCCTGCA